>NC_052409.1:0-345000 GCF_009389715.1 Phoenix dactylifera | reverse complement strand
GCGCTGAATATAATCTCTCTATTTGAGAGAAAATCTTAGAAGAAAAGTAATGCATGTTGGGCCCCATTTCTGAGACCATGGACCGGAAGTTATACCTTACACCCGGTGTACCACATTAGCGGTGCACCAGGCCAACAAGACTTCGCCACATCACATACTTTGCCGCACCAGCTTAAGTTATATATATAAACAGTGCGCACCGAAGCTCTCCCTCTCCAATGCCAGCTTAAGAAAGGAACTCCAATTGCTCCGCCCCCTCCCACCCTCTATGAGCGAACCCTATATCTTGCATCGCCGCTCATGTCCAATCCCAAGGAGAGGAATTCGCCGAGCGCTCTACCTGTCACACCCCAAACCCATCACCTAGGTCGGCCATATGATACGGCTGCATAAACCCTAAAGCAATGCTCTAGAGATCATACAAGGCCTAAGTTGAACAAATATTCGATAACTCAAAAGTTAATAACCAAATAATCCACTATGTTTAAATAATCAAACTGATTCAATCACAAAATATTCGATTATTCGTTTGGCATCAAAAAATATACTAAATAAAAGCTTTATGTCCGACCTATCCGAAACTAAGCGTTTTGCAATCTTTAAAAAAAAATAAATAAGGTGGTGTAAGTTTTATAGCCTCATTATGAGTGCTGGTGGCCGCACTCCACCATCTCCTCTCCTCGAGATCATATGCTAGTGGCGGTGATGGAAGAGGGGGACAAAGGGCTCCCTCCTTATGCCTAGCAAACCAATGGAGAAGATAAACTTGGCAGTCAAACGAAAGTAGAGGGCAACCATTGGTCGTCACACCCTCCCTTTAATTTTTTTAAAATATATTTTCAAAAATTGGAAACTAGTAATTTGCCGACTCGAAGATTTTCCCCGGCATGACATGTTTTTCTCGTGGGAGATGTAACCGATAGGTCTAAAGCAAAAGCAACCCGTTTAAAGGCTAGATTAGATGTCAAATCCAAACACCAAATAAACCCACTACAGCGACCGGGTATGCATGGGCTAGCAATAACATTATGTTCATCTAGCCCATGGGCTAGCAATAGCATTATGTTCATCTTTAGCAAAAAAAAAATAACATTATGTTCATTTTGGTTCATGAGAGTATATCGTCTCGGGCACACAAACACATAGGACACATGCCATTAAAAGAATCAGTTACGTCCAAATCCATACATCTCCGGACCCAATCTTGGCATGGGTCTTATTTGCAGTTTGTTGTAGAATAAGACCAAGTTAAACTGATCTTGAGGCCTGTAAGGCGATCCCAGCTAACTCTCACAGCCCAATAAACGCCACCCAGAAAAGCCCAAGAACGAAGCGGCTCTCTCTTTTCGACCCATGAAAGCATTAATTTCCAACCCCACCAGTCGACTCCATCGTCCCCAATATGATGCCATCCTCCCCCCCCCCCCGATTCCAAATCCCATTCATCTTTCAACCGATAAAATTAGATTGGAGAAGGGAAGGGAAGGATGGGAAGCGTGCATTTCTGTCTGTTTTGATGGTTCCATACTTCATTCTTTGCATCTGATGGTTTCGTGGATTAATTGATTCAGTTTTTTTATCCTACTTCGCGCATTCTCGTACTGTTAGGAGGAAGGAGGGGCGGGGGGTGGGAGGATATGACGTTGACCAGACCAGACTAATTTTTTTAACCATCCAGCTTAGCCATTCTTGTCAATTCAAACTGGTTGTCCATATTTTCAGATGTGCTCTTTGTGTTTTTGGCCTCTGTTTGACCAAATTTTGCTTCTATATTTAGTTTTTTTGGGCATCTACCTCATGTATTTTCATCAGTTCATCATCGCAAACTGGCAATTATGGACACGTTTGATGCCTCTTTACTTAATTTCTACTGTTTTGGATAGATGCAACTATATTTCTTGGGTTACGGAAGATGTCTAGTTTCTTAAACGCCGCAAACTTTGGTAGTTTGTTACTGGAGATATTCATAAACCCACTCAAAAATCAGATAAGGATGAAGAAGAATGGTATAATCGGCTTAAGGACTGGGAGGGTAAAAATCACTAGATTAATGCATGGTTTATGAATGCTTCGATTCTTTCTATTCATTTTTAGTTTGGTCGATTTGGAACAGCAAAAGGAGATTTGGAATTTCTTGGCCAAATGATGTTGGACCTCGGATATCATCTATCAGTATCAACTGTTGTTTAACTTACATCGCATGAAGCAAGTACCCGGGCAATTTATCCATGAGTTCCTTTCTTAGATGCATCCTGGATAGGATCAATTGACCCAGTCTGAGTCTCAGTGGGACAATGAAAGTGATGCCAAGAAATTTGCTTCCTATAGAGATCAAATGTACTCGATATAGTTTTTTATGGGTCTTCGAGATAATTTTGAACCAATAAGAGTATCACTTCTTTATCATGGTACCTTTCCATCTCTTGAGTCTATATTTGTTTGAACTTGTCTTTGAAGAAACAAGATTGGGCTTACTCAAACCCAAGCACACTAAGGTTGTTCTCGCTACACTTTCTCAAAGCCTATAGTCTGTAACTATTGTCACAAGCCTAGGCACTACACGGTCAACCATCCAAAAGGAATATATAAAATTTGTCAAAAAGATTGGCCACTACCTTGATGACTGTTCACAAAATCCAAATAATCAAACTAAATCTAATTGATCTAGGGATTCTCAATCTAAATCTGGTGATTAGTCACAACCCGCTTCTCGTTCTACTACCGCTATTGTTGAAGTTTTTGATACTCATAATTATTCTTCCAACCTCAATCAGTAACCTATTTGTCAATGATCTCAAAAATCCAATCAAACAAGTTTTATCTAAAGCTAGCACTTTTGCAAATGCTTTATTTTTTATTTCAGGTAATTCTTGGTATTTTGATTCTACATGTTGCATGCACATGACTTCAAATGGTACTCTATTTTAATTAAAAACTCTTCATCCTCTTGCACCATCTATTCATGCTGCAGATGGTTTATAGTCATATATAGGTCATGTTTATACCTCTTTATTATCTCTACCTAACACTTATTCGATTTCTAAACTTACTTTAAATCTTATTTCTGTAGTCAATTATGTGAACTTAGCCTTGATGTCCATTTCTTTGGTAATAATTGTTATGTGCAAGATATAGAATAGTTTCTTAGGTCCAGTCATAGGACAGGATGCATGTTAAATCTCATCAATCTCCACATTCTTTCTTGGGTTTCCTCAACTTCCTTCTTAATCAGTTGCCTCTACCTCATTGAGTTCATCTTTGAGTGTTTGGTACTCTCATTTAAATCATATTTTTTTTAAATAAATTGCATACCTTAGTCTCCAATAGCCTGTTAAGTTCTGTTTAGAATGAAAATTTTAATTATTTATCTTGCCACTTGCTAAACAAATTATCCTTTAATAATAGTGATTCTATTTCTTTTGCACTATTTGATTTGGTTCATTCTGATGTCTAGGGACCATCACCCTATGCTACTATGGGAGAGTCAAAATATTTTTGGGATATTTGTTGATGATTACTCTCATTTTACATGGTTATATCTCATGCATCATAGAATTGAGTTGTCTAAATTTTACTCAAATGGTTAAAACTCAGTTCTCTTATCATATTAAAGTATTTTATTTAGATAATGTCACGGAGTATAGGGAAACAAAATTTCTTAACTTCTTCTATTAGCAAGGCACTATTCCTCAACATTCTTGCCTAAGAACATCTTAATAGAATGAGCATATTGGACATAAATATAGGCATATCTTGGAGACTGTTTGTCTCATGCTCATTTCCTCTTATTGTCATGAACACTTTTAGGATGAAGCATCTCTTACTATTGTTTACACAATTAATCGCCTTCCTTCACTATCCCTATTGACTATAGTACCCTTAAAGTGGTCGGCTGTGTATATTTTGTTCTTCAACCCCATGAACACACCAAACTAGAACCTTGTACATGGTTATATTGTTTCCTTGTGCATGGAATTGAGCACAAAAGGTACAGATATTGGGATCATATTTCCTCTCAACTTCGTATCTCTCGTCATGTCTTTTTGGGGAACATAAGATGTTCTCTACCATATCACAGTTCCACACTTCTACATCTAATCTTCAATTTTTTACTAATCCTTCTGTTGAGTTGTTTCCCAAAGATTTTGCTGGCAGTTCTGCTAGTGAGCTCATTCATGTCACTCCTATAGCTTGTCTTGAGATGTTAACTTTATCGGATGATCCTGACGATGATCCCTCCTCCTCTATCTCTTCCCCTCCACCACTACGACACTCAGCTCAAGTAAGAGAACCATCTGTTTGTCTTAATGATTATCATTATTTTTCCATCCTTATTTCCTTACATGAGCCTCAATCTTATGATAAGGCTAGCACTAATCTTATTTGGCAGCAAATAATGGCAAAAGAATGGCAATTCATGGACAAAACTCATACATGCATGGGATCTAGTTGACTACCTCCTGATATGACTGCTATCCTATAGCAAAAGGCTTTATACAAGAATATGATATTGAGTATGAGGAGCCCTTTGGACTAGTTGCTCGTTTAACTTTTGTTTGGATATTGCTAGCCATAGCAATTGTACGGCAATGAGGATTCTATCAAATGCATGTAAAAAAATGCCTTTTTAAATGACGATCTGACTGAAGGGGCATAGATACAGCCTCCTCTTGGTCTTGATCGTCTTCTAAACAAAGTCTGCCGACTTTCGAGAGCTTTTTGTGGTCTCAAGCAAGCTCCATAAACATAGTTTACTAATTTCGGTACTACTATTAGTTAGATTGGCTTCCTTTTTAGTCTGCATGATTTTGCCCTCTTTATTCGTCAAACAAGTTTAAGGATTGTTCTTTTACTGCTATACATGGATGATATAATTATCATGGATGATGATCTTGCCGATATTTCTGATCTTAAACAGTTTCTCAATCAATATTTTGAAATGGAAGATCTTGATCCTCTTTGTTATTTTCTCGATCTTAAGGTCTCCGGCCGTGATGGATATTATGATTTCCAGGCTAAATATGCTTCTAATTTGTATTCTAGAGATGGTCTAATTGATAATAAAACTACTTCCACTCCTCTTGAGCCTAATGCTAAACTTAGTCCCCTTGATTGTACACCACTCGGTGATGCTACTCTATATCGGCTATTAGTTAAGAGTTTAGTTTATTTGACTATCACCCGTTGTGACATTACACATGCTGTTCATATGGTTAGCAAATTTTTATCTACTTTATGCACTACTCACTATGTAGTTGCGCTCCACATTCTTTGTCATATTAGGAATATGTTATTTCATGGTCTTTAGTTTTCTGCAAACTCATCTCTTGACTTATATTCCTACTCAAATGTTGATTAGATGGGTGATCCCATGCATTGAGAGACATTCCAGCACTAGCTATTATTTCTTCTTGGGAGATTCTTTTATATTTTGGCGAAACAAAAAGCAAACAGTATAATGATGCCGAGTACTGTGCTATTATAGATACTACTAAGAAGCTTATTTGGTTATGCTAGTCGTTGAGAGAAATAGAAAGAAAATACTCTAATGCCACAGTTCTTCGTTTTACTGATTACGGTGCTATCTAAATTACTCATAACGATGTTTTTCATGAGTGCACTAAACATATCCAAAGTAGTTGTCATTTTGTATGCCATCACATTATTCATGGTACAATGTGGTTCTTTTCAATCATCTTAGTTGCTCGGCTCGAAGATACTTTCATTAAACTGCATTTTTCTGGACATATTCGTGATCTAATTTCTAAACACAAGATGGGTTCTACTTTACCGTCTTGAATTTGAATTTAAGAAAGAAAGAATATTAAGCATATTTACCACTTATTAATATACTAATTCAAATATAATTGATATTTTTTTATTTGCCACGATCCATGCACTTCCATTGCTAGCCACATTGTTAATGTTAGGCTGTATATATTGATGTACATATTACAATTATGGAGAATACTAAATACTAAAAGTAAATATATACTTTTCGTAAAATCTCTCTCTAGCCGTATTTTTACAATTATCATTATCTACAAGAGCCGGAAATTTAAGGAGAGAACGAACGAGAAAATTGGATGCTGCTACATCTCTCAGTCCTCCGATGCCGGCTCTCCTCGAGTTGACATCCACGGATGTCCTGCATAACCCAAAAAACACGCCAAATAAATTAGAGTTTCCTTTTAAAATGATTTATTTTTTCATGAAAGAAAAGAAAAAGCGGAGAACTAGGGAGGGAAAAATAAAACGGAGAGAAATACAAACCAGAATCATAGTTAAAGGAAGAAGAAACCGAGCTAACAAATTAATTAAATAAAAAGCATGGGGAGGACAAGGGGAGCAGTTAGGTAGTTACTTAGGACTTGGTCGGCGGACAATCTCCTGGAGCCGTCCTTGCAGAGCATCTTCCTTATGAGGTCCTTGGCCGCCGGCGACACGCCCCGGAATATCCGCGGAGGAAAGCGGAGGTTCCCCCGGAGCACCGCCTCCAAGATCTCGACCGCCGACTCCCCGTAGAAGGGCGCCATCCCGCCCAGCATCATGTACAGGATCACCCCGCAGCTCCACACGTCCACCTTCTCCCCGTACTCCCGCCCCGCCACCACCTCCGGCGCCACATAGTACGGCGTCCCCACCAGCCCCGTCATCGCCCGCCGCCGCCCTCCTTCATCGAACCACTCCGCCGACCCGAAGTCCGCCAGCTTCAGCTCTCCCCGGCCGTCGAAGAGCACGTTCTCCGGCTTCACGTCGCGGTGGGCGATCCCCCGCCGGTGGCACGCGGCGATCGCCTCCATCAGCGGGAGCATCATCGCAGCGGCCTCGCGCTCGGGGAGCGGGGCGCGGCCGGATATGCGGGCGAACAGGTCGGGCCCCGGGCAGAGGTCGAGGACGAGGTGGAGGGAGTCGGCGTCCTCGTAGGCGGCGTGGATCTGGACGGCGTGGGGATTCCCTGCGGCGGCGAGCTGGTGGATCTTGGCCTCCCGGAGGGCGAGGTCGCGGTCGAGGGGGTCGGAGAGGAGGGCCTTGTCGACGGATTTCACGGCGAACTCCTCACCGGAGGCCAGAGAGGAGCAGCGGCTTACCGTGCCGAATCTCCCCCGTCCGATCTCTGGGCCGATCTCGTAGTCCAGCCTCAAACCCTCCTTCATGGGCGGCTCCTGCACTCTTTCTCTCCCCTAATATCTTCTTGCTTGTGATTTCTACGTATGCTATTATATATAATGAAACGGAGCGAGGGGAAGCCGCCTAAAAGGGGTTCCCGCTGGGAATATTCGGTCGTCGTGGCATCCGATGGTTTTGACCGCGCCTGCCATCTGACGGTCAAGTATGTCTTGCTCCGACGGCTGCTGATGCGTCTATTTCGTGATGGGAGGCAGCCGGTGGTGGCTTCGATCTCCTGGTGATCTTGGTGCCACTTTGGAGCTGTGATTTCCGAATGGGAACTTTCCATCCTCTTTCGCTTTTACCACTTTGGACGCATGTCGATGTGTGACAAGGATGGGGAATTGGCTGGATTCTGGTCGTAAGGCTGTGTTTCTCTTCTTCTTATTTGCTGGTTTTTAGAGAGAACTTCCGGCCATAAGGTGAGGTCAAAGATGCCGCAGGTTTTTCTTTTCTTTTATTTTTTAAACCTCTGGTGGGAGAAAACTTTCGGGCCGGAAGGTTGGGCCCTCGGATACAACGAGTATGGAGATGCTGTAGGTGCAACTTGCGCGCGGGCGTGAAGGTTGGCAAGCTGAGAAGGAAACATCTGCATATGTGTGAGCATCTTCGATCTGTTTCAGTCCACTGCCCGGTAAAGGTTAGAAATAGACTTTCTACCTCCTAGGTGATTTTTCGAGAGCAAAGGAAGAAAGTAGAGGATTGACTCCATTGGCTTCTAGAGAAAAAGTTTAAAATGCTCCATGACGAAGTTTGCGTCGTTGCTGCCAAGGACTCCACTAGCTGATGCCCTTTAAATTAATGCTCCATGACCGACGAAGCACGGAAGCACTCCACCAAGGAGGATTCCACTAGAGTTTTCGTGCAAAATCCACCGCGCGGCACAAAAGAATTTAGAGGGCAAGCATATTGAAATAGCATGTACTCCCCTCAAGGCCAGGAAGATAAATAATTCCATCGGGTGATGAAAAACTACTGGAGTATACGAGCGTCTATTTATGGAATATGAGACCTTTTGCGTTGATAAGAATGAGGGAGCGTCCTTGGAATCCAACGAGAATAAGAAAAACTAGCTTGAATACCATGAGGCTAAGTAATATCGAGCAAGTTAATTTTTAGAAGAAAATTGGTAAATGATGGTCAACCTTCGGGCGGTAATATCAAGACCTCACGATATGGCTTCAAGGACTTTTGGGATTCTTTTTGATGCTTACATGCATAGAGCAAAACACGCAGAGATCATGGCGAGCGTGATGCCGATCGAGCAATATAGGTTCTCCGTTGCTGCAATTCTTGTCTTGGGTTGCCGAATTTTATCATCTACCTTGCTGATGTTTGGATCCAATCCCGTGATTTTTTTCTTTCTTCTTCTTTCGTTTTTGAGGGGTTCCTTGAATTGAAACGTCGCCCTATATATTTTGTTGTTTTTAAGCGACTCATTTTGCTAAAAATAATGTCAAGCTAGCCTTCGTGCTTTTTGAGTCCAGGTCTGGATCATCGCACTGGTTGTCACATCTACACAAATCTGACATCAGATTTTCGGTGCTGCTAATATAATATCACCGAAAGGCGCCATGCTGCATGCCAAGTCTAGCTTGCAATTGCGGACAAATTGATATATATTATATATACAAAAAAAAAAAACACAATCTAAACGTAAACATCAAATGCGCCACCAGTATTGTTTTGATGTTTTATTGTAGAGGGAAGACAGGGATCTAATTAACAAACAGTTATAGCGACAAAGAAGTAATTAGAGGCAGCTAACCTCCTCCACATCACATCGATCTCTGCTGCAAATTAAACAGCAACTAGCTAGATTCAAGATCCCCTACGCCGCAATCCTTTTCATGTGATCGATGAGAGAAGCATGCATCGATCTGTTTATGCTTATTCATTCATAATTTATATCGGATGTAGCAGCACAATGACATGATCTGCTTGGTCAAGTGGATTGCCATAGGTCTCTAAAATATTTTGGTCGCTTCTTCTGTCTTGGTGATTTGTGATTGGATTCTGGACATCGTCATCCCTAACGTCAGGGCTGAGGGTGCATGCAAAAACTCGACGCGGATGAGTTTGCGTGCTGGCTTATATGTAATAGAAGAGAGACAAAGGAGATCTTTGCTACGTGGGACACTAATATGATAAACGTAAATTGAAACACGGAAGCCGTCAACGACTTGTGATGGCCGTTCTGCCTTGGTGGCAGATTTGTCGCTGCATTCGGGTTCGGGTCCCCTCATGGCACGCTCGGGGGCAAACGTGAGGACTTGAAGCTGGATGATTTGGGTTGAAGTGTCGATCTGAGACGAGGATATTCCACTAATCAGGACAGATTTATGGAGACGCCAATTTAGACAAGGAACCTGTTGATAGCATCTGACCATTATTTCTTCTTTGTCTGCGATCTCTGACTGACCTTATTAATGAGCAATTGCTCTGTCTCCGGGAAAAAACAAAAGCAAGGAAAAAAAGGTAAAAGCTTTCCTATCTAAAAGAGGAATGCTTACGTTCGGAGAAATGCTGGAAATACGTCGGATATGAGAGAACTGAGACAGTACGGTGTCATTTTAAAACAGAGACAGTAATGGCTCTCAGGGGGCTCTCCCAAAGCTAATTGGGCAGGTCTGTATTTCGGTCACTGACGCAAAATTTGGTTTTATAATTTATACTGGACTTGCACGGTAAATAAAGCGTCTATGTTCGTATTGAAAGCCAGTTACTGGATCACAAAAAAAAAAAACAGTTAATTACTGAAATGAATGCAAAAATTGATTCTGCAGTGGACTGACCCATATGAGAATGAAAGTGTTAAATATAAAAATTGAAGTTGTCAAGCTACTTGGATATATATATATATATATATATATATATATATATATATATATATATAACTATGCAAAATTTGATTGATCACGGTACTGTATAAGCGTCGAATTGGACACAAAATTTGGCTAAGTTGTGACATAGAAGTGCTAAAATAACCGCTAACGGATGGTTGATGTAGAGTTAAAAGTACTAAAATGGCTCCAGTGCTCAACTCAAAATGTTAAAAATTACTTATCTAAGAATTGCCATATCTTTATTTTATAAAATTATTATAAACGATTAATCTACTAGAATAAAATTAGAAGATTAAAAAAGTTTGTTTGAATCGAGGCGTGTGATCTACACTGCCCTAAAATATGATTTGATGTAGGATTGTCGTGATCTCATCCCCATGGTACAACAATCCGGCTCAGCCTGATCTTCCTCTAACAAACACAATCACTAGGGAGGCGTGACCCGACCAACTCTTTCAGATACCTAGAAAATAAAAAAGATAGAAAGCAAAAAATTGAAGGATAAAAACACTATCAGCCTGTAGAAGAAACGTCCGAGAGATAGAATGCCTTTTTGAGAAAGAAATAGATCAAATTAATTTTGAATTAATTTTAGAGGAGTCTATTTATAGACTCTATCCGAAAAACCGAAAAAACGTATCATTTCAGAAATCAATATTTTTTTCAAAGAGTCATAACTCTTCTAAAAGAGTCGTTACACAAAAAAATATTTTAAAGTATTTAAAATAACTAAAGTGTAAAGAATAAGAAAATTTATTTTTTTAATTAAAACTCCTACATCAAGACCTCACTTAAGAAGTCAACACTTCCCGATCAAGGGAACCAGACTTTCCTCAAGCAATGCAATTCCAAAGCTTCGTCTCTATCTCCCAAATCTCTATGTTTGCATCATACCTTCTCATAGTATCCGGGCTACAAATTCACCATTGCTCTAGGGCTATAACTCCAACCGGCAAACCCAATACATGAATCACATCTAATGATGAATAGGTCAGGTGGGGATCCAAAATCAGACCCATTGAAGCTTTCAGGTTGGGTTTATTTTTGAAGTTGTCAGACCGAGCCTGACTCGAACCTACATAAGTATATATAAATACATGCATGTTTACTTATATTCATATCTTATGTATGCATGTACACATGCATGCATGTCTTGTACATACATATATACATAATAATATTTGTTTTATTTATATAACATGGATCTCTTCTAATGCTCTAATCATATGCATTGATGACCAAGAAGTTTAAGATTTGTTAAAGAGAAGTCAAAAAATTGAAGGTTTGAAGATTTTTAATTTTAAAAGAAGCAAGGAGGAACTGCAGAGGATTGTTCGTGGAATTGATTCTATAGAGGACCAAGGAATGCTTTCAGTGGACGAAGTCAGAGAAAGGTGTTCAGATAAGGAATCACTCTTGAAGATCTGCACAGGTAAAGTGTTGTAGAAACAAAGATCAAGACTAAATTGGTTGCATCTTGGGGACATAAATGCTGAGTATTTTCATAAATTAGCTAATGGTGGAAGAAGGATAAATTGGATTCAGGTTATTGAAGTAGATGACAGGACTATCTTCGAAGAAAAGCAGACTGCTGATGCTCTTTTTGGATATCACAAGAATTTGTTTGGAACCCAATCTGAGGTAGATGGTTCTTATATCTTGGCACAATGAGATGCTATGCAAGATAGATATGGAATTTTTGTCTCTATTAGCAACAAAGAATATGACAGCATCTTAAATGGCAAACCAGTTCTCGAACCTGATTTGCTTGATGAACCATGATACAATTGCAATATCCTCCTCTAAATGTTTTAGCAGATGATCAACAACAAGGTTAAACATCCAGATGATCAATTTGCCTGGATGTGCAACTAGAATCTTGTAGCATAGAATAGCATATCATTTTTCCAACAAACAGCCACGATATTGCTGCTAGAGAGATGATATGCATCAATCCACCAACCAGGGAAACGGCCCTGTATTTTCTATTACATAGTGTCAAAGCAAATGATAATAACCCTCAAGTGAAAAGGAGGAAAAGAGAGAAGCTAATAAGCAAACACCATCACAGCAACACAGCAAACATGACATGTTGGCAAGATTGTTTCCAGATACTTGTGAGCTGAAGTCATTTAACACAACCAAAGCCCACTAACTGAGAAGCATCTTTCAAATCGAGGAACACACACTTCGGACATATAAGATATCTAACTAAACAAGGGAGCTCTTCCATGAGCCCTTTTCAGGTGTAGAGATCTATTTATTCAAATAACCAATTGTGCATTGAACCAGACAATACACATGATCAACCACACCTGAGGGCAGGAGGCCCAAATCAAGCTGGTTGTTGCGACAAAAGTTCGTGCAACTTGGTAGACTTAGTTTGCACGGTCTCTGAGCACATCCAAATCCATCTCTGTGGGGTCGGTAGCCTGAATCTCATAATGGATTCCATCAAGCTCCTGTCGAAATCGATCCTTAGATGTGGCATACAGCATCTTAGCACGGATGCGGGAGATGGAAGGAGACCTATTCAGCAGTTGAAAACAAGTGTTTTTAATATATATTGATAAAGCAACACACACAGGCGCGCGCGCGCACAGATATATATGACAACTTGAATCTAGAAAATTCTTTCTAGATGGATGGAGTGATGTATAGTATTGCAATCTCCAACTTGATTGTAGGAAAAGCTGCAGGAGATTATAGAAAAATAAAAATAAAAATAAAAATTATGTTACCCACTGCGACATGTGAAGAGCATCGATGTTGACTGAATATATGTGTAAAAAAGGTTATTTTCATCATATTTTCAAATATTAGTACATTGCTACAGGATGAAAGCAAGCATTACGCATACGTAGAATGTCCAAGCCAAAGAAACTTGGAGTGTTTTGCACGCAAGAACATAATATGATTTGAATGTACTTTATGCAAACCTTTGGTTTGCATGTGGTATACAAAAGGGAGTAGGCTTTTATGTCCTAGAGTGCCTTGGATGTGGGCAACTTCATCTAGCAGACTTCACAAGACATTGTACAATGTGTTAAACTCTAGGCTGAAAAAAATAACCCACTCCATTTTGAATGAATTTGCAAATACCCCACTACATGTTCACTTGCTGTCATGTCAACTCTGCATTTTTCAGATTGTTGTAATGTTGCCCACTCTCTGCCCAATTGGGGTCAGAGCTCGCCGGCGATGCTTACTTGTCAGCCGACATGGACGTAATTCGTTAGAAGTGCCTCCTTGTCAGCTAACATTGAGCTAATTAGGTGATGATTGGATCTGTCATCACCATCACCCCCATGAACAAAACCCACCCCAAGCCCTAACCCTAGCCCCATCCCTTCCTCCAACCTTTCTCCCTAAGACGGCCACACAGCCCCCGCCAGTGACCCCCTGGCCACCACCATCGCCGCCCCCATCCTCTCCTCCTTCTCCCTCTTCATCTTCTTTTCCCTCTCCTCCTCTTTCCTCCTCTTCTCCCTCTCCCTTCTCCTCTCGCTCTCCACATAGAATTCTACTCACCACATGAGAATCGAGCAAAGTTACAAATTTCATAGAGAAAGGAACATGGCCTTCTTACTTGGTGTTCTCATTTACATTGATTCGTTGTCAATTATGATTCACTGTCAATTAGATGGCTGAAAAGCTGTCCAATATCAGGGTCCACTGTAGTGGCTACTGGACAATAGGAGCCAAGATATATAAGCCTAAGTATGTAGCAAGCAGAAGAGGCACGATTCTCATCGATCTTGATAGACGGAACCTCTGTGAATGTGCTGCTGATGTGCCCACTTGATGGAACTTGAATCAAATTTCACCCATGCAACTAATACACAAAGTACTTGGGAAGGATGAATATACTGAAATAAATGATGACCTTGAGTTGTTGGATATGTTTGAAGTATGCAATTCCAGGAGGCTGTTCACATGTACTGCACTCTAGAGCAAGGTGCGGCACAATAGATGGAACAACAACAGCACAGGCCAGCATAAGAAAAGCAGGCAGCTGAACACAGTGAGCCAGTACGACAGGAGAGGCCAGACGAAAGCATAGTGCCAGTTGGTTACCAGCTATCAGTCGAAGCTGGCGCAGAGACACAAAGGTCCACAGGGGACGGTTTGTTATGGGAGGGTTAGGAAGGGGATGGCAGCAAGAGGAAGGTCGAAAGGGGCAAGGGAAAAGTCAAAGGTTGGAGATGGATTGTTTGATAAAATTCGAGTTCTGTGACATGGATTGTTTGATAAAATTCGAGTTCTGTGACAGCAGGTCGGAAGCATCGAGCCACGATTCCTTTGAGCTGCCTTCAGAGGATAGCTAAAACCTTTTTGGAGAGCTTAGGCAATAGAGAGAAGGAGAACTATAAGGTAGAGACATTTGAGAAGAATGTGGAGAGTGGATCCATGGAAGTTGGTTCTTTTTTTGAAGATGTTCATAAGTTTAGAGATACTTTGAGGGAGTATGCAATCACTCATCATTTTGAGATAGCTAAATGCGTCGAGCTCTCAGAGATGAAGAGGGAGGAGGAGGAGAGGAGGAGGGGGGGGGGGGGGGGGGTGTTGGCGTGGGGAGTGTGGGGTGTAGCGGTGGCTGGGGAAGGGGGAGGGTTGTGTGGCTGTCTTAGAAAGGAGGGTTGGGGGAGGACAAATTAGGGAAACGATAGGGACTTGCTTGATGATTTCACCAGATAGCTCTCAGAGATAGCTAGAGCTGATGCTGATAGTCATACATATATAAAGACTTAATGTACTGAGTCAAAAAGGGGGCATGGATTTCTTCACTGTAAGACATAGCTAGAGCTGATGCTGATAGCCCTAGGATACCTAGTGTTATGGGGGAATTGAGCCGCCATGCCCCACGTGATCGGCACGCGTATCCAGGAAAGCTACAGCTGCCCTATGATCCAGCACTCCGACCCCGAGTCGGACCTCCTCGGCTCCGCAGCCCGACCCCGGGTCGGCTGCCCTATGATCCAGCACTCCGACCCCGAGTCGGACCTCCTCGGCTCCGCAGCCCGACCCCGGGTCGGCTGCCCTATGATCCAGCACTCCGACCCCGAGTCGGACCTCCTCGGCTCCGCAGCCCGACCCCGGGTCGGCTGCCCTATGATCCAGCACTCCGACCCCGAGTCGGACCTCCTCGGCTTCGCAGCCCGACCCCGGGTCGGCTGCCCTATGATCCAGCATTCCGACCCCGAGTCGGAGATCTTTTGATAACGACAGGCTATTCTCCAGAGGCACGCCGCGGCCTCCTGCTCCACTACTCCCTGCAACGGCTGTACCCGATGCTGCCCACGATCTCCTGTATCAACCGTACAAAGCGGAGCTCCACTACGCCCTGCCATGACCGTACCCAGCGCTGCTCCACGACGCCCCGTAACGGCCATGTCAGTGGCCATTCTATCGTGCCCCACGACGACAAACCCCCCTGAGAGACCTCCCAGCCAGGTATATATGCGGCTGGGGGGAGAAGGGGGGGGTAAGCAATACCTCCCAGAGCACTCTCTCCCACTTGTGATTATCATCTCTCCTCCTCCAATCTCCTCTGACTTGACCGTCGGAGGGCCATCACCACCCTGGTGGTGGTGCAAGGCTTGTTTGCAGGTTCCTTGGCGGAAGGTGGAGCGCAACCAGCACCAACCAAGACAACTCAGGCGGAACCCCGTTCACACCGTCGTGTCAATCGTTCTCGGTTTGGACCACCAGCAACAGTTGGCGCTAGAGGGAGGGGCGAATCTCAGAACGATCGTAATGGCACGGCGAGGTGGTCGCGGAGCTTCCAATGCTTCCGGTCGCGGAGCCTCTCGCGCCTCTGGCCGGGAGGCTGCTGCGTCCCCAACACACTCTCAGCAGCATTCCACCGCTTCTCCTCCCATTCAGACGGTCGAACCTGCTCAGTTCGACCAGCTAGCCCAGCAGGTTCGCACCCTCGCGGAGGCAGTGCAGAATCTGCAGGGTGTGATCTCTCGGGTGCCGCAGCGGGCTCAGGAGCCGCTGCTCCCCGAGCACTCGCCTCTTCCTCACAACCCGCGCTCCTTCCTCTCCCATGGAGAGGAGCGCCGGCGCGGGGAGGATTCTCGAGTGCGGTCCATTCTGCCAGGACCTTCTCATCGGAGCTGCGCGGGGTACGAGAGGCGGACCCGGGCGCGTTCTCAGACACCCCAGTCCTCGAGGGGCCCGCACTCCAGTCGGTCCCCCTCGCGCCGCTCCTTGTCTCCCACCCACCGGTCGCGCTCCCTGGACCGGCGGGTGGACGATCTCCACAGACAGCTCCAGGTCCTGAAGGGCCACTCCAAAGATCCCTTCGCCGACTTGGAAATCTCCTCCCAGCCGGCGCTTGCCTCAAGGATCCTGCGAACCCTAAACCCGCCGGGGTTCAAAATGCCGGCGATCGAACCCTACGACGGGGCGGCGGACCCACGGGACCACGTGGAGAGTTTCAGGACTCTTATGCTCCTCCATGGAGCATCGGATCCTCTCCTCTGCAAGGCCTTCCCGGCGACCCTCCGCGGCCCGGCAAGGGCGTGGTTCGCCGGCCTGGAGGCTAATTCCATCCAGTCCTTCCACCAGTTCACCCGTCTCTTCATCAGCCATTTCGCCGTCAGTAGCCGGCGAAGACTGGTCTCCGACTCCCTCTTCGATGTCCGGCAGAACGAGGGAGAGAGCCTGCGGGATTATCTCACCCGCTTCAACAAGGCAACACTGGAGGTCCGGAATTTGAGCCAGGAGGTGGCTCTCTCAGCCCTGAAGCGAGGCTTCCGGAAGGGCAGACTCACCTTCTCCCTGGACAAACGCCTGCCGCGGAGCTTCCCGGAGCTGTTGTCTCGGGCAAACCAGTATGCAGACGCCGAGGAGGCAGCCTCCCACCGGAACAAGGAGGCCGCCGAGGCCCCTCTAAAGCCCGGGAAGAAAAGGCGAAAAGAGGCACCCCAGAGGAGGAGCCCGACGCCTCAACGCCGGCGCAGAAGCCCGTCACCAGCGAGGAACCACGGCGCCACACGCCCTCGTTCTCCGCACCGACGCTTCAACCGGTACACCCCACTCCTGGCCCCCCGGGCCCAGATCCTCATGGAGGTCAGGGGGCGGGAGGACCTCCCGGTCCCGAGGCAGATGAAGAAGATCCCTGGGAGGAAGCCTTCTCGGGCGTACTGTGAGTACCACCGAGACCACGGCCACGATACCGAAGACTGCTTCCAGCTTCGGGACGAGATCGAGGCTCTCATTCGCCGAGGGCGTCTCGGTCGATATGTAAACGACCGACGTCCCCCCGCAGACCCGCGTCCAGCCGACCCGGCCCCTCAGGAGCCTCGGGAGCAGAATCGACCCGTTGCGGGAGTGATCCACACCATCACTGGGGGCTGCTCTCGGCCCGTGAGGAACGCAGGGGGCTCGGCGGAAGTATCAGGAGTGGCCGTCGCGAAGAGGCAGCGGGTCGGAAATGTAATCACTTTTTGTGATGAAGATGTAAAGGGGGTTCAGACTCCCCACGATGACGCCATGGTGATCTCTCTCACTATGGCGGACTATGATGTAAGGCGTGTTCTTGTGGATAGTGGAAGCTCAGCTGATATTTTGTATTACGAGGCCTTCCAAAAGATGGGCTTTTCCCGACAATTGTTGCACAAAACATCCACCCCCCTCATAGGATTCACTGGAGACGCTATCTCGGCCGAAGGTGTCATCGAGCTGCCTGTGACTGCGGGCATTGCACCCGCAGAAGCCACGGTGCGGCTCGGGTTCTTGGTCGTCCGTGTCCCCTCGGCCTACAACGCTATCCTCGGACGACCCGGACTGAACGCCCTTCGCGCGGTGGTTTCTACCTACCATTTGCTCATGCGGTTCCCCACAGCGGCCGGGATTGGAGAGGTCCGAGGTGACCAGCCGACCGCACGGCAGTGTTTCCTAGCAACTCTCAAAGGGAAGAAGCCCATGGAGGCCCTAAGCGTCGAGTCACTTGACGCCAGAGACGAAGTGGCCTTGCGGCACGGGGAGCCGGCCGAGGGCGTAATCGAAGTTCCCCTCGAAGAAGGCCGCCCGGACCGCACGGTCCGGGTCGGTGCCAACCTCGACTTGGAAGCTCGGCTCCGGTTAGTGGAATTCCTCCGAGCCAATGCAGATGTGTTTGCCTGGTCGGCGGCCGATGTACCTGGGATCGACCCGGAGGTCGTTTCTCACGCCCTCAACGTCGACCCGACCCACCGACCAGTAAAGCAAAAGAAGAGACACTGTGCCCCGGATCGGATCCGGGTGGTCGACCAGGAGGTAGACAAACTCTTGGAGGCAGGTTTCATAAGAGAGGTGAGCTACCCCGAGTGGCTGGCAAACGTCGTACTTGTCCGGAAGGCGAGCGGGAAGTGGAGGATGTGCGTCGACTACACCGACCTGAACAAGGCGTGCCCCAAGGATAGCTTTCCGCTTCCACGGATAGACCAACTGGTCGACGCGACTTCCGGATATCAGCTACTGTCTTTTATGGACGCCTTCTCCGGCTACAACCAAATAATGATGGCTCCACAGGACGAGGAGAAAACTGCCTTCATAACAGACCGGGGGCTGTACTGTTACAAGGTAATGCCCTTCGGTCTGAAGAACGCTGGCGCCACTTACCAGCGCCTCGTCAATAAAATCTTCAAGGAGCAGATCGGCCGGAATATGGAGGTGTACGTGGACGATATGCTGGTAAAAAGCCGCCATGCAGACCAGCACATTGCAGATCTGGAGGAGACTTTCACCACCTTGCGAAAGTTTCGCATGAAGCTAAACCCAGCGAAGTGCGCTTTTGGTGCTTCGGCCGGGAGGTTCCTCGGTTTCATTGTCAACCAGCGCGGGATCGAGGCCAACCCGGACAAGATCAAAGCCATCCAAGATATGTCCCCTCCGACCAAAGTGAAGGAGGTTCAGGAGCTCGCTGGAAGGGTCGCCGCGCTCGGACGATTTGTGGCAAAGTCGGCCGAACGCTGCCAACCATTCTTCAAGGTGTTGAAGCGCCCAAAAGACTTCCTCTGGACGGCCGAATGTCATGCGGCGTTCGACCAGCTCAAGGAGTACATGGCGTCTCCTCCCCTGCTGTCCAAGCCGCAAGAGGGGGAGATGCTCTACCTTTACCTGGCGGTCTCCCCAACCGCAGTCAGCGCAGTACTGGTTCGGGAAGAGGCAAGACTTCAGAAGCCTGTATACTACATCAGCCGAGTCCTCCGGGATGCCGAGACGCGGTACACGAAGGCTGAGAAGATCGCCTTCGCGCTGCTGACTGCGACCAGGAGGCTTCGCCCCTATTTCCAGGCTCATTCTGTCACCCTTTTGACCGATCAACCACTGCGGCAGATTCTCAGCAATCCAGAGAATGCGGGACGGCTGGTGAAGTGGGCAGTAGAACTTGGTGAGTTCGACATCCGCTACCAGCCCCGACCAGCCATCAAGGCCCAGGTGCTCGCGGACTTTCTCGCTGAGTGCACTGTGCAGGAGGCGGAACCTAAGCCGCCGGAGACACCCAGCCTCGATCTCCCGATCTGGACGCTCCACATTGACGGGTCGTCGAACCCTGAAGGTGGAGGGGCTGGGCTGGTCCTCACCAATCCCGATGGAGTGATAGCCGAGTATGCCTTGAGGTTCGGATTTCCAGTGACCAACAATGAGGCGGAGTACGAGGCCCTAGTCGCGGGACTCAAACTCGCCAAGGAGCTCGGCATCCGGCGTCTGAAAGTCTTCACCGACTCCCAGCTGGTGGTCGGGCAGGTTCGAGGGGAGTTCGAGGCGCGGAGCCCGACCATGCAGAGCTACGTCCGGAAGGTGCAAACACTCATTCCCGACCTCGGCAGTGTTGACATTCAGCAGGTCCCGAGGAGCGAAAATGCCAGGGCCGACAGGTTGTCCCGCCTAGTGGACGCAGACGCGCACAACTTGTCGAGGGCAATCTACCTGGAGACCCTGGATGCCCCGAGCATTGACGGGGCTGGAGCGGTGATGGCAATTGATCCGGAGCCGTCTTGGATGGACCCGCTCGTCGCCTACCTCGCCGAAGGAATCCTCCCTGAAGACGAAGATCAGGCCCGGCGGCTTGTAAAGAAGTCCGCCCACTACGTACTTTATGAAGGGAGGCTGTATCGGACCTCGTTTACCGCCCCCCTCTTAAGGTGCCTCCGCCCCGCGGAAGCGGCCTACGCCCTCGGCGAAGTCCACGAAGGCATCTGCGGATCGCACTTGGGGGCTAGGTCCTTGGCGCATAAGATCATGAGGCAAGGCTACTATTGGCCGACCTTGTTGGAGGACTCGAAGGACCACGTGCGGAAATGCGACGCCTGCCAGCGCCACGCCAACGTCCAGAGAGTCCCCTCTGTCCCCTTGGCGCCAATCACCGCGCCCTGGCCCTTCGCACAGTGGGGAATGGATATCCTCGGACCATTCCCCGTCGCTTCGGCCCAGCGGAAATTTTTGATTGTCGCCATCGACTACTTCACCAAGTGGGTGGAGGCAGAGCCACTGGCCACCATCACGGAGGCACAAGTCCGGAAGTTCGTGAAGAAGAACATCATTGTCCGATTTGGAGTACCTCGGGTCCTCATCTCGGATAACGGTCGACAGTTTGATAACAAGCACTTCCGGGACTTCTGCGAGGAATTCGGGATCGAGCATCGGTTCACATCCGTGTCGCATCCCCAAACCAACGGCGAGGCCGAGGTCACAAATCGGACAATCCTCCAAGGTATCAAAGCGCGGATCGGCCGGACGGGGCAAGCTTGGGTCGAGGAACTCGAGAATGTCCTTTGGGCGTATCGGACCACACAACGGACTCCTACTGGAGAGACGCCTTTCAGCCTAACCTATGGCACGGAAGCCGTTGCCCCCGTGGAGCTCGGACTCCCCTCGCCTCGGGTGGCCGCGCACCGACCCGAGGCCAATTCAGAGCAACTCCGAGGGAACTTGGATCTCTTGGAAGAGGCAAGGGAAATGGCTCAGGTACGGATGGCAATGTATCAGCAGAGGGTGGCCCGATATTACAACTCCAAAGTCCGACCGAAGCTTTTCAGAATTGGAGATCTGGTGCTGAGACGAGCTAAGGCATCTCAACCTACGGAAGGTGGGAAGCTAGCGCCAAATTGGGAAGGCCCGTATAAAGTTCGTTGGGTAAACCGACCTGGCTCCTACCAGTTGGAAGCCCTAGATGGCCGAGAAATTCCAAGGGGCTGGAATTCCGCTAACCTGCGGATGTATTACCAGTAGAACAACAAGGCCAGAAAGACAATTTAAAAAGGTGCAATACTTTTCATTTCAATAATTTCTGGTTACAGTGGCGTGCTCGTGTGATTACAAGGAATTCCCAGAGGGGAATTAGGGAGTAAAGAAAGTAAAGAAGAGGTGGGGACCCAAACCCTCAACCCAGGGCGGCTGCAGTCCCACCAGAAGTGGGTGCTTCTAACCGGAGGTGCCATCCAGCACCTCACCAAAAAGAGGAGGAGCCGCCGCAGAAGAAGCTCCCGCTGCCCCCAGGGGAACGCCGCCTCCAAAGGATATTCCCATCTTCCCCAGTGGTAGGGAAGAGAAGGGATTCAAGGGGGAAGAGTATATGGAGGCGCGGTCCCGGATTGAGCGTCCGGCGCAGAGCTCAACCGGGAGGCTGAACTTCAAGGAGGGGAGATGTGATCCCGGATGAAACGCCTAGAGCGGAGTTCCGCCGGGGAGACCCTCCTTGTTGATCCCAGATGAAACGGCTAGTTGGCTGAAGTTGTAAGGGGAGCGCCTCCCCTTTCCTTCGACAGGAGTCTCTCAGTCATATGCCAAGGAGGAGGTCCGCGATCCATGGCAACCTGCAGCTCCGGCTTGGCAAATTCCATCGTACCTGCACCTGTATTTATAGCCAAGCTGCGGCCCCCTGGTAGTTCCGATACGGGTGGCTCCAATAAATGCAGGCGCACTGAATCCGGAGCCGTTCCGGCTCCCGAGGCGTATCTCCCCGCGATTTCCTAAGCGTCACTCTCCTTAAATCGCATTCTTTGTGCAGGACGATCCGGGTGACGTATACCCCTAGGTCCACGTGTCTCCGCTCGCGCCCAGGCCGCATCCTCCTCGAAGAACCCGCGTATCGCGGCCGCTCAACTAACACTCCTCACCAGCAGCAACTGGCGATCCGATTTCCCAGGTAACGCATTAATTAGCGTTTAATACCCTTCTCGTGTTCCCCCCAGGCAACGCTTGGAGGAGAGGAGAAACACGGTCGCGGCTGGGCACAGAGAAACCCCGATGGGCGGCGAGCGACAAGTGGCCGACCAACGAGTGGAATGTCCCGAGGCTCGGCCCTCGGATGCCTGGCTAACCCGATGATCATCCCGGGAGCAGACTAGCCGGAAGCCCCGACCGGTCGCCTCGGCTTGCGCCAGCCTTGGCCGACCAACGAGCGGAATTTCCCTGAGGCTTGACAACCCTCGGATGCCTGGCTAACCCGATGATCATCCCGGGAGCAGACTAGCCGGAAGCCCCGACCGGTCGCCCCGGCTTGCGCCAGCCTAGGCCGACCAACGAGTGGAATCTCCCGAGGCTCGGCCCTCGGATGCCTGGCTAACCCGATGATCATCCCGGGAGCAGACTAGCCGGAAGCCCCGACCGGTCGCCTCGGCTTGCGCCAGCCTTGGCCGACCAACGAGCGGAATTTCCCTGAGGCTTGACAACCCTCAGATGCCTGGCTAACCCGATGATCATCCCGGGAGCAGACTAGCCGGAAGCCCCGACCGGTCGCCTCGGCTTGCGCCAGCCTTGGCCGACCAACGAGCGGAATTTCCCTGAGGCTTGACAACCCTCGGATGCCTGGCTAACCCGATGATCATCCCGGGAGCAGACTAGCCGGAAGCCCCGACCGGTCGCCCCGGCTTGCGCCAGCCTAGGCCGACCAACGAGTGGAATCTCCCGAGGCTCGGCCCTCGGATGCCTGGCTAACCCGATGATCATCCCGGGAGCAGACTAGCCGGAAGCCCCGACCGGTCGCCTCGGCTTGCGCCAGCCTTGGCCGACCAACGAGCGGAATTTCCCTGAGGCTTGACAACCCTCAGATGCCTGGCTAACCCGATGATCATCCCGGGAGCAGACTAGCCGGAAGCCCCGACCGGTCGCCTCGGCTTGCGCCAGCCTTGGCCGACCAACGAGCGGAATTTCCCTGAGGCTTGACAACCCTCAGATGCCTGGCTAACCCGATGATCATCCCGGGAGCAGACTAGCCGGAAGCCCCGACCGGTCGCCTCGGCTTGCGCCAGCCTTGGCCGACCAACGAGCGGAATTTCCCTGAGGCTTGACAACCCTCAGATGCCTGGCTAACCCGATGATCATCCCGGGAGCAGACTAGCCGGAAGCCCCGACCGGTCGCCTCGGCTTGCGCCAGCCTTGGCCGACCAACGAGCGGAATTTCCCTGAGGCTTGACAACCCTCAGATGCCTGGCTAACCCGATGATCATCCCGGGAGCAGACTAGCCGGAAGCCCCGACCGGTCGCCTCGGCTTGCGCCAGCCTTGGCCGACCAACGAGCGGAATTTCCCTGAGGCTTGACAACCCTCAGATGCCTGGCTAACCCGATGATCATCCCGGGAGCAGACTAGCCGGAAGCCCCGACCGGTCGCCTCGGCTTGCGCCAGCCTTGGCCGACCAACGAGCGGAATTTCCCTGAGGCTTGACAACCCTCAGATGCCTGGCTAACCCGATGATCATCCCGGGAGCAGACTAGCCGGAAGCCCCGACCGGTCGCCTCGGCTTGCGCCAGCCTTGGCCGACCAACGAGCGGAATTTTCCTGAGGCTTGACAACCCTCGGATGCCTGGCTAACCCGATGATCATCCCGGGAGCAGACTAGCCGGAAGCCCCGA
The DNA here is from genome assembly GCF_009389715.1 of Phoenix dactylifera. NCBI lineage: Eukaryota > Viridiplantae > Streptophyta > Magnoliopsida > Arecales > Arecaceae > Phoenix > Phoenix dactylifera. The sequence goes on along the minus strand of NC_052409.1, from coordinate 321,135 downwards.
CCGGTCGCCCCGGCTTGCGCCAGCCTAGGCCGACCAACGAGTGGAATCTCCCGAGGCTCGGCCCTCGGATGCCTGGCTAACCCGATGATCATCCCGGGAGCAGACTAGCCGGAAGCCCCGACCGGTCGCCTCGGCTTGCGCCAGCCTTGGCCGACCAACGAGCGGAATTTCCCTGAGGCTTGACAACCCTCAGATGCCTGGCTAACCCGATGATCATCCCGGGAGCAGACTAGCCGGAAGCCCCGACCGGTCGCCTCGGCTTGCGCCAGCCTTGGCCGACCAACGAGCGGAATTTCCCTGAGGCTTGACAACCCTCAGATGCCTGGCTAACCCGATGATCATCCCGGGAGCAGACTAGCCGGAAGCCCCGACCGGTCGCCTCGGCTTACGCCAGCCTTGGCCGACCAACGAGCGGAATTTCCCTGAGGCTTGACAACCCTCAGATGCCTGGCTAACCCGATGATCATCCCGGGAGCAGACTAGCCGGAAGCCCCGACCGGTCGCCTCGGCTTGCGCCAGCCTTGGCCGACCAACGAGCGGAATTTCCCTGAGGCTTGACAACCCTCAGATGCCTGGCTAACCCGATGATCATCCCGGGAGCAGACTAGCCGGAAGCCCCGACCGGTCGCCTCGGCTTGCGCCAGCCTTGGCCGACCAACGAGCGGAATTTCCCTGAGGCTTGACAACCCTCAGATGCCTGGCTAACCCGATGATCATCCCGGGAGCAGACTAGCCGGAAGCCCCGACCGGTCGCCTCGGCTTGCGCCAGCCTTGGCCGACCAACGAGCGGAATTTCCCTGAGGCTTGACAACCCTCGGATGCCTGGCTAACCCGATGATCATCCCGGGAGCAGACTAGCCGGAAGCCCCGACCGGTCGCCCCGGCTTGCGCCAGCCTAGGCCGACCAACGAGTGGAATCTCCCGAGGCTCGGCCCTCGGATGCCTGGCTAACCCGATGATCATCCCGGGAGCAGACTAGCCGGAAGCCCCGACCGGTCGCCTCGGCTTGCGCCAGCCTTGGCCGACCAACGAGCGGAATTTCCCTGAGGCTTGACAACCCTCAGATGCCTGGCTAACCCGATGATCATCCCGGGAGCAGACTAGCCGGAAGCCCCGACCGGTCGCCTCGGCTTGCGCCAGCCTTGGCCGACCAACGAGCGGAATTTCCCTGAGGCTTGACAACCCTCAGATGCCTGGCTAACCCGATGATCATCCCGGGAGCAGACTAGCCGGAAGCCCCGACCGGTCGCCTCGGCTTGCGCCAGCCTTGGCCGACCAACGAGCGGAATTTCCCTGAGGCTTGACAACCCTCAGATGCCTGGCTAACCCGATGATCATCCCGGGAGCAGACTAGCCGGAAGCCCCGACCGGTCGCCTCGGCTTGCGCCAGCCTTGGCCGACCAACGAGCGGAATTTCCCTGAGGCTTGACAACCCTCAGATGCCTGGCTAACCCGATGATCATCCCGGGAGCAGACTAGCCGGAAGCCCCGACCGGTCGCTTCGGCTTGCGCCAGCCTTGGCCGACCAGCGAGCGGAAGAATTTCCTGAGGCCTAACCCTCGGATGCCTGGCCTAGCGCCGGAAGAGTTTCCTGAGGCCTAACCCTCGGATGCCTGGCTCAGCGCCGGAAGAGTTTCCTGAGGCCTAACCCTCGGATGCCTGGCTTAGCGCCGGAAGAATTTCCTGAGGCCTAACCCTCGGATGCCTGGCTTAGCGCCGGAAGAGTTTCCTGAGGCCTAACCCTCGGATGCCTGGCCTAGCGCCGGAAGAGTTTCCTGAGGCCTAACCCTCGGATGCCTGGCTCAGCGCCGGAAGAGTTTCCTGAGGCCTAACCCTCGGATGCCTGGCTTAGCGCCGGAAGAATTTCCTGAGGCCTAACCCTCGGATGCCTGGCTTAGCGCCGGAAGAATTTCCTGAGGCCTAACCCTCGGATGCCTGGCTTAGCGCCGGAAGAGTTTCCTGAGGTTTAACCCTCGGATGCCTGGCCTAGCGCCGGAAGAACTTCGGGAATCAAAAGTCAGCAAGAAGCAACCAAGAGCTAAAAAAAAAAAAAAAAAAAAAAAAAAAAAAAGAGGACGAGGGCGAGATGAAGAAATATTCAACGTGCATTAATTTTCAGGGCCGAGGCCCATACAATTGGGCAAAACGCCGACATACAAAAATAAAAAAGACAATGAAAGGTACAAGAGGTCAGCTTGGAGGAACTCCCGGGTCGGGAACGCCGGGCTCGTCCGCGGGAGGTAGGGAAGCAGCAGGAGAACCAGCAGGCGATGGCGCCGGAGAGGAGTCCAGGAGGGAGATCTCGCTCAGGTCAACTTCGGGATACTTAGCCGACACCCTTGCCAGGCCCTCCTCGAAGCCCAAGGTGAAGGCTTCGGCCCCCGCGTCCGACGCGTCATGGACAAACTCGTCAGACTGGCGATAGGTCCGCACTGCCTCCGACATATCATGGGCGAACTCGGCGGACTGGCGATAAGCCTCTACCGCCTGACGCCCGATTTCCGCCCTCTTCTCGGCCAGCTCCGCCTCAGCTCGCTCCATAATCTGAGCCTTGGCCTCCAAGACCTTCGCCACAATCCGGCCTTCGGCCTCAGAGGAGACCCTCAGCAGATCAGCCTGAGCCTCTTTATGCTTCGCCTCGGTAGCAACCCGAGCGGCCTCGGCTTCCTTCAGGCGCGAACGGAGCTCTTGGACGTCCGTGCATGACTTCTCCAGGGCCGACTCCAGTTCGCCTAGTTTGGCTTCAAAAGAGCGGATTCGGTCGCAGGCGTTGTCGGCAGACCGCTGGGCCTTCTCCCACCGCTCTCGATAGTCCGCGATCTTCCGGGACTGCTTTTCAGCCCGTTCCTCCGCCTTCTTGACCCTGCTTTCGAGGCCCGAGGCGGCTTTGAGTTGCTCCCGAGCCTCTGACAGTTGCTCCTCCAGGGCGGCGAAGCCGAGTGCCCGCTCTTCGGCCTCCCGGAGCCTCGCCTCGAGGTCCCCGGTCGTCCTGCCTGCCGCAGCCCGGCCTCCCTCTTCCATTGCTTTCAGCCGATCCTCGGCCTTCGCCAAAAGCCCCGCCTGTTCCTTGTAGCACTCCTCTAGACGGATCATGTACTGGGCGAGCTAAGAAATAGGAAAAATAAGGGAGTCAGGCGGAGAACAACAGAGCCAATAAATGGTGAAAGACGGCCAGAAGAACACTCACCGACATGAGACAGACGCAGCTGGCGGCCCCAACGTCAGAGACATCCAACTCCCGGACCCGCCGACGGTCCTTCTCCAGCAACACTGTTTCGATGAGATTTCGGGCGCCATCGGTAGTGAAGGCAGACCCCGATTTCTCCCCGGAGCCGGATGGTGGTTCTGCAGCCTTACCCTTATCCATCGCCTGGGGAAGAGTCCGGCTGATCGCGCTCGGGGCGGGGGTCGCCCCAGGAATTGATAGGGTCCCGCTCGGCCGGGGCCTCGGCGCGTCCCTCCTCGAGTCATCAGGAGCCGACCGAGTCGAAGGCCGGGTCGGGGACCGATCACGTCCGACCCGTCCGTCTTGAGCAGGCTCAGGTGGCACCTCCGGAGTAGCGGCAACCTTACCACCGGAGGGCTGATACAGCGTCAGCTGCCGGTCGGTGCCCACGACATCTCCCTGACCGGTGGGCCCGGACTCGTCGGTCGGCATCGGAGGTATCTCCTTACGGGACTTCTTCGCCGGTGGGGCCCCGCTCGGAAGAGCTCGTTTCCTCCTCCGGACTGCTTCCAGCAGGGACGCCCTACCAACAGCCTTCGACTTCACCGACCGCGTGACGTCGTCGACCTCTGCAAGAAGGACGGGATGGTCAGGGACTGAGAAACCGAAAGGAAGAAGGAACGAAAGAGAAGAAAAGAGCTAAAGAAACGATGGCGGACTCACGGTCGGTGGGGACCGAGCTCAAACCGACGTTCACCAAGGTATCCTCAGAAATAAGGCGGCCCACCGGGGGAAGCTGGCCCTCGGCGACCAACCCCTTCAAGGCGGCGACGCCCTCGGATTCCTCCCTCGACAACTTCGACAGGCCAATTGGGGACTTCACCGGCGTCCCCCAGATTGCCCTGATTTCCCAGGAGGGGTCTGCATCAACGAAAAAGAAGCGCTCCTTCCAGTGGTGAATGGAGGTAGGACCCTCCTTGACAAGGCCGCACCCTCGCCGCGCTGCGAAGCACCACCACCCTTTGTCCTGGGGTGGCCGCTCAGGCCGTAGAGCTCCCAGAAAACGTTCAAGGTGGCGGGAATCGCATGCAAGCGACAGAGAACCTGGAAGACCGTCAGAGCACGCCACGAGTTCGGCACCAGTTGCGTCGGTGCCATTCCTAAACCCCGGAGCACCTGTAAGACTAGGTCTGAAGGGGGAAAGCGGAACCCGGCCTGGAGGATGCCCTCATTGATGGCGATCTTCCCTCGAGGAGGATGAGACATCCTCTCCTCAGGCCCTGGGAGCGTGACATTGCAGGCCTCGGGAAGGTGGTACCGAGCCACAAATCCGTCTAAGTCCTCGGCGACCAGTTTTGACTTGATGCTATCTGCTCCCACTTCGCCCATCCCTAATGGCCAATCTACGGTCAGGACGGGGTCAAGAAGGAGGGAAAGGCCGGAACGACTGGGGTGCACTAGTACAAAAAGAAAAAGTATGAAGAGCTCAAAGTAGAAGAGTGGGAAACTCACTTGAAGAGGAGGAAGAACGGCTCCGAAAGCGTCAAAGGAAAAGCAAGCGAACGTTTCGGCGGCAACAATGGTAGCGCAAAGGAGAAACTCGAAAATGTCCGTAAAGAAGAAGACGGACGGGGGAGGGCCCCCGATTAAATAGGCGAAAGGGCAAGTGACACCTCGATGACGCCAGAAGACGCCTGGCCGCCGAAGGGTCGCTCGCACCCCAAAGGCGAATCGACACCATTAAGGAAGGATGTCCGCCGAAATCCTCAGGTTGCCAGGTCAGCAGCAACCGCCATACGCCATAAAGAAGGCGGGAAGCTTGAAGCGCGCGCGCCTCTCCGAAGGATGGCGGCAATCTCGAAACATCACTCCCTTCACCTGTTCCCCTTCTGGTTCCAGGCTCGGAAGTGGGGGGCTACTGTTATGGGGGAATTGAGCCGCCATGCCCCACGTGATCGGCACGCGTATCCAGGAAAGCTACAGCTGCCCTATGATCCAGCACTCCGACCCCGAGTCGGACCTCCTCGGCTCCGCAGCCCGACCCCGGGTCGGCTGCCCTATGATCCAGCACTCCGACCCCGAGTCGGACCTCCTCGGCTCCGCAGCCCGACCCCGGGTCGGCTGCCCTATGATCCAGCACTCCGACCCCGAGTCGGACCTCCTCGGCTCCGCAGCCCGACCCCGGGTCGGCTGCCCTATGATCCAGCACTCCGACCCCGAGTCGGACCTCCTCGGCTCCGCAGCCCGACCCCGGGTCGGCTGCCCTATGATCCAGCACTCCGACCCCGAGTCGGACCTCCTCGGCTTCGCAGCCCGACCCCGGGTCGGCTGCCCTATGATCCAGCATTCCGACCCCGAGTCGGAGATCTTTTGATAACGACAGGCTATTCTCCAGAGGCACGCCGCGGCCTCCTGCTCCACTACTCCCTGCAACGGCTGTACCCGATGCTGCCCACGATCTCCTGTATCAACCGTACAAAGCGGAGCTCCACTACGCCCTGCCATGACCGTACCCAGCGCTGCTCCACGACGCCCCGTAACGGCCATGTCAGTGGCCATTCTATCGTGCCCCACGACGACAAACCCCCCTGAGAGACCTCCCAGCCAGGTATATATGCGGCTGGGGGGAGAAGGGGGGGTAAGCAATACCTCCCAGAGCACTCTCTCCCACTTGTGATTATCATCTCTCCTCCTCCAATCTCCTCTGACTTGACCGTCGGAGGGCCATCACCACCCTGGTGGTGGTGCAAGGCTTGTTTGCAGGTTCCTTGGCGGAAGGTGGAGCGCAACCAGCACCAACCAAGACAACTCAGGCGGAACCCCGTTCACACCGTCGTGTCAATCGTTCTCGGTTTGGACCACTAGCAACACCTAGTAATTGTGGACAATCCTGATAGAACCAAGTAGGGGGATAATAATCATACGCAAGGTTTTGTCCCCTCCCAAATGTCCCCTTATAATCTACGCAACAGCCTCATCATGATCTTGTTCGCTATTAAAAAAGCTGATATGCAATAGAAAACAAATTAACTCATAGAAATCAAGAGTTTGAATGCAGCATAATCACATAGGTTACTGAAACCAAGTAATAAAGTTAACTACTTTCTTAAATCACTTATCTATAATTAACGTCCAAAGAAACAATGTTATGTCATTCAGAATATCAAGATGTTGTCAGAATGACGCAATTGTATAGAAACTAAACTGCCAAGTTATAATAATTTAGGAGTTAGAAAGAGAATATCTTGCTCTTCTACCAAGTTATTCAGAATATCAAGATGTTGGCAGAATGATGTAACTGTATAGAAACTAAACTGCCAAGTTATAATAATTTAGGAGCTAGAAAGAGAATATCTTGCTCTTCTACCAAGTTATTCAGAATATCAAGATGTTGGCAATGATGTAACTGTATAGAAACTAAACTGCCAAGTTATAATAATTCAGGAGCTAGAAAGAGAATATCTTGCTCTTCTACCAAGTTATTCAGAATATCAAGATGTTGGAAGAATGATGTAACTGTATAGAAACTAAACTGCCAAGTTATAATAATTTAGGAGCTAGAAAGAGACTAACCATGCAATAAAAAATATCTTGCTCTTCTGGCAATTCTCATCAGTCACAAAATCGAAGTCGTAGATGGCATATCGGCAATCATTCTCAGGCAGTGCAGCAGCAAAATCATCATAGCTCTCCCCTGGAGCTCCTGTCTTCTCAACAACCACCTCCTTTTTCTTTTCATCAATCTTAAATATCACATAACGATGCACTTTCTTCCTTTTCAGTTCAAGAAATGTAGTCCTGCTGTGGTCAGCTACTCCCATCCCAGAAGATGCACTTGACTGCACATGAATCCCAATCCATGGCAAACAGTTAATCCTCATAATCAACTTTATCATTCGTCACACATCCCATAAATATCTACAAGTTCATTTATGAGATGCAAATATAAAAGCCAGACTCTGAAACAAGTAATATTACTTACAGAAAGCCAGAACTCAAATAACTAACCTTTGATTATCTGCCATTTTAACAAGTTCATTTATAGGACGCTAAGTAAAAGCTGGAGACTGAAATTAATACATTAGTCATACAAAAGCCTGAACTCAAACGGACCAACATTCACTTATTTAATATCAAAGTTTTCTACCAAGTTATGCTGCGAACTAGGAAAAAGATCCAACATAATCAATAATACTTTACCCCATAAAAATGAAGAAAGAACTATTTTTTTTTACAAAGATATACTACACTGCAACACAATAAGCATAAGGCAGGCACTATTTCTATCAAAATCAGCCTAAATTGAAGCATTCGCAATGATAAGATACAATCCGTTCTGATCAATGAAAATATTCTAGAAAAGGAGTCTAGATATGAGGAATCAATCGGACCTCAAGAATTAATATATCCAACCAAATACTATCCTAACTTCAAGAAAAGAAGATCCTCATAACATGATCTACAACCGTAAGCTGTGGATCATGAAAGGCTATAAGAAGTGACACAGAGAATTCAGTATCAACAATACGGTCTGCCATATAAGACGCGAAAAAAAAAAACAAACTCTAAAAGATATGGTATTTATTTAGTATAGTGACTCACACAAAGATCTTCATCAAGATGTTCCTCGTTCGACAAGAAGAATGTGTATCCTACGGCAACGAAACGAACGTTGCTCTAATTAAGACGAGATCAAGAAATCCATCAAGATTTGCCCAATTTCCATGTGAAAACAGAAAGAGAGAGCAGTCCGATCATCACAAGCATGGAGGAATCAAGATATTCACTATAAGATGCTACTGTTTTCCCACGAATCTAGCCAAAGTTTCAAAAAAAAATCAAGAAATCTTAAAGCAACAATATCAAAACTAGTATTCCCTAAACAAAATCCACAAGAAAGAGTAGCGCAAGCAAATACCATTCGGAACGACATGGCTCCTCCTCGATCTCAGAGGCAGAGAGAGAGAGAGAGAGAGAGAGAGATGAATGAATGAATGAATAGAGGAACGGGGAGGAGGGAGAACTAAATGCCTGTCTAATTTGGTCGGAAAGGTGAACAAGAAAAAAAAAATATAAAAAAAGGACAACAAAGCAAAAGAATATTTTTCTTTTCTCTAATTTTTTAAAGAAAGAAAAAGAAAAAAAAAGTAACAGCGGCAGTGGGGGGCGGCGCGTCGCGTTTCTGGTAGGTAGAGTAGCGAGAACGCGAAACATCTAACATAGCAAATAGTATCCGTCGCTTGTGCGCCTATCGTGCAGTGTGAATCGTCCCGGAGAATTTGTTGAGATGCGTGTCAGGGAAAAATAGATCGATCTATTGGTGTCGCGCATTTCGGATGGCATAGTTGATTTGTGATGCACCTAGCACTCATCTGGACGGTTTTGACCGCCCGAGTGTGTCCCGTCGACTATGATCTAAGATTTGGCGGGATTGGGTCCGTGGTCGTCAACATTGGCTTGCGACCTTCCTACTGGACGCCAGCCACGTGTCTTCCCAGACCGAAATAATGACGGGTCCGCCTAGATTAAACGCTATTCTCCGTCATCACGTGCTTCTTTTTTGCCCTTTTTTTTATTTGATTATTATCTTCCTGTCCCTGGCATTTTTTTTGGCCTAGCATCCGTTTGCTTTTGAGTTTTAAAAGAAAAGCGGAAAAAACGAAAGAGAGACACTGCGTTGAATGAACGCGATGGTACGTCCAACCAACCCGGCTGGTTCACCTCGAACCCGGTCGGTTGGGTCCGGCTGCAAACGATTTCTATGCATCATCAAAATCTCGCGTCGTGACGACCTTTAATAATGAGGAGATCTCCACGTGGCAGGGCGGGCTGGTTGGAAGGTGGCTCCGGATGCCCGTTGTGCCTCGATTAGCGAGGAGATCCTGGCATCCTGCACTAGCGCATTTCGGGCATGAGAGCCGCCTTCCATCTCTAAATTTTTTAGTTGGATCAGGAAGAGCATGGGAGGCACATTCCATTTAAAGCTCGTTTGGTTGTATATATATATAAAAAAAAAATTCAAAAAAATACTTCTTGTTTAGTTGAAGTTTTCAAATAAGAGACGAAAAAATTATATTTTCATAGAAATATTGTTCCATGTTTTATAAAAAAAAAATTTACATCAAAAATATAGAAAAATTACTTTTCTATGAGCCAAAAATCAAAACATTTTTATTTTTTTCCAAAAAACCCTTTAACTATTCTTATTTGATCCAAAACATTAAAAATCTAATTTTTATTAAGAGTATAATAAAAATTATACATAACTTTCTTAGAAAAATAGATAATCAACCAAATATAAACACTCTGAAAATCTATCACTTTTCTATGATCAACCAAATATGCCAAAAATTTCCCATAAATCATATTTCGCTTTTCACTTCATCCAAAATAGACTGCATTTATCAATGTTTTTGACATGTGCTCTCCCAGCAACTTCAAGTGACGGCATGTGGATGTGATGATTCCGGTACCATTTCAGCACCAAAATTGGTACTGTTTGCCGACGCCACCATCACAAGTGGTGACCGTTATTTCAAATACAAAAAATAGTTGGAAGGAAAAAAACCTCCATTCAACTTTAGTTAGTTGTAGCATAAATAGTTGGTACTGCAATGCAACTTTAGTTAGTTATAGCATAAATTCACAGAATGATGAAGAGAAACATCTCCAGGAAGGCCACAAGAACCAGCAAACAGTAAAAGAGAGCACAAACATGGAAGACATCAAGCCTACAAGACCTTCACTCTTTCAAGGTCAAGGATAACGCTCCATCAATGAGCAAAGAACTACTAAGGACAACTGATCAGTCAAAAATGCTAAGTAAAATAAGCAGCAGGCCCAATATCATTGATCACCTGATTGTATTTGAAATTATTAATGCAAGCATTAGGAAAAGAAATGGAGTTACGGAAAAAAAATTGAAATGATAATAATCAGCACAAAAATTCAGAGTGGACCATCAACCTCCATTTCAGATCACCCAGCAAAAATATGATCAACACAGTGTCAGGCAAATTCCAAAAATGATAAATGAATAGAAGAACAATTTTCGCATGGCCATGAAAGGTAAAAACACAGTACTTCATATTTTTCACATATAACAGCTTAATTTATAGAGTCCATCACACCAAGAAAATTATACCCACTCAATTATGAAATAAATATACCCCAGCTTACGCAAGAATCTAGCTAACCTGCTCAGTCTACATAAGATGCAACGAGGACTGGCATCCTGTAATCTTCCTTCACAAAGCGGGCAGTAATTCCCTGCTCCTGATCTAACAAAATAACCACTGGTTTAATCATAAAGGCTGACACAACGACGTTGCCACATCTTGAAATTGTTATAGGAGCAGGTCACAGCATAGGTTCTAAGAACTGCAAAAGAAAAAACAACAAAAGCTACCCGGCCAAGAGGAACATACGGACATCCATTACTGAGGCCCTGACCACATATCCATCATCAACGACAAGTTGAGATTAACAACAGGATCTTTGCTAGCGGCTCTTTAGTTTTCCAGGTTTCATACATCGAGCTGAAGAGTAGCCCTTTGATTTTCAGCTGATGGCCTTGAAATTTAACCCTCATCATCTGTGACTCTTTGCCAAAGAATAAGATATTACATTTTGCAGAGCCGTGAAAATTTTGAAATAGCCATACAGAAGACAACCCCACACAAAATGATGTATACAAGTAGCAAGCAGTTATAAATTACATGTTACTGCTGCTCGCCGTCAGTCAACACAATAAACATACACTTCTAGTTCTTGGCTGATCACGATCATCAAGGCCTCTAACAAAGGCTCTGATAGCAAGATGCTCTGAAGCATACGCCATGAACGATGCCAATACGAGACCTCCAGCTGCCATCAAACCTAACCTGTGAAGTGAGAAAAAGGCATAGAATCAATAATTGAGAGATACCATGGAATCTCTTACCTATCCAGCATTTCATGTACGCAGATGAAGACTCAAAACAAGTTCCTAGTTAAAAAAAAAAATTCCTGCTAGGTTAGAGCTTAAGTCAGGAAACTTTTGACAGGATGCGATGAGGAATTCTGATAATATTCAGTCAACTAGCACAGAATTGATGTGAAAAAAGAAATGAACAAATCTTCAAAGAGCATTTAGAGAAGCTTGAGCAACATATGTTGAGCATAAATGATGACCATGAGGATGATTGAAATTTTAATTGGTTAGAGTAACTGATGTTAATTGGTAATATTGGCAAAAAGAGTCTCTTACCTACAGCCAGTGAAGATGACAAAGATGAGAAGAGTGTATCAGATATCATTTGGAGAAGGGGAAGATACACATGATCATTTGGAATTTGCATGTTAAGAATGCAGCTAAACTGCCTCGAATGCAGTTGTCATTTATAAGCATTCCAGAAAAGGAATTTTATCATAGTATCATCTACATGATATTTGCTAGAAAAGTTAAATGGCTGCCAAAGAATATGTAAGTGGAAGAGCCTAGAAAGAATCTGCACATGAAGTCGGTGGCTATATCCCAAAAGAACTTTATAAACGGATCGCATAAAAAGACAAAAATTTTAAAAATGGAAACTCACAACCAGTTTTTGCAGCAAAAAGAACAAGTTGAAGTGTTGATTCAAGGCCAGTAAGAAGCATTGGAAGCAAAAAAAGGACACAAGAACCAAGATCCTGGAGTGGCTGAGGCACCACTCTATTGGAAAATCATGGATACTATAAATTCAATTGTTCACTGTAACAGTATTATAATTTATAGTAAGGGAATTTGAGGAGGCGTCTTCTGGTTAATTCATGAAAAGCATTTCAATCAAACTAAGTTCAACTCCTGACAACATGGAACACTAATTGCTACTAGGAAGATTCAAGAATGCTCGTTGTTGCACAAACTTTGCTCTGTATGATAATAATGTCTATCAGAAAAAGGATCACATGTAATGGAGATTGCATTTGAAGGATACTTTCACATTGAATGATGAACTGCGATCTGTATTTTATAAGGGCTGGTGAGAAACAGTTCAAATAGCAAACTTAATTTTCACCCGATGCAGTGTAGTCCATACTGATCAGCAATATAGAGAATCTCAGAATCTTTTAGAAGCTACTACCTCACAAAAAGGGCCGTGATCCCTAATGCGCATGGCAATGCAGGGGTGGCAACAGCTAGCAGAGCCATCCCTGTGCCATAAAACCATGTGGCAATGTCACAGTTAGATGTATGGCGTTGATGACCTGCACCATTAGTAAAGCCCAATAACAATCAGAAAAGCCTACTAAAGATATGTAGAAGCTGAGATAGCATATTTAAATTTTTAAAAACCTTTGCCCGAGTCATAGTTGGAAGAGTCCATGTATGTGGAAATGGTTCCTGCATGATTTGATGTTGCCTTTCCCCAATGGTAAACCAAGTGCAGATAACTTCCAAATATCATGAAGAAAGCAGTAAATGTCCACTCATACATTAGCAGCAAACCCGTCCATGGCATCACTTGCCTGGGTACAACTGCAAATGCAAGTGCAACAGATACTATGGCAGCTATGAAACAAAAACAGCAGAGACTGCACCCAGATAAGCAGGTAGCTTGGAATATGCGCCATTTGCAAACTGTTAAGACAGCACATAAATAGTTCTATCATGTAATGGGTATTTGGCGTACAATCAACAAGGAAAAATTCTAAATAAGAATCTCTCAAGGTCGATGAAACAGCCTACGAAAACAAGCTGCTCAACCACAAGCTCAGCAGGGTTAAACAAAGGTTTCAATTACTCATTTAGCAGCTCAATAAAATATATTAGACATATAAACTGATATATGATATAAAATACGTTATACTTTAATTATTTGTTTAGCCTTTATGAAATTTAGCAAGTCCAGACCTGGCCCAAATTTTCATCAGGCCTTGAATTTGTGAGCCCAAACAGGCCGAAAATCCCTGCCGCCCAAGCAGGTCCGGCCTAATTTGCATAGGTCATCTCTGAAGTCCTCTGACTACAAGAAGTAGTACGTTTGTGGTAGCGCTTTAAAAATTGCAACAGACAGATAAGATACTTATAAAAATAAAGATAAAAATGAAAAAACAGTAGTTTTATATTGATGTTCAATGAAGAGCCCTTTTATTTACATTGGTCACAGGATAACTATGTGCAATGGAACACCTTAGCATCTGAAAGAAAGGCAGTCAACTTAAACTACGAAACCTGTGCACTAGCTTCAGATACGCATATTAGAACACCACAACGATGCACTTGCTCCACTTGCCGCTCATCTCTACCCACTCACTTATCTTATATGGAACACATCCAAAAGATTTCACTACATTTAAAAATCACAGGATCTTGGCATTCCAATTCTCAAGAATTACTTCATACCAATTGTAGGTGCCTTTACCTTTCTAATTGTGATTACATCACACCCCTAACATGGTAGCCCCTGAAGTGGCTTGTTTGAGGAACTGTGAAAGCAGTATAAAATAATGTGATCATGGCAGTTTATAAAGATCAGGAAACACATTGAACATAATCTTTCACACCAAAATGGAGTAAATATGTATCAATGATGTTATATGTATCCAATGTGAAGTTCAATAAGCAAAAGAATTAAGTGATTTCTTACAAACAAATAGAAAACAAGTTATATGAGTTTGCATCAGGAAAGATCATACCTGTTGATTTGAGTTAATGATAGAAGATGAAGCGACGCTAACACCAGCATAAGTAGGAAGTCCACCACCAGATTTGAATCTGTAATAAATACGTCTAGCATATTCACATATACTCAATAAGTCCCTGTTGATCTGCAGGCAGTAACACAATTAAATCATAATATCAGTGGTTTTGTTTTATAAAGCCACATGTCTTGTTTCTGTTTTCAGAATTTTGAGGCACCAGCTATCTAAAATTTGTTACTTGCCAACCTGAATGCAGGACCTATAGTAGCAGAACAATAAAGCGCATATGGGAATGGCAAACAGAACTTTGAGAAGCAGCTGCTCATTACGGCTTGTTCCACCACCAGTTCCTGGAAGAGATTCTTCAAGCTGTTCGCGGACATTCTGCAGCATAATCAGACAAAAGATAAATCGTAATTTGACTGGAGCAAAATACACAATGAACAAAGTTGTTCAACTCTTTTAGTTCAGCCAAATATAAAAACCAGTTCAATGCACAATTATAAAAAGATTATAACAACATGAGAGTAGCCAGGAGAAAATAATAGATGCCACATTGAGATAACAAGCAACAAACAAAGCTGCAGAGAACAAAAACCTGCCAAACATCTACAGGTTTTACAAGCCAAGCTGTCCACCAGTCCCAGGGTTTAAGCGGGCCAAGCGTATAATGAATGACTCTAAGTTCCTTTTCGTCATCAACCATCCACTGCACATAAAACATGTCTTCAAGAGATCAGCAGGTAGGAACAAAACATATGCAGTTTAAAAGACTGAATTAGATGTTCAAACAAAATCAAATGAAAAATAAAGGGAACAAGACTAAGGCAGAATGATACTAACCCAGGTGTTCCATATAATCATTCAGTTGAAATCAATTTTGCTAAGGAAACGTGCACAAGAAATTTTTGCTAAGGAAAAGAGAAACTCTTCATTTCAAAATCCTTTCAGTAGGAAATTGAATGAGACAGGAAACAAAATTCAATGGTAGTTTTTAAAATATGTGTCTTGCTCATCAAGTACAGGTCAAAGCAAGTACCAATGAACTGGTTCCTGAAAAGTAGAAAACTAATCCGCCTTATTTCCTTTATAAAAAGTTAAAATTTGCATCACGTATAATAAATGAGATCACAATTATGAATGACAAGTTCAATAGAAGAAATGCAATGTCCTATGATTCTTGATACCTCAATTCTGTCACAAGGGAGTAGAAATGCTTTGGATAAGATCAAAAGGTAATATGTTACACCGACTGTAAAATGACTTCAGAAAATCCCATGGCTAGCCAATATAGCTGGAGATGACAAGGGGGTGGGGGTCTTGGAACTCAGGGCTCCAACTAAATTTGCATCATTAATTGGAGGCAATCTTGGGTCGTATAAGGTGGAGTAAGCATACAGGTGTTTCTTCCCACATAAATTTTAGAAGTGTTTGAACCTTAACTCAGAGAACATGAATTCTGCTGTTTGTTTTGGAGGAATTTGGTGCACAGAAATGCAAGTATTATCATCAACATTTATCAGTAAAAAGCTGCTTCAGTAGGCCACTTGTAGGCAGGGGGCAAGTGGAAGACATTAAAGCAGCATACATGCCCCATCACCCAAGCAGAACCTGACTTCAAAGCAACCCAGAGGAAGTTGACTTCAGTATTTTTGCTGAAATTAGAACTGGACTTCTACAGTTGTCACTTAGACCAAAACAAACACCTGGAACTACAGACTTCTAGAGGAAGTGCAGTTTGGGCTCCTAACTTGCATCAGACCAAGCACATTCAAACTGATGAGAAAAAGAATTTACTTACAAACTCAATAACTAACACTTGCTCAAAGTCACAGAACCATAAATATATTTTTCACAAGACAAAAAAAAACCCTATAAATTGATTATATGAAGCATTCCACATGTTAAGAGGAGAGGATGTACCCATTGATACAGGTGGTGACTATCAGCCCTCCTATTTAAGGAAGCATGTTCCAAGAAGTTGTTCTATAAGCAATCAAAACTATAAAGTACACTACCAAGGTGTCTACAAGGTATAATTGCACCATCTGTATCCAGATGTCGGGTGGTTGCTGCGAGTTGAAGAGACTTCAACATAGAATTATGGATTTTATAACAGATTACACGATTAAGAATTATGAGCCAGATGAAGTAAATATTTTCTCAGAGCATAGATTACCGTCTGTCATAAACATCAAGGTCAACACATGGGAGTCAAGAAATTATTTAATTTGTATGGCCAATCATGTCTAGAAATACGATGCAGCAACACTACATGAAGCAAAGTTCTGAAAATAATAACAAGCATCACTTTTGTTTACAATGAACACTGTTTACCTTATTGGCCAGCATGTAAAGACCAACATCCGCATTATATAGAGTAGAGAGCCGTTCCATTTCAGGTATAGGTCTACTATTGATCACATTAGAAGATAAATAAGGCTTGAATATATGAGCATTGGCAAAATCAGCATAATATGAATTGAGAAAACCCTGATCACCTGTGGACATTAGAAAAGAATATATAAGATTATAACTAAGACTCATAAACTAAGACTCAACAAGCTTGAAATAAAAGATAACAAGAGGAAGGAGACCTCCAGTATAAGAAGATAAGGTGTTGACTTTGCTCATCATATCCTTGAAAACATTTTCAGATGGCTCCACAACCATCACTCCGGAATTCAATCTTTCAGAATGTTTGAGGTTTGCACAAAATCTTCCACAATTGAACAGATCATCAATATTCTTCAGCACGATTGTATCAGCATCAAGGTAGACAACTAGAGGAACACAAGACAACTCAGAATGGTGAACCCAATTATACTAAACAAAATATGGCAAAAGAAAAAAAAACTCTAGCGAGTTATAATGCTACTTACTGAAAAGAAATTACTCTAGGTTTCATTTGAAAGAATTATAAAGAGGCGACTGTTTAAGATATTTCTATGTAAATAAATAGAAGTTCATCTCTATCTCCACTAAGATAAATCACTATCTACCAACCCCTAGAATCTACTCGTCCGCCTCGTCGTCATGCAAATGTTTTTTTTTCTTACTTAAGCAATTTTATTTCATTATTACTGTAGCTTATCCTGTCAATTATCTCCTATCACCTCTATCAAAACCAACTCAATTTATTTTTAACCCATTTATTATATTTTTTTAAATTAACTAAAATTTGACAATTATTAATTCTGATATAAGAAATTTAAATAAATTGTCATTTCTCTTATAAGAGAATGATCTGCAATTAATAAGATAAACTACTGAATCACTAAATTACAAGAATATTTTGCTAAGTTCAATAGCATATATTTTTTATTTACTGGCTATATGTTTAGATTTTATTAACAATGTGGAATACGTGCATCAGTTATGATAGTGTTGAAAAATAAGTTACCTTTTCTGTACTTTGTCAGGTTGAATATTTTCAATTTGGTGTAGACTCCCCAGAACCTTTTTGGTCGCACTAGATTTGGATTAGCCAGCAGACTAATAGGCTCTACAATCCAACCATCAGCCTAAATGATCATCCAATGCTGGAAGTTAGTACTCAAAACAACAACTCAGTAAAACATAAACATCTTCAGTTACATTAAGCCAAAAGTCCAAAATTTGCGATGAAAGAAATAGACAAAGATGGAGATTTTTAACTAATATACGTCATTGTTTGATATTGGCCAAAGGTGCATGTTGCTTAGCTGTTTTGGAAGATAATCCCAATGGTTGAAAAGTGTCTGGCACCAGCTGTCACCTATAGAGCATCTTCAACATGTTGAGCAAATAGCTATTTTATCATCTAGGCATCCTTTAAGAAAATTCTACTATCTGCTTGCGCCTATAAGTTATTCTTTTGACCTAATTTTTCCCCAATGTGGCTAAAGCATTATAATGACATAGGCAAGCCAGACTAACATTTCCATGTACAATATGGCTATCATGGGAAAGTTTACTTTCACTAAAGCACCTATGTCTTATATTTTTATTTGTAATATGAGTGACTTTACACCATAGTACTAAATACTAAAATTCAGCACGAAAACTAGAATTTCTTCCCAAATAACAGTGCCAAAGGAAACTCTAGGGAATCAAGAAGATGATAAGTGGCAAGGGAACGATCATCAAGAAGAAAACAAGGAGAAATGCAAAGGGAAAGGTTTGATATATCCACAATCAAAAAATAAGATACTCACACTACAAAGATCACTGCATGGCAACAATCTATCCCCTCTAAGAAATGCTAAAATGATAAAAAGTAAGACTCCATCAGCACTAGGTCCTTCAAATCTCGAGACTCCTCCAAGACTCTCTCTCCAAACAGCAGGTGGAATAGTGCTTCAAGACATCAAATTGCCTCAGTTAAGCTCCTAATTTCTTGACAAGTAAAGTAGCTAGATTGTCTGCTTATCGCCATACCCAAAAATTACATCTTCTACAGCAATCCAACCACAAAAACACTACAAAACCATAGCCATAAAATTTTTATTCCATGTACTTTCAAGGGATGTTAACTATAACAAAACTACTTCAACCAAGTAAAGAAAAAAAAAACCCAAACAAACATTTGACTGAGCTGCAATTACTTTGCTTGAAAGATTTCGAGTCATGTTGTTTGCTGAATTCACAATAATAACCGCGAACTTCTTGTAAAATCTAATGCATCGGGTGATGCCACGTGACAACCAATGCTCAAGAACTCTGAACAAAAAAATCAAAATCAACAAATATAACAAAAGATACTCTTTCTAATCCAAAATTCTTATGTTGCAAAACATAAGCTATGAAATTCTGATTTGAAGGCAATCAAGAAACTTGAAACCCAATTTCAAGCACTGATATATTAAATGATGAAAAGAAACTGCCTAACCCTAAAGTTTGAATTTTTTGGAGCAAGAACGCAATCAATACCTGGAGCAACTTCTTGGCATAGTCCGAGACGCCATCTGAGACCAGAACAACCATATCCTTGGTGGATCTCGTGTCCCGGATCGACTTCCCAAGAACTCGGACCCCAAGGAGGAACTCATCCCCATACAGAAGGGTCACGTAGGCCTCATCCGTCTTCGCCCAGCAACTGCCAGCCATCAACGCCGCCACAAGGACCGCCAAGAAGCCTAGCTTCAAAGCCGACGGCCCCATCCTGAGAGATCAAAACGAACAGTATCCATAAAACCAGCGAAAACGAACAAGAAACCAGATTTAGAAAGAGCCAGCTAAGATCACCTCGAAAGATCGGATCCGGTCGAGGATCGTCCTAAACCCTAAAGAGAATTCGGAGAGACTCTGCTCCCCTCTTCCGCCCTCGAGAAGATCTAAAGGGAGACGCGGATAGAGAGAGGGAGGAAAACCGCCCTCTCTTCCAGCCTTTCAGATATCCTGCGCGCCGGCTTCTCCTACGACTCAAAACTTTCTATCGCAAATTTATTGAAGCATATGCCGACTGGATGGAGACTTCTTCCTCGTCCGAACCAGCGTTGAACACAAGTTCGAACCGACTTGTAGCTGGCACGAACATTGCACGTGAGAGGATGGATGCAAAAATAATCAACTTGCCGTTGCTTTGTTGTTCGTGCGAACCAGGGGACGATCGAAGAATGAAGTTACGCATCATCGCATTTTAATTTTACTGGCCCACTTTATCATGCCCGTATTAGCAGTGCAGCGGTGCCGAAGGGGACGGCCTGATACTCGAAGAAAAGTAAAGGAAGACAAGTATGGTAGCAGAATAAGCATGCGTGTCATGGTGCCGTTCTTCCGCCAGTTTAATGGCAGGTCGTCGTTGCTTGAACACCAAGAAACCGGAATAATATATTGCTGTTGATAGCTATTCATTTTCTAGCAGCAACGACCGTTATCTTCTATTAAGCTGTATGATCGAAATATTTTTAAAAAATATTTAAAAGAGATTATGAATTGGATCTTCGTATTCCTTTTGGATACCCACTCAAAATGATCATACATCCCTCTATTTAGCAGCCAATAATTCTTGGTTTAAATCTTGGATGGTGAACTCCAATTATTTGGCGTGGTGATTAGAGTGGCTGGCTCTCCCTCCCTTGCTATCGCAGAAAAATTAAGATGGCGAGGACCGTGTTTCTTGGTGCTCTGGTTCGGCAAAATTTAACTCCCGTAATTAACATACAATGGCACCTAGCTCTCACACAATCATCAATTCTTTTCTCTTGAGCCAATTGAGACAGAAATCCACCAACAAATTCAATCCCCTGAAAACAACATGTGCATAACTAAAGATTAGAAAGCTAGATTCTTTAGAGGAAAAACTGCATGACAGAATGATGCAGATCATAATACACAAAATTTTATGCAAACTTCATCCCGTCTCCACCTCCATTATTCCCATCTTCCAAAAGCAAGAGTCCTATAAAGACTAACATAAAAATCCATACCATCCTCTTCAATTAATATCAATGTTGCGTGAGATAAACATTTGGCTTGGAGAATAAGGGTGAAAGAGAAGAGAGTCACAAAAGACCTGAATTAATGCTCCAGTTTTCTGAATTCTTAAGATGTTCGGATTAATAGCAATTTGCTGCTGACAAGTTGGTAAAGGACCAGTTCATCAATCAAAGAAGAAATGCCCATTATGCAAAAGGGAAGCGGCTGTTGTCTTAACCACATAAAGGTGCCACTTGAAGTAATATGAACTGACCATCAATGCCTTGCGGCTCCTTAAACTCGTCCAGAGTGAAAATAAATAACATTTGTTGTTGTATATTTGAATCGAAATATAACAACTTAGTTTGGCAGAAGAATCCTAGGCATCAGGGGAGATAATTCAAGATGAAGTCTTCAGATATTTATATAAATTCTACAGAAAAAATCATCCATCACCATTTTAACTCCTTAATATTCTGACGACTAGATGGACTTTGGAGGTCAAAGGATTCTAATTCCTAGCACTCATTAGATGAACTATATTAAATTACTCACTTAGTTCTCTTGCATAATTTCTAGATACTTGCACTACTACCTCTATGTGTGTTCATACTTGTTATTACCTAACTAGCTAATCCAAACAGCGTTGCCTCAGATTGTATCACAAAATCATTGCCTTCAGATTGAATTTGAAGAGATAAAATGTTTTAATAATAATAATAATAATAATAATAACGCACATGATCAAGTGCCTTTTACCTTAACCATTCTTGTCTTTCTATTCTTAAAAGGCTATAGGTTTGCATCCGTGCTTACTCATGGAAAATTTTGTTGGATCAGTAAGTGCCGAGGAGGAAAATAATTGAATAGAAAAAATTGCAAGATCCAATCTAAGCTTGTGCTCGGATCAGTTTATTCATTAACAAAAAGGGACTGATGTTGACTTTGATGACAATTGGAAATCTTAAAATTTTATAAATAGGAATCAAAAGTCAAGAACAAAAACTAAAGTGAGAGAGAACATTGGTTCTCAAAACACACGAAAACTCACTGGCCATCAAAATTAGAGTAAAGAAGTCTAAGTGCTAGGTATGGATTTAAGATGTAAAGCCCCAATAAAGCATTCCATTTGCACCAAGAACTGACCTTAAAAATAAAACAACAAAGAAAAACTATGAACAGCCAGATTTCTTTAAGAACCCTTGATAAAAAGCCTCCATTTTAGAAGAGAAAATGAATATCGTGATTCATATGGATATAAGACCCCCATCAAGTTTGCAAAGATATCAGAGTTTAAAAATCTTGCCCGCAAAAAACTTCGATTTGCATAGGGTGAAAGCTGAAAATAGCACATTTGAGCTCTTGAAATCATGCACGATACTTAATCTTCATATTTTGGAAAAGGAGCCACTTTAAGAGTATGTGATGCACATGTCATGGACTTACCTAATGTATACTTAAGCCAATATATGTCAAAAGATGACAAAAAAACAAAGATAATTGGTAGTAAGTTTGGACTACTATAGATTAAGAGACAATTTTAAAGATCTAATTAAATAAAGTTGGTACGAACAAAATATATATAGAGTTGGAAGGACTTGATGTCAAGATGGATCAAAGATCTCGAACAATACCAAAATGAGTGGAGATTTTATCTAATCAAGAAGCCTACTGTAAAGAATATTCTTTTTTTCCTTATTTGTAAGACTCTTTACCTTCTTAGCAATAAATTAATACGAGCATATTTATAGCTAGGTTTAAGAGATCCCATAAGCATACATAAGTGCTTCCTAGTTTTTGTAAAAAGTATATTGAATTGATTGAAATTTCAAGTTATATTCTCCATTGTTTTGTGAGAGTTCTTTCTTTTTGCTCCTTCCTCCTATCTTCTACTTTATTGTTGTGTGGATTTTCTTTCTCAAGGAGAAAGATTACTATGTGCACTAGTATATTTGGTTGCAAGTAAAACCATGAACCATAAAAATGAAAACTAAGACTTTTCCATGAAAATGAATAAGTTTTTTAGAAGAATAGTTATAAAATTTTCCAAATTTATTACTTATGTAGTGGAACAAATAAAAAGAAAACTGGAGTTTAATTTTTAAAAATGGTTTTTAAAGTAGTTTCTTAATATGTATGTCAAAAAGTCAAATGCTAAAGCTAATTTGTTCACTGCAAATCAGTGTGAAAACTGCAAAATCTTGAAGTGTTTTTGGGAACAATGTGATCCGATCAGAATCAACTTTGCCGAGATACTGATTTGCACCATTCAAGAACTAGATTTCTTTTAGGTAAGCTAGAAACTAGATCATCGATAAAAAAACAAAATAAATAAAAAACCATCGGAGCTCTAGAATCCAAGAAGTAGCGTTAATTTTGACAGGACAATAGATTTAAAGCCTAAAAGATAACATAAAATCGCAACTAAAAAGAAACCAACCGCCGAAAAAAAGGAAATCAATGAAAGATGTCAAGGATAGGAGGGAGGACAACTGGCAAGTATATTTACTTGTTAACGAATTGCTCACGGACGATGAATGCGATGGCAAAGGTATCGAGATGGGAGAAGATGGATGGATGGTCACGTGAATGGATGGAAAGTGAACCTATTGCAAGTTCTAGCCCTTTTCTCTCTCTCCTTCTCTCTCTTACATGCGCACGCATATGCATACGTGTGCAATTGGAAACAAACAAGGCTCATAGCTAAGGTAATAGAAAGAATATTTTTAGTTTGCTATTGATTGTATTGCTACTTCATAAAACCATGCAACATAAATCATGCAACATATGACCACTCATACTTCTAAATTTCAACGGAACCAAATCCTCAAACCTCACCTAGATTAAAAAAAAGTACGGTTTAATAATCTCTGATCGAGGTACTAGGCCGCTCATTTTAAAATTAACACGTTGAGAGAATAACATCTCATCATATGGTGAGGCTATAAATCAATAGTAAGTCCCTAAAGTCATTGTTATACTTAAAATATTCTAGGTATGATGCTAAATAAGATGAGATCAAGATACAATTTAGATTGCACTATCATGTTATTGCCTTAAGTGAACCATGTTGCTTGAATAAGTGACACATGCCTCTAAATTGTATGGTCTTTTAGTAATAATTAATTTTTTGATTTTTAGTAAATATGGGTTATTTAAGTGGCATATATATGTTCTCTAGATACAGGTACCTAGTTGTTAATTAATTTCTTAAATTTTAGTAAATGTGTTGTAATTGTTGGAACCAACACATCCATCACATAGTTGATTGGTGGTTTTATGAGGGGTAGTAGTATTTAGCTTCGTAATTTAGGTTGCATACCATCTATTCCATTATAAATGTAAATATAATGATTGAAAGTTATCGGGGTCACACACATAATGGTTTTGACAAATATGACTTCATATATTATTTAAGGTAGGTTATTATCCACCAGAGCATTCTGATGTACATGGCTTAATGATGTAAGAGACAGCAAACTACAATCACGCTTGCATTTTTGCGAAGGATGCTCATTAAATGACACTTTCTTCTGAATAAAAATTATCTTTCTTCTCAAATTTGATATCTCTCGTCTTACATACATAATCATCTAATTTAATTTTCTAATTAATTATCTTTTGCATGCTGGAGAGTGATATGATTAAGGATTAATTCCTTGACAGATGCTAATCAAATAGGATTTGGTTTAACTTGTGGCCATACTGCAAGCATGATTTGAAGAGTTAAATTGTCAAAGCAACCAAATTACAACTTCTTAAAAATCTCACTTTTTTTGTTTGTGTGTGTTTATTCTTGCTGGAATCTACTATATAATTTTATTTCGAAAATATCCACTACATATTTCAATAATCTAAGCTATAAAGGATTTCACCCATATGTCCTGCTCAGGTGCCAAAAATCGTGAAGAGCGTCCCTTCCTCCCAACCCCAACCAAATGGGGGGGAGGCAAAAAAAAAAAAAAAAAAAAAAAAAAAAAAAAAGGGGAATTTAAAGGCCTGGACAGAGGACAGCAAAGGTGCCTCGAAAGTAGAGAGCATAGTACACAACAGACGGACGGTTGTGATTGGACTTGTTCCAAATCCTAATCTTATAGGCCAGCTGTTCTTTCCTTACTGACGGTCCTTCGTCAGGGGCGTTATGGTCAAACTAAATTTCATGTTAGTCCTCAACGTTATTATACCTCTCCGGTGGAAATACCTCAGATTTCCTTCCTCTCTTTCCAACGCCCTGCCCGCAGTTCCCTCTCCCTTCCCCATACCCCGCGCCCCTTCTCGCCAGCCGCGTCGCCGTAGCCAGGATCGATGTTTTCTCTCCATCGTAAGAACCCTGATTCCATCCATCTTCTATCCCTCTCCTCGCCAAATTTCTACAGATTTTTCGAGAATTATAATTCTTTGCAGTTTTCTTTTCCTTTCCAATAGTTCGTGGTCGACGTCAGTTATTTCTTTCCTTTTCGATTCCCGTCATTTTTTTTCGTTCTAGGGTTTCGTCCGAAACATGTTCATGTTTTTCTCCATAAAATCTTGGGGAAAGAGAGCAAGAACCGATTCCGGGTTATTGATTTGCCTTCCCCGCAGTCTTTTAGCGTGGATTTTCGCCGTTTGTTTAAGTTTGTCTCAGGGTTTTAGCGGCTAAAGGAGTGGTCGGGAAGGTTTGTCTTTTGCGGAGCTTCGTCATTGCTGCATACGACCTGTCCGACAACTAGGGTTGTTGTCTCCTTGATAGCCGTGGTTTTATCACGGCAACGGCCCTGGAGCTAGTGTAATCACTGCGTTGGTTTTCTTAGAATCTAGTTTGTCGCAGTTCAAGATCACTTCTTTTTCCTCACAATTTGTCGTCCTGGAATTCAAAGCAGTCGTCTAACGGTATTTGATACGCGAGTTTTAGATTATTCTCTTTTCTTGAAATTAAACACGTACATTTCTGAATTTAGGGTTCAGTGTTTTATCTCTGCATACCTTAGTTGATATTATTTTGGTTGACTGGAAGTGGAATGTAGATTTTCGTCTTGCATGTCTTGAATGTATTTCCGAACCAGTACAATTACCAATGTAGTTGAGGGCTTATATTAGTACTGCTTCTGATGAAGGTGATCCATGGTTGGAAAGGAGAGTGAACGTCATATTTCTTTGGATTTTTAAATTGCAGATGGAGAAATAGTTGTTAACCTTTAGAATGGATTAGAAATAAGCTTAAGTATTTTATAGTTATTCGGGTAGAAAAGCTGAATTGCACACATATGGAGACGCATAGCAAATTAACTATGCTCACTGAATTTGAAGGAAAGCCTTCAATTTGTTCTTGATTTAAGTTAGAGTTGACTTTCATTAATGACCATCTGGTTGCATTTATGGCAGGCTTATTGTGATCATACATATCGAAGGGTTGTTCTTTTATTTTGTTTCCCCTAGTTTCCTTTTACTCTTATGAGTTGTGGAGGGCTCACCACTCTGATTTCAATCAACTAACCTTCTATTCTTTCGATTACTATCAACCCATATAATTCTGCAGGTCACTTGGTCAAAACATACTGAAATTATGCTTTGTAGTGCCTTACAAGTGAAAATAGATGGCTAGTGGTACCCGATCAGGACGTCTCAATAAGGATGAAGGCACTAGCAACTCAAAGACGAGGAGTGCTGGGGGAATAGTGAAAGATATGAAAGGGTCCATTGCTTCTGGTTCAACAGCAAATGGCAGCTCAAAATGCAGAAATAATAAAATCAATTCAAAAGATATCAAAAGTCCGACCACCCTGGGCAATGCATCAATGGATTCATCTAATTTGAAAAGGTCTACTAGGGAAACACCTATGAAAAAAATGAGTGCATTTTCTAGCTTGCAAAAATCTGGAAGGCCTAAAAATCAAACTCCAGCTTCTTTAGATAAGAGGAAGTTGGAAGGAACTGAGAAGAAAAGGCCACAAAGTCCTTTGAGAAGGTCAGAGAGAATTGAGAAGTACAGTGCTTCAAGTTCATCTGGTTCAAAGATGTCCAACAAAAGCTCAAGTCCACTGACGGAGAAGAAGAAAGTGAAGGAAGTGAATAATGAAGAAAACTTAGGGGAATCAGTCACCAAAGAAGAGAGAAAAGACAAGAAACTTGATGTTAAGAGTGATGGATTATTGAAAAAGAGAAAGAGATTGGATGCACGCAGTTACAGGGCATTACTTAAGCCACAGGTGAAGAAACCCAGAAGTTCAGGTAATACTTAAACAGTTCAACTAAGTTTCTTTATTGTTATTTATGCCTATTCATTCAATTTTGAAACAAAACATTGTCATGTAGAAAACCTTTGCATGAAGCAGTATATGGTTCTCTTTATATCTGCATGATGCTTACTTTTGTTGTAAAAAATAAAGTAACTTTGTCTTCTAGCTATGCTTGTTCTGGCATCCTGCTTGATTTTACTTGCAAATTCATGCATTCTAATTTTTTTCTGTTGCTGATTTTGGACTTTTAGATGCTACCGCAATGCACCAGAAAGATGACACATCACACGGAGATAAAATTGATTCTGGGGCTTGTGATTCTATGGAGTTGAAAAAAGATGGACATGGATGCAGTGAAAGAAAGGAAGAGGAGCTTAGGTGGAAATGTTCCGATGAAAAATTTGAAGAAGCTGTGGAGGGCTCTAGTTCTGACTCAAAAGATCTTGCTGAGTTGACATTGGGAACTGTGGGAAACAGAAAGACACCTAGTTCTAGCATGAAACATGAATTTATTGAAACTAATGAGCCTAGAACTGAAGATGGTTGGTCACAATCAAAGTGCGGTGGTATTTTGTTACAATCTTCTCCAGTTGGGAGCACTGCCAAAGAGAATAGTGGTGGTGATGTTCGAAGAGAGAACAATGTTGAAGGCGACAGAATTAATGCATGTGGATTTGATAGAGAGGAGCTCGGAACTGCAGAACTGGTAGAGTCTTCCTCTGAAGATAAGGCCCTTGCTGGTGATCTTTATCCAGAAAGTGGGCCCATTTCAGTAAGACCATCAAATAAACAAATCCTTATTCTGGAAACTTCCACAGCAGATGCCATGTCCTCCTCTCCTTCCATGACTGAAAAGAAAAATTTGGAGCGATGCACAGTGTGCTCTAAACTTCAAAGGTGTGCTTTCATTTTTCTCGCTTCTCCCTTCATAATGTTGACTTCAGATTCTCCTTATTTTTCAAGGTAGTGTTTGTTTTATTTGGTTCTCCTCTTGATTCTTTATATCCAATGGTGGTGCCAAATATCTGATGGAAGCAATTATTTCCTGGAAATATTGTTCCCTTAGGGTGTGTGAGCAACTTGGAATTGAATCATTTAGTTCTACCCTGCTAGCCCTTTGGTTGGTATGGCTGTGAAATGTGAATAGACATTCTTGAAGTAAAAACAAAACCCAGCATGTCCTACAAAGCAGGACTAGTGATGTGTGCCGCCATGGTAGCCAGATTTTCAATGCTCTGCTCTTGTTGTTCTTCCTGTTGCTCAAACAAGTTTCATTTGTTATTCTATAAGACAAGATCACAAGAATTTATGGCTTCTGTGAAAAAATATGAGTTTTTTTTTTAAATACCTTGTTGGAGAAGGGGCGAGCTAATTCCTCCATTTTACCTTAGAGAAAGGTTGGAAAGACACTAATGTGCTATCTTTTAAAGGGATAAAAGTGAATAATACTAACTAATTCTAGCTTTCTATTCTAGTGAGGTTTATGGAACAGAATAAGACTGTAGGCCATTGGCATGTTTCTCTTTTTGGGGTCGTAGAAAGTGTTTCCCCTATGCCTTGCTGAATGTAGACTCTACCTTTTTATCTCAAGAACAACTTTTTTGACTACAGCACTTAATGTTCTCAACCATGTTTTGCTGAGAAATAAGTTTGATTCAGTTACAGCTTACTATTCAAAACAAATGTCTGATCTTGTTTATAGAGTGTTTTTCTTACCGCAAATTATCAATTTCTTGCTCTCATTTCTTTTTTTTTATTTTGATGGCAAATACATCTCAGACTCTTTTTCTCCATAAAAAGATATGATAGAATGTGTCACATGAAAGATGATAGGGAATGAATTGCTTAAGCATCTTGGAGGTCACCTAAAAGTCTAGTCAGGTTTTTATACGTAGCGGGAAGTTCCTTTTCCTCAAGTGGCTAGTTGGCTAAAAGTGACTTAAGATGCTTTCTAAATAATTTAGAGTGCTTGGGCAAAATTAATTACCATAATATGTGCCTATGAAAATCTTCTAAATCTATGAACAGATAAACGTAGTATATGAGGTTTATATCAAATGACATATAATCTTATTTTAACTTATTTTGAATTTACTTATTTTAATTTATATTTTTCTATTTCTAAATAAGTGTTATACATTTTTATTTTTAATAATCTTTTAACATTTATTTCTAAGCTTGCAAATTGCACAAAGTGCACATAATATGCTGAAAGGTCCAAAGTCCAAACAGTACAAATACTCTAAAATGTACTTAATGCATCTTCTTGGCTTGTTTTGATTCTATTTATATTCCATTTTTTTTGTCATTTTCTTTTTGTCATTTTCTTGACTTGTAAATGAACTGAAATCACTGAAACCGCCAAATTTGAATTTCATTTGGCCTGCCTTAAACCATCCTGAATTTTGAACCTTGAGAGATATATTCTTTATATGCTCCACTGAGAGTGTGGACATGCTTTTAAGTGGTAAAATATATTTGATGTGCCAAATGATTTTGTTCCCAAAGATCTTTATACAAGTCTGTAACTTTTGATTTTCATGGATGAATTCGTGCATATGAGATCAGAATTCTTATTATTTATATGCCAGTGTTTCGGGCAGGGTGCAAGACTCTGAAGATCAGGAATTATGTTCATGTAAACACACAACAGAACATGAGGTATGCTCTTTTTTCTCTTATAGCTGCTTGTAATCCTTTTATCATAATCTTTTTGTTTTGGTTTTATTTAAGTAGTGCAGCAAGAAGGTAGGTGGTAAGCATGCATATTAAGCTAACTAATTTTTAACAACAGTCCTTTCTTGTAGTCTTCATATTATAATGTGTTGGAAGTCTGGACTAAAATTTGGGAGTATATAGATTCTTATAGTCATAACCTGCTACAATGTTCCATCACCATACTGTTTTTATTCTGTGAGTTTTTCTGGTATTGTTCCCCCCTCTTATCTTGTTCTTGGATCTTTCAATTTGGAAGTGCATTACTACTGTATAATATGTACCACCTTGTTCATTTGCCTCACTTTGGTCACTTGTTTTCTTTGATCCTGTTCTTTGATCTTTGAAATTGGTAGGGCATTACTGCTGTGCAATATTTTGCACCTTGTTCGTTTGCCTTATGCTTCTGCTCTCTTTCATTTCATCTTAGAAAAATGTAATAGTTGTTTGTCAGCAAAGTCATCTCTAACTCTTGGCTTAACATGTTGGTCAGACTTTGCAATTTGTAATATGAATCAAGGATCGCCGAACCGGGCCGTACTCGGTTTAGGCCGAATAGAGCCGACTCGGTCACAGATCGGGTCGTATAGATAGCCGTCCGGTTTGACTCGGACTCGGTGCGAACCGGGGGCTAACGACAATAATTATGCTGATGGTTTGGCTATCTACGAGAAGCATTGCCACTCGACCCGATTTTAGATATTATTATGTATGTTTGTTGGACTTTAAAAGTATGTAATTGATTGTATCTTGATTTGAAGACATTTTATATTATTTTTTTTATAATTTGTATCATTTTTAAGTAATAAGATGCATCATCTAACTTAAATCGGGATCATAGAAACATCAGAAAACATCAAGAAAACATTAAAAAAATATTTGAAAAGAGAGAACTCCCTCCGCCCCCCCCCCCAAAAAAAAGGGCGTGCCCGTGCGTGAACCGGTACGCCCAACCGGCTCGGTACCGGTTCGGACCCTAGTATCGAACCGTACTGGTCGCCGACTGGTACAACTTTCGGTACCAGTTCGGTGATCCTTGGTAATAATTAATATCCTTTGGTTTTGTCGGCTGAAATATTTATGGTATGCTTATTTTCTCTTTCTGCAGGAAGTCTTAGAGACGGTTGTTGTGTTGGAAAATCCACACAAAGATGAGACTGTTGCTGGGTGCCGTCAAGGGGTTGAAGCTAAAGGCAATTCAGTGCTAGAAACTACAGAACAATTTTCTGGATCTACAATGTACGGTGTACCTTGTATCTATGTTTACACTTTATTTTCATGGTTATGTAGCTCTGCTGAATGTATGGCACCCAGGCATTGTGTACTTGTACAATTTATCCTAACATTGTTTTTATTTTTGAAGGCAAAGCTTCATACCATCAGCTGATACTATAAATGTCACCGTTCCTATGGATGGGGTAACTAAATTTTTGTTTCACCAGAAGTTACTTTCATCTAATTTTCTTATTGTAGTAGTTTCTTTTCTTTTCTTTTCTTTTTTTTTTGAAGTGTGCTATCTGCAAATTGATGTTGCCTTCTTTTCTTTAATTACTTGCATTAGGATAGGGGAAGACTTGAAGTCAGTGACTGCATAGGTGTTCCAAATGAGCAACTTAGCTCAACTTACTTGAAGGAATCCTCAATGGAAATTCAAACAGAAAGTGATGCCAATGCCTGCATCATCTGCAAGCATCCTGGACTGCTTTTGTGAGTGACCTTGTTTGCTATCTGTTTTTGGTTTTGATGTCAGTGTACATGCTAGCTCTCGTCTAAAAAGCATAAATACATAACTCTTAAAATCATAAATATGTGGTCTTTGTCATCCTATCATGGGTTTGCTTGATATATATATTTTTAAAGATAATGTTTCATTTACAAAAGGGTAATCTTTTTTTAATAAATTATTGATTGTAAGAAATGAACTTCATATTTCTGATTGTCGATAACCATGGTGCCTTGTTCACCTTAAGAATAAATTGATTTTGTGATGTTAATGTACTATTTTTGTTGCATCCATATTTTATGTATTTGGTATCTGTCATATTTAGATTCTTTAATCTTCTGATAAAATTTACTGAATTTACGAAATGTGATCTTGACTTTGAGAATTGTTTGTGCTCCTGGCAGTTGCCAGAGATGTTCGCATGACAGAAACTTTTTAGACTATAACTGCAAAGTTTGACATTTTGATCCTAGACTGTTGAAGAACAACTACTATTGATCCAGTTGAACCAATATCAGGGAGGGAAAGAAGGAGAAAATGCTTGATCGATACAAAACTTTTTCTTCTTTTTCTCTGAAAAAATGCAATACCTTATATAAACCTCATCAAGAAAATGGAGGGAAGGCATAATATGAAATGGATAGAAATTGCGCGGAAGGATTTGGTAAGACCAGTGTATGTTCTCCTTACTGGGAATAGATCATAATATGAAATGGATAGAAATTGCATTCATGAAGCCAATGCTAAATAATTGAGTAATGATTGATGATTATGATTTATGTTTATGGTTAGTGACCATATTAGATTCTATAAGTCCCTTCCAGTGCCGTTTATTTTACTGCTGTTGATTCAGTTTTTGAACTCCTATATTACATGCTAGTTTAAGTTCACATTGTCTGAAATAAGAAAGGATATTGGGATGCCTCTGTGCAGGGCCGGCCCGAGCCTTAGGCGACCGAGGCGGTCGCCTAAGGCCTCGGGCCAATGGAAGGCCTCCGGGAGGCGAAGGGAGCAGAGAGAGAGAGAGAGAGAGAGAGAGAGAGAGAGAGAGAGAGAGAGAGAGGGAAGTTCATCCTTGCCTCTGTGACCGTGACCAAAAGAAGCAAAGGCCCATATAAAATGGGAACAGGAGCTGGCTACGAGTCTTCCCCTTGATGGAAGGGAGGTGGAGAGTTTCCTGGCCTGCAGAGGGCAATTTGGAAAGTTGGGGACAGTAGATTTGTTTTGGGTGGCGAGGTAGAGAGAGAGAGAGAGAGGAGGGATTTGATTGGCTTGATACATGCCTGAAGCCACTCTTATCTTTCATCCCTTCTCTTTTTTGATTTTGGTCTTGGTTTTCCTTCCCTCACATTACTCCTGATCCAGCTGGGCCATCAGGAAGAAAGATAGGGGGATTGGAGATGGACTTCTTGGAGGGTGGAGATTCTTTTAATTTTCTCCTCTCGGTTTCTTCTCCCCTCTTGGGTGGTAGAGAGAGAAAAGGAGGGAGGGGGTTGAATGGCTGCTGTGCCGTGATGTTGCAGTTGCTGCTTGGGTACTCACTTGAAGGGGGAGATGGTGGGATGGGACTTTTATTAATTAGATGGAGTGAATTTCCCATAATGCCCCTACTTTCTCTTATAGAGAGGTTCCTTTCTGGACAAATTCTTTTCTTTACCTTGACCATGAAGTGCCATGGGATGCCCTTTTCCTATTCTGCTCTTGCTTGACATGGTAAACAGTATTGCCAAGCATTATCTCAGTTATTTAATCAGTTTCGTGGCCCTTCTTTTAGAGCAATTATATTTCTGTGCTTCCATTCAAAAATTATATTAAACTGAAGAGGCTTTTTGTCTAGATTCATGTATCTTTGTTGAAATAGTGTACTTGATGGCTATCTATTTCCATATTATTTTTTAAAGTATTTTATACTTATTAAAAAAATTATTATTAAAAAAAAGGGGCCTCATTCATTGGATTCGCCTTAGGCCCCCAAACGTATTGGGCCGCCCCTGCCTCTGTGTGTGTGTGTTTTGTGTGTTTTCCTTTGTTACATGGTACCTTAATTTCTCTTTTATGTAACTAAGAAATGGTAAATTATCTGTGTAATCTTAGATGTTGTGATGGGAAAGGCTGCAAAAGAAGCTACCATCTTTCTTGTCTGGATCCACCTCTGCAAAGTATTCCTCCTGGCCTTTGGCTTTGTATATGTTGCGTGAAAAAAAAGATAGAGTTTGGGGTACACTCGGTATCTAAAGGGATTGAATCCATTTGGGATGTTAAAGAGGGTGAGAATGATTATCAATCAAATTTTGAGACTTGCAAATTGATTTTCTGTTGAATTGAATTAATAATGTCAATCTTGCTAATATTGCACATGTGCTATGGTTCTAGGAATGCAGAATGGCAAGGTTTATCTTGTCAAGTATGAAGGTGTTTCCCATGTCCATAACCATTGGATTCCGGAAAGCCAGATGCTTCTTGAAGCTCCTACACTTGTATCTAAATTTCATAGGAGATATCAGAAAGAGAAGGTTCCCTATGGATATTTAATATGTCATCATGGACAATTTTGCCACTCCATTTTCTTATTAACACTTTGTAAACTATAAGCTGCATATTTTTTGCTAATTATCTTTCTTGTTTAATTTAATGTTTTCCAGGTCATAAGATGGAAGCAAGAATGGACTGAGCCTCACAGGTTGTTGCAGAAAAGGTTGCTGATGCCCCTGAAATTAGCTGATGAGTTTTTTTGTGGGCTTGGTAATAATATTTCATATTGTTATCATGAGTGGTTTGTGAAATGGAAAGGTCTTGATTATGAGCATGCTACATGGGAGTTTGAAAACTCACCATTTTTATGCTCATCTGATGGGAAGATGCTTATAAAAGATTATGAGACTCGGCGCGAGGAGGCAAAGAAAGCCTCTGATCCTTCAAGAATTGAGAAGGTAGGTTTGATAAGATTGATTTTTCCTCAAAGAGGCTTGCTTTAATTGTTAGTTTCATCTTTCTAGCATCACTGTTTACTGACAACATGAAGCTTGAATGCATTTTTTTTACATGTTTTGTTTTTCTTGACATGTCTATTCTAGCATGTAGTTTTGGATGGTTGTTTGTTAGAATTCATAAGCTAAGTTGCTAACTTCTAATGATCACTGTGTTGGGAGCTGAATTATTCCTTGAAGCAGCAATCACGCTGTTGTACTCAGTTTACTCTTTATTATAAACTATGTGCCATAATAAGTGAAGACTGAAAAATTTTATTGAGTATAAATTGTCAGGGGTAGGAATATTTTCATAAAAACAGGCTTCAACTTTCAAGTCTGAGGTGCACCGGGCCAGGCTCGGGCCTGGATTTTTTGTATTGATATGGGACCCCAACTTGGCCCAAACCTGGCGACCAAGCAGATGCTCAAGTCTACTGTAAGGAGAGATTTTAGTAGTGTTATCCCCGGATAATGATTCTAACTTCTCAACTCTTGACCACAAACTTTCTGTTGTGCGACATTTGCTCTACCATCCAGTCTCCTCAGCATTTTCTGGTCTCTCATGCCTTTCGAGAGGGGGAACCAGCCAGTGGACTTGCTGGCTTGTAATGGGTTCTGGGGGAATAGCCTTCTGTGGAGGAGGGGCCTCACTCTTGTCTTTATCTTCTCTTGTAACTGCTGATTGCTCCGGTTCTTCTTTCTTTACATTTTGAGGCCCGCGATTCTCCTTTCTACCAAAAAAAGGACTTTAGGAGTCTTCTCAGGATTCCAATATCACCTCTCTCTCTCTCTCTCTCTCTGATGTTACTTGGAAACTATCAGATGCATGGTCTGCCGTACCGATCGGTACGGGTCGGTACGTATCGGTACCGGACGGAATCGGTACGGTACAACTATATTTTTCGGTTTCAACTATTCGCAACTCGTACCGGTCGGTACCGGCCGTACCGACCCGTTACCGGCCCGTACCGGCCGGCTCGTACCGACCTCAATTTTTTTTTTGGCTTTTGGCCCGAACCAGCCGAACCGGTACAATACCGGTTCGGTATGGTACCGTACCGGTACCGGTGCCCATCGGTACGTCGGTATGGTCAGTACAGCGGACCTTGATTCAGATGTATTGGAGGTTCAGGCTGATTAGTTCTTTTTTGTTGTCAAACTTATGTTGAAAGAGTCTAGGGTCATGATGGGCAAGCTAAGAGTCCTTTTAGGTGAATGGTGTTGTTGAAGTAGGGGTTCATGTAGAGTGATGAATGTTGAAGAATTTTGAACCATGCATTTTTTGGAAGAGGAGAACCAAGTTGGGTTGTTCTTCCTCTTCTCTCTTCTTTCCTCTCTCTATATCTTCTTTTTGCTGCTTGTACTCTTTTAACTGTTCCTTTTCTTTTTTATTCACTATTCTTTCTTCTCTACTGTCAAATGATTGAGCTTAATCTGATGAGATTTGAATAAACCTTTGCATGGTTGTTCTTCCCACTTCTCTTATTTTGTCCTTTCATTTCTTTAAATTGTTCTTTCTTTTCTACTATTACATATTTGAACTTGAACTGATTTATATATGGAAAATTCTGAATCCTTTTTCATGCAACTTTGATTTCTCAAGACTACTTGAAACCAATAGCCTGCAATTCATCATTACTTTAATAATCAGTTAGTAGTCTATTTAGATCTGCATTTAAAATATTCATTTCTGAGAAAAACTGTCAACGTTACCTGAATTTTGACATTGAGTCAACTTTGAACCTACTTGGTTAGGCAAAAACCTTTAGAATCCCTTTACAGAACTCTTCTCTAACCTCTGATCCTAGGACTGTTTAATATGTCTTCTGTCTCTTGCAATATCTGGAATAACACCTCCATTGCAGTTCTGAAAAATTGGCCTTGATATCAACTTGAGCTTAACATCCTGGGCTTTCCTAATCCTTTAGGTTCACCATTGCATGCATACAGAAGCCTCCTGTCATCCTTCCATCAATGAGATGCTCTTAGACTGGGTTGTGATTGTTGAGACCAAATGTGGGGCATGTGACTATGGTGGTTCCACTTTATATATAAGTGTGTTCCGCATGCTCAAAAGCATGTGTCTGACCAATATTAGAAGAAACAGATGTTTAAATGTACAGTATTTTGTAGTCTATTGTTGTATTTATAAGGCAATTTATATAGAAGGCAAGTTTTGTAGTTTATTGTTGATAATGGCAATTTGGTAATATAGGTTATGAGAGAATGTGGAAAGGACTTTCACTCTATTTTTTAGATGACCACAAGAGACTTTTTTTGAGTTACCGGCATTTTAACATTTCTGTCATTCTCTATATTTTCGAAATTTTGTGTGATATGGTCATCAAATTAGCTACTAATATCTTTTTTTTTTTTGACTTTAATTTACACTAAAATCCGGTTTAATATGCTTGAGTTGACACCTGCAAATTTCATATATGGAATGCTGAGCCTCGGCAGTGCTAGGCCTTCACTGATCCATTTTTTCGGTGCACCAGCTAATAGACAGACTTTGAGAATTCACTGTAGGGAACCAACCCCACACCCCCTTGTGTTAATCTGTGGATCTATGGGCCTGATGCAGTTCTTGGGGGTCTTATCAGGTAAAACAAAGAAGATGGGCGGTGCTTCTTTCAGCTTATGAATTCCGATTCAGGTTATTACTTTGTCCTATTGTGGAGTTGCTAGAAAGTTTGTCTAAGGGTTGTTATGCAAAAGGTAATTGGAGGCATGTTTGATGTTCTCAGAGGAAGATGAGCAGTAGGTGATTTTTGACTGTTAGTTTCACTAGGATCTGATTGCATTTTTGTGTTATTTTAATTTTTTTAGATCTCTAAGAATCTTTTTAGAATATGTGCTTGTGCGGCTATCAACAAGAATTGGTTTTATTTTTTCTAACAAAAATTCTCTTTCTTCTTTTTTTAGTTGATTTTTAATATGGTTGTTAGCAATTTGCATTATGTGGCTAGCCACTTTTATTTGATTAGTTCCTGATTGCTATTTATAAGTTTGTAGGATTATTTTTTACAGGGATCTCTTGGAGTACCAATCCATTCCTTTGGTTTTTAAAACCTGTAGTACTTTCAGACTAGGCATCAAAGCAGGCTCTCAAGACTGAAATAGTGAGATATCTTTCTGTTGGGTGAAGTCCTTTTGCACTTTATTTCTTCCTTCTCACTTCCTTGATTATAGAAGATCTTAAAGCAGATCTCAGTTCCAATCCTTTTTCCAGATTTTCTCAAATTCTACAGATTCATCCTAAAGCTCCAAGAAACTTCATTCTTTATGTTAAGTTCTCCTTTTCTTAATTCCATGATGCCATATATCCCTAAATTTGAGCCTTTTCACTTCAATTCCAGATATATTTTCGGTTCAAAGTAACTATAATCATGTTTTTTCCAAAACAACTACCATCAACACCCATCATGCCTTGACCCAGCTACTTAGAGTCGGGTTTCTGAATGCTCATTTGTCAACCTTTACTATTAAAGGATACAAATGGTGTTATTTCAATCTTTTTTGTTCAAAATATGTTCATGTGTGTTTTAGTGGGTTGACATGAGGCTGAATGCTGGCAACAAAACTTGCCCAATCCTTTCCTTGGTACCTTCTCCACTTTGGGCTGTTCTGTAGCGCACCTCATATTTGATGAAAAAAGGTGTGTATGATGATGTTTTAAATACAGATTTGGACCCTAAACCCTTTGATCAAAAGTTCATCCTTTTCAAACAGTAAAGTTGCAGCACTAGCTTAGGCTGAGTCTATTAGGTTATTATATATCTGGAATGGCCTGGTCTTATCAAAACGTGAATTTATCTGCATAACATCACCAGGTTGGAGATTAATGGATACCATTATATTGTTTACTTTTGGCCTTGTGATGCTTTCTTTCAACCTTAAGCACTTCGTATAAAATGCTGAAATATTGGCATGTATACTTGCATGAGTTGCATCATTGGATTTTATGTTGATAATGTACTCTTGGCAAAAAAAATCATCCGCAACTTCTCCTTGTTGTCTGGAACTTTCATTTTTTTTAAAAATTCTTACGTTTTGATATTGTTTGCTTTGATAGTCTGATCATTTTCACATGTTTGGTTTATATATTTTTTTTAATAGAAAATGTTGCTTAATCCCTCTATCTTATGCTAAGGTATTTTATCCTTCTTTATTGATGCTGTCTAGAAATGATCTATCTTGAGCTTTTCCTTGTTGAAATGATATTTTGTTATAGTGGACTAATCTATGTGGTTCCAGAAGATATAAACTATGTATCATTTTCCAGGCTTTACAGGTGAAGAAAAATCCTTTCTATAAATTGCCCAGGCTGCCTGATGGGTGCCCACCTGGACTTGATAATGATCATTTAAATTCTGTTAACCGGCTTTGTGAGTTTTGGCACAAGTCTCAAAATGCTGTTTTCATTGATGATCAGGTAGGTTTGCTAAATTAACAGTCAAGATCTTGTTTTTCTGTAACAGAAGTTTTGTAAACTACTTATGACATGAAGTTTCTACATTATTATGTTATTGAAAAGTGCCTTTTCCCTCTGGATGTGTTTTACAAAATATTTGTGTGTATTATATGCATGCATGCATGTGTCATAGTTCTCTAGTGGATATTTTAATTGAGATTTGTTTATTTTGGTATAGATGTACTAAATACCCTTCTTGGTGCTAAATGCCCAACTTCATGAGATCTTTCAAGATTGCTCGCAAATGTTGTAGACTAAAATCATGCAATAAGTGACATTTTGAAGAATATTTTCAAGAATGCAATCATGAAAAAATTATGAGAAAGTAGGTTGTGCATAAATAACTATTTTGATCACTTGACTGTATTTAAATAAGTAGTATTCTTTTTTGATGCCATACCTTTTTTTTCCAGTGGGTTGGATTCACTACTAGTGCAGCCTTGAGCTCACCCACCCTTGCAAGTGAGCATGCCAAACATATATTTACCTTGTGGTTATGATATGTGCCAAGAATTGAAGTCATGAAAACTAAAGAATTTTGTTTGCCTAAGCATCATGTTTTTAGTAAAGTGTAAATTATTAGCATAAACAACAAACTTATCCTATCAATTTGTTTTTAACTTATTGATCTTACATCTTGCTTAACTATTGTTTTGAGGCTAAGGCTCATAATATTGGATTTTTTTTTTTTGTTAACTTCTTACCATGTCTTGCCATGTCCATCTATACGATCTGTGTTCCTTGCTTCATTAGGACTGTCTATATAGTTATCCTCTTTGGCATGGTTCACCTACCGGCCTGAACTGGGTGGTACGAGATGTATTGTACAATACCGGTTCGGTACAGGAGGTGCACCGACATTTGTTATGTCGAAAAAGATTCTATATCGTACCGTACCGACACAGTACTAGTGTGGCATTGGTATGGGATCCGCTATCAAGACGACGAACCTTGCTCTCCAATTCTTCTGAATTATTAGATATACTCTCTACTAGTTTGAACATACGGATGTTTCACTCTCATCATAGTTTCATAGCTCATAACCTTGACCATGACCTTATCGTATGGCCTAGCTCAACTATTTGGGATTGACATTACGGATCCTTGCTTGACCAACAAGGTTCACCAAACTGGTACCAAGGCTTGTATCGGCCAATGAGTGGTTCGTTTTGGTACCGGTCTATATCATATTGTGTTGGAGCTTATCGAAGTAGGAAGAGGGAGGGCAGGAGGGAGGAAGAGAGAGAGAGAGAGGGAGGGACAGAGGGAGGGGGGAGATAAAGAGAGGCCAAACTGCTTCCAGAGCTCCGGCTCCTGCGACGGGGATCGAGAGAGAGGGAGAGAGATAGGATGAGCGAGAGAGGCCGAACTGCTTTGATCTATCACGGGGGAGCTTCGAGAGCTTTGGATCCGATGATGGGGACCGAGAGAGAGAGAGAGAGACTTATCTGGTCGGGGTCGTCGTCATCGACTCAATGGGGATGGAGGGCTCCAGGGATTAGGGCTTCAAAGAGACCCAAGAAATGGGATTAGGGTTCCAATGTGGGAGGGCCTTTATATTTCGAACCTACCAGTTTAACGTGTTGGTAACCAATTGGTGCAGTTTGGTGTGCTTCGAAAGGATGGATCGCATGCCGTTCTTTGATCCAACAAAACTATGCCAGAAAAAGAGGATATAAAGATTGACCGGTACAAAAATCATCTCCATCAATCTACTCTCATTAAGGAGATGGTGAAATAAAGAAAAAAAATGGGGAGGAGAGAGAATACATGCATTGAAATTCTTTCTGTTGGAGGTTCAAGAATTTATGATGGGATGGACATCTAAGGCTAAGGAAGAATTCAAGGAAGTCCATTACTTAGAAGTGGTGATCTCATCTTGTCTTGCTTGCTGGGTGAGAGGAAGCTTTTGGACCACCTTTTTAAGCCAGATAGCGAGTGATCACTCAGCAGTGATACTGCCGGCTAGGAATAAGTACCTATTCCTTACGGGAATTGAACCCATGTCTTTGACATGAAATGACGATGTCCTAATCACTAGATGAAAGGGACCAAAAAGCAATTCTTCATATTCCTCAACTTCGAGAATAGAAGTGGTTCATTTTGTTTCTATATGAAATTCAACAATTTCTTTTGTGTTCATGTTGGCGATTTCTGATGTGAATTGGTTTCCCACCGACCAAATGACACATCAACCGTGCCCCTTCCTTTTCTTTGATCATAAAGTCCCTTGATCCGTTGCTTTGTCTTTCGTGCCCCTGTACCGTTCTTTCTAATTCAAAAAAGAAAGGGGGGAGATAAGGTCTCATTTTCCGTGTATCCAAACAAATAGATTGAAGAAGTAAAGTGGTTTGGTTGTTGTGTGTGTCGGAGGCGTACGGGATAGCCGAGTTGCTTACAAGGGGTGCCGTAATACCACCACTTATCAGGCTTGATGAGTGGTCCACGGAGCTGCATCCCTACTCGGTCCATGCACATTGCTCTCCTCTGGTGGTTGGCTGCCTATCGTAGATCTTCTCATTTCCAAAAAGATCCCGAGCTCGATTCGGTTTAGTATCAAGGTAATTCTTTTTCCGTTCCTATATATATGGGTCCGTGCAGCATTTCCACGAGATCGTTATGATTAATTAATAGGACTTGGCCGAAAAGTGTTCTTGCTTCTATCATTAGCTCAAGTAGTCCCCATTTCTAGTGTTTTAGGCACTTTTCGATGGCTCCCTTGATGTATGTGCTAGGAAGTTTCTGAATAAGCGAGCTACTTCCGGAAAATGCCCCACCCCTAGGTTTGTTTTCTAGGGATTCATTGCTCGTTCTACGGTTATCCATAACGTGTTCAGCTTAATATTTATAGAATAGGGCTTTGGGGTAGGAGGGCTTTGTTTATGCAATGTTGCTCGCAAGACCCTATCCTCTGCCGAACTTGCAATCGCCGTCTCAAATTGAATGCTCAACTAAGGTCATGTACAACAACCCTAACCGCACGAGACTGGCCTGGGCCTACCCCTATCCCTAGAGGAGCCGTATGAGGTGGAAGCTCCATGTACGGTTTTGAAGCCGAGCCTTTCCAGCAATGGGGCCTAGGGATTGATATTGTATGGTTTAGGTTAGGCAGTCGGCCTATTATGAGCTAGCCGATTCTGCATGGTTTGTGTAACCTTGGTCACCAATCTTCTGCTTTCTTATCTATTAAAGTTCTCTCACAACTATCTCCTTTCTCAGAGAAACAAACAAGTCCCTCTACTTTTTCTTCCACTTAAAATCTTCATCAAACTTCCGTATTGTAGCTTGTAATTTGGTTTTTTACCTGGCGCAGTTCCAATGCTTCTCTATGTTCATTCCTCATCTTTGCTCCCCTTGTTTACATATTATTATCCAATATTGGATTTACATATTTTTTGCTCATTTATTTTTAAATCTGCTTCATGTTAATCGCTTAATCATAAATGTTGATGTCATTGAAGATTGAATAACATTAGAGATGCATCCCACATAGTCACCTATGCTATCTCTATTTTAGAAATCCTCAAATATTTCTTCATTCTTTTGTGCAATTGAAGGAGCATAAACAAACGAAACATTTTGGAGAATTATCCTTTCTGCAAAGTTCTATACTTAAATATGTATTTGTGATCCTATCTATGGTCAAGGTTTTTTTTTTGTAGCTACATATATAATGCATAAGGTAGTGCTGTGCTTTCGTGAATACTCTGCTTTTTTACATGCTAGACAATTCTATTGCATCTTACTATATGGCTTCTAAATTTGCGGGAGCGAGTTGTTAAATCCATATTATTTATAATAGCCTTACTATCTCATTCATGTTGCCCCTTTCTCATCATCTCAACAATCACATCTCTTTCTTTGTGGGAAACAAAGTTCAATTGCTTAGCACCCTCTATTAATGTTGTTGTTTACAATGGGAGTAAAGTTGTTCGTAAGATGATTCAAACTCTTGAATTTTGTGAAGAAGAAATTAGCTCGAATAGTCCCCATTTCTAGTGTTGGCACTTTTCGATGGCTCCCTTAATGTATGTGCCATGATGTTTCTGAATAAGCGAGTTACTTTCCGAAAATACCCCACCCCTAGGTTTGTTTTCTAGGGATTCATTGCTCGTTCTACGGTTATCCATAACGTGGTCAGCTTAATATTTATAGAATAGGGCTTCAGGGTAGGTGGGCTTTGTTTGTGCAATGTTGCTCGCAAGACCCTATCCTCTGGCGAACTTGCAATCGCGGTCTCAAATTGAATGCTCAACTAAGGTCGTGTACAACAACCCTAACTGCACGAGCCTGGCTTGGGCGTACCCCTATCCTTAGGGGATTTGTATGAGGCGGAAGCTCCACGTACAGTTTTGAAGCCGAGCCTTTCCAGCAATGGGGCGTAGGGACTGATTGTATGGTTTAGGTTAGGCAGCCGGCCTATTATGAGTTGGCCGATTCGGCATGGTTTGTGTAACCTTGTTCACCAATCTTCTACTTTCTTATCTATTATAGTTCTCTCACAACTATCTCCTTTCTCAGAGAAACAAACAAGTCCCTCT
The DNA here is from genome assembly GCF_009389715.1 of Phoenix dactylifera. Lineage (NCBI taxonomy): Eukaryota > Viridiplantae > Streptophyta > Magnoliopsida > Arecales > Arecaceae > Phoenix > Phoenix dactylifera. The sequence goes on along the minus strand of NC_052409.1, from coordinate 278,268 downwards.
ACTTTTTCTTCCACTTGAAATCTTCATCAGACTTTCGTATTGTAGCTTTTAATTTGGTTTTTTACCTGGTGCAGTTCCAATGCTTCTCTATGTTCATTCCTCGTCTTTGCCTTCCTTGTTTACATATTATTATCCAATATTGGATTTACTATTTTTTGCTCATTTATTCTTAAATCTGCTTCATGTTAATCGCTTAATCATAAATGTTGATGTCCTTGAAGATTGAATAACATCAGAGATGCATCCCACAGTCACCTATGCTATCTCTAGTTTAGAAATCCTCAAATATTTCTTCATTCTTTTGTGCAATTGAAGGAGTATAAACAAACAAAACATTTTGGAGAATTATCATTTCTGCAAAGTTCCATACTTAAATATGTATCTGTGATCCTATCTATGGTCAAGTTTTTTTTTTTTGTTGCTACATATATAATGCATAAGGTAGTGTTGTGCTTTCGTGAATACTCTGCTTTTTTTACATGCTCGACAATTCTATTGCATCTTACTGTATGGCTTCTAAATTTGCAGGAGCGAGTTGTTAAATCCATATTATTTATAATAGCCTTACTATCTCATTCATGTCGCCCTTTTCTCATCATCTCAACAATCACATCTCTTTCCTTGTGGGAAACTAAGTTCAATCGCGTAGCACCCTCTATTAATGTTGTTGTTTACAATGGGAGTAAACCTGTTCGTAAGATGATTCGAACTCTTGAATTTTATGAAGAAGGCGGCTGCATAATGTTTCAAGTGCTTTTATCACATCCTGATGCAATTGTTGAGGTATCTTCGTTCCTAGTTGCTTTTGCATAGTATTTGCAAGCAGTTTTTGACATTTTAATGTTTTCAGTGTTGCTCTATGTCACAAGTTACTGCTCTATTTGTATGTGCAACCTGCTTTTTAAATGCTTCCAGATTTTTCATAAAGCTCTGCTGTCTTACTTGTAGGGTTCCTGTATTTGATGGTGTTGACCTCTTGGTTATGTTCTATTGGTATCCAGGACTTTGAAAATTTAGAATGCATCGGCTGGGAGGCAATTATAGTTGATGAGAGTCAAAACTCAAGAATATTCAAACACTTTGAACAACTTAAGAATCTTTCCACTGATTTCAAGCTTCTCCTTTTAAGTGCACCATTGAAGGTATGCAGGCAGGCGCATATGTATGTGTGGGTCTGTGGGTGTGCGCATGTCTATATATATTTAATGTATATGTTTTAGAATTTTGTTCTTTTAATTGAATCATGCCTTGTTGACTTTTGGAACTTTTCAGGATAACCTTGCTGAATACCTCAACCTGCTCTCATTCCTTGATTCAGGAGGAAAAGAGAATTGTATCAGTAATTTGAAGTTTGATCATAATGATCATGCTGGCACACTTGCTATATTAAAAGAGAGATTAACACGTTATCTTGCATATGAGCGCAAACCAGACTCCTCAAAGTTTATAGAATACTGGGTTCCTGTTCAGTTTTCAAATGTGCAACTTGAACAATATTGTTTCACATTAATTTCAAACTCCATCGCTCTTCGTTCATGTTCAAAAGTTGATCATGTTGGAGCTCTTCGCGACGTTCTTATATCTTCTCGGAAGGTAGACTCTTATCACTTTATGATTGTACTATAACCAAAATATCTGATAAACAATAGTTGGCACTTGGCAGCATGTGAGACCATATAGTACTATATTTCTCACCCATTTACAGATATCTACCTATGTATATTGCTGATAGTTTTTCTGTTATCATTAATTTCTTATTTTCTGGCAGTGCTGCGATCATCCTTACCTAGTTGACAAATTGTTGCAAACTTCACTAACCAAAGATATTCCAGCGGTCAATATTTTGGATGTTGGAGTCAATGCAAGTGGAAAATTACTGCTACTTGATAAGATTCTCAAAGCGATAAAGAATCGAGGGTTAAGAGTGCTGATACTTTTCCAGGTTTGCAATTTGAATTCTTTTTAAACATGGCTGTTCTCTGTGGAGCTTGTGCATCCTTTCATTTTGGTCAAAAGCTATGCAGATTAACATGCGTAGAATAAATTTCATCATATAATTCTTCAATCACTGCTGTCATTGTTGTGTTACCCCATCATTGATGACCTCTCAGGAAAAGCCACACTGTTCTATGTTAATCTGGTTTTATTAGAGATAAGGATGAGAGGTCTGATTGATTTGGTATTACTTTTTGCTGTGCATCATTACCTGTGTCTTAGAATTTATGATTCAAACCATACTATTTAATTCATTTAAAAGGATAGCAACTGCCATTTTATATGTTAATGAAGATGGTGGTAAATTGGTTGTTCAGAGCATGTGGGTCTGAAGGTTGCAAACAGTCTTTAATAAAATCTCTCAGATACTGCTTATGATTGTAATTCATAATCAGATTCTATTATTCATTAATTTCATTTCAATTTAAGATGCCAAGCTTTATTTTTTTTCTGGAAGAACTTAGGTGAAGACAACTCTGAAGCGGTATTTTCAATGCTCTGTCATGATTAGTTTCTGGTTTCAGAAGTGTTTTACTGACTTATATTGTACATGAGATAGATCCTCCAGTAATTATTTTCCTTTTATGCGTACATATATCTCTTTAAAATGATATTATTTGTCATTCAAAGGTGTTTGTTTCAAGGTGTCTATTAGTGGGAATGGATGTCTGCTGACACAGATTTTCCAAATCTTTCCTGATCTCTTGTATATCTTATCTTTAGGTCTTTCATTGTGAATATGGACTCTTCGATATTTATTTGAGTTCTTCATTGTGCAATATCTGCTAATTTTGTTGCACATGGTTGTTGTGTTTGAGATATGCAATATCTGCTAATTTTGTTGCACATGGTTGTTGTGTTTGAGATAGTCCACCACTTCATCCTCAATCTTTGTAGCCATTAGCTCCCAAATTTACTTATTCCTAAATTTTACTCTACATCCATCTGAAGTACATTCTCATCTCTGCAAATTTGTCTAACAACAGGATTTAGCGTGGTATATTTTATTTGCCTGAAATGTTTTATACACCAGATACTATAAAAATTGCATAATACATAAAGCAATCTAATATATTTTGTTGGTCCATATAATAAACCATCAAGTCTGGTTAACATGCTACATTATGTAGTGGAATGGTTATAGTCAACATATTTTGATAGATTCTACTGAATTTTTCAAACTCACATCACATGTTTGATTAGTTCTAGACTAGGCATCTGTGTACTGATTTACATCGTTTAAATGTGACAGTCTATTGGTGGGGCTGGAAGGAATTCTATTGGCGATATTTTGGATGATTTTCTTCGTCAGAGATTTGGTGCTGATTCGTATGAACGTGTTGACAGTGGATTGGTTCTGTCAAAAAAATTGGCTGCATTGAATATGTTTAATGATAAGTTGAAAGGGAGATTTGTGTTTTTAATTGAAAATCGTGCATGTCTCCCAAGTATCAAACTTTCATCAGTCGATGCTATTATTATTTATAATAGTGATTGGAATCCATTGAATGACCTAAGATCTCTTCAGAAAATAAGCCTTGAATCACAGTTTGAACAGGTAACAGTGTTTCGTCTATATTCATCCTGTACAATTGAGGAAAAAGTCTTAATATTTGCAAAGCAAGATATGATTCTTGAGAGCAATATACAAAGCATAAGCCCAAGTGTTAGCCATTCACTTCTCAGCTGGGGCGCCTCATACCTCTTCAGTAAACTTGATGAGTTACACCAGCAGGGGGAGCAGAACAATTTTTCTGAAAATTCCACTGACAATTTACTCTTGGATAATGTAGTGGTCGAACTGTTAACAAAATTGTACAGAAAGGCTGGAGCTCGTGATCCTAGCAACTGCTCAATTTTGATAAAAGCACGGCAGAGTGGAGCATCTTATTCAAGGAATATTATGTTAGTTGGTGAGAAGGATGGAATCTCCTCATTGGATAAAGATCCACCTAGCTTCTGGTCGCATTTATTGGATGGAAGATATCCTCAGTGGCGATATGTATCTGAGCCATCTCAGAGGAGCCGCAGAAAGGTTCAACATCCTGATGATTCTCTAAAGACACCAGAAGCAGTAAATGATGAGGTAAAGAAAAAGCGTAGGAAAGTAGCTTGCAGCATTGTTGATCCAACTTCTTTTCAAAGTTGGCTTCAAGATAAAAGAAAAGAAGCAGCTGAGGGCAAGGATTTTGTACTGCCTGCAAACTCGACTCAATGTGGCTCCAATTATCCATCCCTTAATTCTCCATGGAAAGAGCCACTTGTTCCAAGCACAATAACAAAGGAACCAGGTATTGCTGAGGGAGTAAGATATTGGATTCTGCAATTTTTCTGTCTGATTTGTGAAATTTTTAGTTTCTTTTAGTTATTGTAAGGCTGAATGCTGTTTAATTTACAGAATTATCTGGAGGTCGAAGTAATGTTGTGACACAACACACGGTCCATAATCAAAGTGTATCTCCCATGTCTCTTGATGATTCAGGAGTACATAGACCTGAAGGGAGGGAAAAATTGATGACTGCGCAGAGGAGCCTTCATGTCCAATTGAAGCCAGAGATATCAAAACTATGCGAAACTCTGAGACTTTCGGTATGCATCTTATGGTTTACATCATGTTCATTTGCTTTGTTTGCTTTGACTTTGTATGGTTAAATTGGTTTTCTTTTGGCATTATGTGATTCTGGTAGAATTAAGAGTACAAATTAAGGATGCACAAGCAATAAAACTGTAGATGCAGCATTTACTTCGAAGATACTTTTGATAATAATGGATATATTATTTCCCACTTAACAACTGTAGGTGTCAAATGTATCAGTCAATTGTTACTCTGTATCCTAACCCAACATTTATTAAAAGATGTTCCATCCAAATTTTCTCTTTACTTAAGGTTCATAATGTTGATTTCAGTTATATAGGAGCTTGTCTGCTTTTCTGTGTGAATTGATGCGACATATTTCCACATCATGAATGTTGCCACTTGAAATGTAAAAATTTATATAATTTGTCGTGGATGCATTCACAACATTACCCTTTGTTGTTTTCTTGCATTCTGATGTGCAAATGCTTTGCATTCTGTACACTGAAGCTCATTCCGTTACATTTGCTCAGTTATTTATGTAAGTTTTATTAATATATAATTTACATTCTCAGTTGCATGCTTTATTTTGTGTTTAAGGTTTTGTATTATACTTTGAATTAATTGCCAAAATAGTGATTGGAGTCATTCTCCAAGGAAAGTTTCCATTGTATTTACCTACTAGTAGTTATTTGTTTAATGATGATGGTTTGATGAGTGAGAGAGTTCCATATCAGACATTTCAAAAGTTTTGTTTTAAGCTTCTCATTCTCCTTTCGTTTCTATAGTATTAATACTTAACCAACCAGCCTGATTTCATCTATTCGAGTCAGCTTTATGGATCCATGTTTGGGAAGTATTCCTATTAAGGGCTGCGTTAGAGGCTTATATGTTGTTTAAGCTTTTCTTCATCCTTTCTCACAATTTCCATCCATTAGTTTGTAGGTCTTTCCCCCTTTCTTCTACATCCTTAAACACAAATTAAATCACCCTCCTTACTCTAGGCCCCGAAATCTTCACTATGCATGCCCTGACCATCTTGATTACTTCTCGACCACTTTATCTATAATTGTTGCAACTCTTGTAGCTCCTCTAAAATTCTAAATACTAATTTCTTAGTTTGTTCTTCCTAGTTTTACCACTATCCATATTAACATTCTTATTTCTGCCGCGTTCAATTTATTTTTATTACCCGACATTCTACCCATCTAATTTTAGGCCCTATATCATTCTATATAATTTTCCTTTGAGTCACTAGGATATGCATTTATCACATAAAATACCCTAGAAGCACCTCTCCACTTCATCCAACCAGCTGTAATTTTATTACAAATGCCATCATCTTAAAGAGAGAAACAAGTTTACCAGCTAAAAGTGGTAGCATATATATAAAGTTAACATAAATAATAAAAAAATGTTCGAAATGATAAGCTTGAAGCATTTCATTCATGGTGTTATGTGCATCACACATTTTAAGCACTAGTATTATATAGGTAACATAGAGTGATCAGAAAGGGGCACAAAGATTGGGCAGGTGAGGTTTTCATATTTGCTACAAAGTTTTCTGTTGCTATGATGGGGCAACATTAATATCTACGGAGTAGTGAAGGGCCCAAGATCATATGGAATGAAGAGAATGATGCTTTGTCGAGCCATGGTGGACGCGTTATCAGATAAAGGGCATATGATCATGATAGCCCATGATGTACCTTACTTCAAGGATGAGTTGGCTAAACGCTAAAACTGGGCGGACAAGATAGAGTTTGAAGATGGTGCCACAAAGGGCACAGCACCATGAAGGTGATAAATAAACACTGGTGGAACTTGGAAGCAAGGATTGCCGAATCAGTACCAGTTCGGAACTTGGAAGCAAGGATCGCTGAATTAGTACCGGTTCGGTTCCAAACCGGTACCACTGGTCCGGCCTAGTTCATGCATCCAAAGCCCAAAAAAAAATTGGATCCGGTGTCGGCCAGTATGGGCTAGTTCATGCCGTTACGGGCCGGTACCGTTTTTTAACGCTGAACCGGACCAGTCAGAAATCGGACCAGTTCGGTGTGGGCTGAACCGGCCGATATGGGCCGCGGTTCAACATTCCTTGGTTGGAAGCATGTGGAAGGCCAAAGGTTGTGTATGGTCATTCACAGATAGAATCATGAAGAAAGATTTCCTCAATAAAGAGCATAAAAGCAAGGAGAGTTCAAATTCAAGTTGCATAATTAGCGTGCCAGGTGGTCTTAACCAACAGTGGCAGTCGGGAGTTATTAAAGTACAGGCATGCAGAACTAAGAATTTTAGTATGCATGAGCAGTGCCTAGAAATTTATGTATTTGAATTTGTAACATGATAACCTTTATGTATTGGATGGTAGTATCACAAAATGTATTAAACTTGTAGAATGCACAGCTTTGTACATTTTGTACATCTAATGGCATGTTTAAATGTTCAATGATGTTCAGATATTCTTTCAATCATGATATCTATGTCTTGAGGTTTTCATATGCATAAAACTTTTTTTTTGCTATTTGATTTCTCCAAAAGAAAGAGAAAAATCTGCTAGTACTTTTGGCAAAGTATTCATTGCATATCACAGTTGGATGATGGATAGATCCCTTACTCGATTTTTCGTGGTTTCACATACAGGACGATGTCAAGAGCGCAGCTGAAATGTTTCTCGAGTATATTATGAATAATCATCATGTTAGTCAAGAACCAGAAACCTTATTGCAAGCCTTCAAGATATCCCTGGTAAAGATAACCTTCAATATTTTAAATGTTTGTCGAAACATTGAATTTCTTTTGTTTTTGATTTTTTTTTCGCAATGTTATACTGTCTTGCCTGTTTCTCAATTCTGCTGTTTCAAATGTTCCCTTGCACTTTGAGTGAAGTAGTTACTTGATGTAGATGTTCTATGTTTTATTTATAACAAATGTAATGGCATTTGTGGATTATATGATTGCATGCACTTAAATATCTAAAACATGTTGAAGTTTTGGAAAATTAGGTTTCTCTTTTGATGAAGGCCAAGTTCCTCATAAATTATATACACAAGAATCCGACTGAAATTACCTGTATGTATTAGGATTATTAGTAGAGACTGGCTCTTTTAAACTATAACAACTGCTTCTATTTTGCATCAGCGAAATTGTAATAGTTAAAATTGCAATTCTACCTCATTGTGGTAAGTGAGGCTATATTTAAGTTTTCTGAAAGAGAACTTGTTAGACCTTGGCATCCAGGTGAGGGTTGCCTTTGCTTCCTAAGGCCTGTCTATCGCCAAGGCTGGTTACCAGCCGGCAAAATCCAGAGATCCAAACAGATTTTTAGGTGCATAAAATCCACGCTATTTACAGGGCTATTAATGCGATTCCTTTTGGCAGGGTTAACATAATGCTGAAGAAAGAAATGAATGCACATTTCATTTACGAAAATACCATGTTTGACTTGCATAAGAATTACACCTTTTCTTTTTTCAAGTTATGCTTTTGTCTTTTCCAGGCCTGCATATATCCTCTAATTTATTCAGGATTAGTGCTTATACTGAATTTCCTTGAAATTTTAGAATCGATGCTATTTCAACATTGATTAAATCTGTTGGATGGTAAACTGTGTGCAACAAATTCAGGGTATTTCATAAATTAGATATTGTGGTAATTTTGCATGTCTCTGTAATAAAGCTTTTCTACGTATGTCACTTTGGAATTTTCTTTCTAGAAACCTGCCGTTGTTAGTGATATTTTCTAACTACTGTTATATGTCTTTTATAACTTTCAGTGTTGGTGTGCTGCATCTTTTTTGAAACACAATGTGGATCACCAAGAATCATTTGCACTTGCAAAAAAGTATTTGAACTTTGAGTGCAATGAGGAGCTGGCTGAATCTGTTTATTATAAACTGCGAAAAGTAAAGAAAAAATTTTCTCGTCGATCAGGTGCATTAAGGAAAGAAGATGAGCCAAATTCGGTGGAGAATCAGTCGTCTCTATCGGGGAAAGATGTTTCTAGAGAACCTGTGCATGAGATGACTCCAAATTCAGCAGCATCTCACCATCAGGAAATGGAAGAAGATGAACTCAGAGAAAATCCTGATGGTCGTAGGTGCCCTGAACAGAAAAAATTGGTGGAGCAGGAGCAGGTTCTTGTGACTCCTCCAATGCTTCAGCATAACATTGGGTCGTTAAAAGATGAACTCCTGAAAAAACGAGTCGATTTGATTCATAAAATTTGTTCGAGAAGGGCAGAAGATCTAAGGGTGAAACAACAACTCGAAATTTCAGATTTCAACATACACAAGGAAGAGGAGAAAATGAAATTGAAGAAAGCTCATGATTTGGATTTGGAACTCATCCGCACTATACATACAGATTCTACGGTAAGAAATGACAAGATAAGATTGCTAAATCAAGAATTCTCCAAAAAAATGGTTGCATTTGAGGAACACATGAAATGCAAGCGTAGTAATCTTGAAGTTATGCAGTTAAATGCAAGGAACAAGGAGGAGCAGATAAGGGATCACTGGGTGGAAGAAGCTAAAGCTGGTAAACTAGCAGAATCATTTGATAACATTCCTCTGCCAGATTCTGGTTTTGGGGTGGAAGAATTGACAGTGGTAAGCGAGCAAAGTGGAGTATGTGATGGTTCAGGAAACACAGTGCTTCAATCTGGGCCTTCTTCAGATCATCTATTCATTGATGTGACAACAACAGATGCTGTAGAACCTATTGATTTGATTGCCAAGTATTCTGAAAAATCTGCAAGAAATACCACTGGAGGGGCAGAGGGTGTACCCATAGAACTTGAAACCGTAGTTTCTCTGTCCAACAACATGAATGAAGGGGAATCTGTTGAACCAAGTTACACATCTGTGGAAATTCCGGCAAGTCTTTCACCTGGAGAGACAGGTCGCATGCCTACCAGAACTGAAGATCCAGCTCCTCAGGCCAGTATCATGAATTCAGCAGGTAGCAGGCCTGATGAAATTGTCTCTAGAGCAACAACAGCTGTTGATAGTGAGCAAGTTGTTGGTGTAGATGATTCTGATGGTGCATGGTTGATATCTGCCCATCTGCAAAACCATGCCAAGTCTGCTTCCCTTGTCAATGCTTCGACAAGCGCTGGCTGTCGAAACAGTGTGCCATCTAATCAGGTACAGCCATCAAACTCACGCTGCAAATCTTAAGAACATACAACAAATTGATGAATTATCTTCAGATTCATGGCATAGTCAATGGATTTCCTTGGAACTGTGCTAGGGGGTGAGCTTTCTGGAGGCTGAACTCGTATTGGAAACTGTGTTCTGTTTAAGCTTCTCTGAAAGGCAATTTTACAGTTTAATAAAGCTCTTCTATAAAGCAAGACCCTTATCTCCAGAATTCCTAGAATACTCACTTAAAAGTGGCCGGCACCTGAAGGCATGTAAACCTAGGTTCTAGGATACTCAATAAAGGGATAAGGGTGTGTGTGCTCTTTTCTTATCTTAGTGATCAATCCATCTTATGGGTCGCATGAGATACAAAAAAAAGGCTGTTGTGGCTTATACCTTGAGATTTGTCTTTGGTTCCAGAATAAGAGGAATTCTCCTCATGGACTAGTTATTCCTGATCCTTGTTGACTGAAGCTCTTCTATTCCTGGATGGAATAGATCTAGAACAGGGTACTTCTGCTCATATGGACGAAGTGTAGGAATAAAAGTGGGAATAAGTTTACTCTCAACTCTCCTTGGAATTATTATTCCAAGAATAAGCTGTTTGACCGGAACAACTATCCCTTATTCCCTTTTCTTAAACCTGTTTGGCAAAAAATTAAGGCCTATTCCAAGCCTTAATGCTGGACCAAATGTGACCTAGGTGATTGTATGGTTGCACTTGAAGGCGTTTACAATCTCTTAACGTCAACCCTTGAGTTTGACTCACTAGACTGCCCTCAAATGTAAAATAAACAAAAATAATTAATAATCAAAACAAAATTCAGTGATCCAGTGGCTGAAATTAAACTTGGAGATCATCTTGAATTAGGCTGCACTTTGTCCATCACATTGCCATCAGCACAACCATCAAGAACTGTCCTAACCTTTAAGGTTGACTTTAGAAATTTTGACTCATTAATCCTATGCATCACATGTCCAGCAATAATTTGATTTTGGGTAATAGGCCCCTTTACTACTTGACCTTGAGTTTTCTATCATTTGTTGAGGGAAGAGTGGCAAAGTGAATCTCTTTGATTTTGTCGGTCATTCATATCTGTCTGTTATGTTACCTCTTACGATGGATGTTCATCAAAAGTTTAATCATCGTCATTGTCAAAAAACTTATCTTCATTATTGTTGTACGTTGGTCATACTGTAAGATATTTGTTAATTCTCATGCTGTTATGGAGCTTCTTGTGCTCATCCAGCATAGGGTTGATAATTTTTTCCATGCTTTGTGTTCCGCCTTGTTTCTGGAACTTGAAGGCTATATTTATAGCTTACCGTGCTGGTGAACCTATTGCTTAATCGGCCATTGTTAGATGGACTCCCATACCATTGATGAGGCTAAGTATCAACCATCAATCACTGTCTCTTTTTATTGTTGCCTAGCCTTTTTGCTTTTTCTTCAAACTAAGGTGGTGCCAGAACTGCTCCAACTCCATTTGTTTGTCAAAGCCATAGTTCTTTGTACCCTACAAATCATGTGAGCAAATAAGGCATATTTAGATCGTCTGTCATGTAGTTTTCTGTCTCTGCTACGTCACTTGAATAAGTCTTTATGTTTCAGCTTTGAGACTTCATCATGACTACCAGTGGGTGTGGTATATGGGCGGTCAAGGGATTGCGTGGTACATATATATTATGCATGCTGCATATATGGGCCCCTATGCAGCTAGTATTTTTAATATTTAAAATAGATAAATATATTTTGAAATAATAGTAATTGCAATATTTTTTATAAATAATAGCATTGATAGTAACAATAACATCTAGTGACTAGTTTTTATACTTAGTGCTTGATTCATTGTAGCAATAATTATAGCATAGTTAAAATATTGACATTATTTATATACACACATCTGGCCCACTTAAAACCCACATGTTACCGAACCATTAGCTTGAACATGCCTCATTTGCATGGGCTACATAAGAGTGGTGACAGATATGGTCCCTCACAATGTTAAAAGGGCCTTGTATGCAGTTGTATGATGGTAAGTAGACTGCATATGCAGCCACACAACACTAATCCTACCATGATCCGCTTAGTGCTAAGCAAACCTTCTTCTCAGCTCATGCATGAAATGACCTCATATGGTAGCCATTCATAGGGCATGTGGTGCAGTTACACACCGATGCAGTCACATATGCAGCCTTATGCACTGAAAATTAAAAACACTGGTTTTCTGTTCTCACTCGTCAAGCCCTATGTTTTACACCCAAAAATGAGTTGAGAGAGGTCTTAGAGGTATGTATTGCATATTATACTATGTGCACTCTATGTATATGCTCAATATACTTATGTATTGCACACCTACTTACACGTGACGGATTATAGTCTACATTAAATCTATTGTTCATTAATGGCTTCTGTTAATGATGTACCCTGGATAAAATTGTTGATGTACTTAAAAACAAGGATCAGGTATGACTTGAAACAAAATAAAACTTGATAGGATGTTTAAAACAATCGACTTTCACATCATTGTTAGCCAATTTGGTTCATGTAACATGGATCAATTTGAAACTATATAGCTTAGGGTGGACTTTCAGTTTGCTAGTGTGCTGCATGGTTGTCAGCACTAAGCAACTATGCATAGGGTGTGCCATTACCAGTTTGCTATGATTTGTGTTGGTCTGTATCGACTTCCATCCTGTTACATCTCAATGATATAGGCTGATATGGGTCGACATGTGCTTAAACTACACATACATTTATAGGACCTACCGAGACAACTGTTTTATATGGGGTGGTTTCAACTTATTTCCCTATCCATTTTGAACTCCCCAATGTCTCTTGTTTCTTTAGTTTCTTTTTTATTTTTAACTTACTCCAATATAATTTTAGATCATGTTAGTTTGCAAGGTAAATTTCATTAACTAGTATAACACATATGTTTAGAACCTATTTATCAAAAACATTTCATCTTTAACATGATTTAAATGATTATTTGTATAGCCATTTGGTGGTAGATTCTGATTTTAGTTTTGCATGACCAGGAACACTTTATCTGTGAACATGAAAGGGCTGCAGCATCTGTTGGAGTGGTAAGTGATCAAGGCCATGGTTCTTCCCAACAAATTGTGGTACCTCCATTACATTCAGTTGATATCGTCCATTTACAAGTTGAACCAACCAATCGGAATGCAACCATCTCAGACACCCTTGACCAAGTCTCCAGTTCTTCCCAACAAATTGCGGATCCCACATTACATTCAGTTGATGTTGTCCTTTCACAACCAATCAATCATAGCACAACCATCTTGGACTCCCTTCAGCTTCAGTTGCCTCCATCAACTGACATGCCCTTAGTTGACCATGGTCGAGGAAGCACATCTATATGCATAGAAAGTCAAGAAGAGCCTCATAGTCAGATACTTTGTTCTAGCCAACAAACTGAAGCGCCATTACAACAACCGAATATTACTGCAGCTGTGCCGGTTGGGCAATCTGGTCAACTGGTATCGCAGTTATCACAGCCTCTTGTAGATCCATCACCACTGAATGCCAGTATGCCGCCAGAAAGACCACATTCTGGGGATTTGAGCACTAGTGTGCAAGCAGAATCTGGAAGCCGTCTTTCTCAACTTTTCCATATGGCACCATTGCTGCCGCCTCAAGGGCTTCAACCTGAACCACTTAAAAATGAACTAACTAGACTTCGAATACATCAGGACTCACTCACCAAGTTGCATGATGATAAGGTTTTTGTCTGGACCTTGATTTTAAATACTATTTTGCTGTTTTCTTTTGTTATACTTTGCCCCTCGTGCTTTATTAGTTATACATTTATTCCTTTGTTGGACAGAAACTGCGTCTTCAGTTAGAGTGTGATCAAGAGTTAGAGAGGGTAAGAAAGAAGTATGATGCTTTACTTAAGGATGCAGAAACAGAATTTCTTCAAAATAAGGAGATGATAGAGACAATCTATAACAAAGTGTACATGAATCAAATTTTAGCTGAGGAGTTTAGGGCCAAATTCATTGAAAATAAGGGCCCAACTTCTGCATCTTTTCATGGTATGTAAAGTGAAGCACCTTGACTATTCTGTTTAATTCTTTGCTTTTTATGTTGTTTGATTTGCTTGACTGTGGTAAATTAGCACTGTTACAATACAGGGCAACCCTCTTGGATGTTCCTGTTGCATGGTTCACATGCCTATTCTCATTTTCGTATGCTTTATGCTGAATGTTACTTAGAATGTCCCTCATATATTTGCTACATTTTATTATCATCAAAAGGACAACTATACACATCTCATCCACTTTTGGTTGATCGTAAATATCTGCAAAGAGGTAATTGTGTAGTCCCTTTAAATACAGAAATACAAATATAACAAGAAGCAACTAGGACATCCTAAAGCTGCCAATGTGACAGATGCATTTCTGTTAATGAAGTTTCCAGTTCTGTTTGGTGTTTACCTCTGGTGAAACTTTGGTATGCGAAATACATGGTTTCTTTCTTTCCTTTTTATATAATGTGGTTTGCTGTATGGCAGATTTCTTGTCTTATGCTTGTAGTTGGGGTGGGGGGGAGGGAGATAATTTATTGTTTAAGGTGGTTTTAGTTGTTATTTTTGGCAGGAGTTACAACATTGATCTTAAATTTTTTTCATATTTTTTTTAGACAAAATTCAAAATCTCAAAATCAATTTCAGATTTCATGTAGGAATCTGTGGGCCATGGGCACTCTAATCTAATCAGACACCTTCAAATAAAAGAGAAAAAAAAACATTGTAGGGAGGGACCAGTTGAAAGAAAGATAAGGGATTGCTAAATGCGGGCAACTTGTCCTCTTCTTTCTTTTTCTTTCCTTCTCTATTTTTGTTTCCCCTTTTTCTTCTCTCTTCTTCTTTCTTGTCTCCTTTCTCCCACTTATTATGCACTACATGAATGGTCATTCATGACCTCTCCCTTTGCTGAGTAGAAATGTGTATATTGTTTCTTTTTAATCTCTTACATAGAGGTGGTCCTTATCAGACTGGCCAGCTTCATTATTTGCTTATTGTTTAAGTTGCTGCCCTTTCAGCTTAAAGTTTTGGTCATCATTCAGAATGGATCATCATTACAAAATGAGACCATATTTGGGATCTATTCTTGGCTTTTGAGGTGATAGAAACCACTACATTTACAATTGAACCCCTAAAAGCAGCAAAGAGTAATGGTAATCAAAACTCTATAAAGATTGGAGTCCTAGATCTAAACTTAATCTAAGCCCTAGAATGGATAATGGGACTTTATGAAGACACCTAAGGTGATTAAGCACGAGTGCTTTACCCATTGAGGCATGTATGTGAAGTACAGCTAGATATCCTGAAACAGTGACCGTATAACAATCCCCAACATAGGTCAGCTGTGTTTGTCATGCTTCATTAGCCATTTGTTCTTTTAAACTTTAAAGCCATATTAATTAATACGGTTGCTTGTTCTGATATATTTTACCTACTATTTTGGATAATTGGGAACTTGAGATGTATATGAACCTCTGCACTTATTTAATTCAGTTTAAATCAGATGCTTTAAGGGATCATATAACCTCAAATTCAGATTGCTGATTCTTTGGAGTCTATAATGAACCTGCTTTATCTAATCCATTTGTACTTCAACTTCTCTTGAGAATGTAATCACAACCAAACACAAATATGCAATGAGAGTGGGCTTGCTAATTAGTTCATAACGACAACCTTCAACTTGAGTATAACATGAAATACTTGAATTGCTGAGACATGCCTTTAATGGACTACACCAATAAATTTTGCAGAAGCTTGATTTGATAAAAAAGTTACCGCATCTTGACATGTCAATTATTGGGCTAGAATTTATCATACCGGGTACCTTTACATATATATATATTTATTTTAAAGGAAACCTTCACATGTGGTATTATTGTTAGGTTTTGTTTGGAATTATTCCAAAGTATTTAATTGGGCTATTACCCTGATATGGTCACTGCAATCTGGGGTCCTCGGAGAGGTAGACTGGGAACAGACCGAACCTTTGACATTTTTTTTTGTACAAAGTAGTTTCTCCAGGACATTCTAAAATATTCAGTAGAGTTTTGCTAATTTATGAATTAAGAATTCTTTCTTTTCTTTTCATAGTTTCAGCTCTAGCTTTCCTTTTTTTTTTCCCTTTTTGAGAGAGGGTAGCCCACCTGCACTATAATTATCTTGGCCAGATATCTAGGTATGCACTATTCAAACTTGAACCCAGAATCTTTGGTTGCTAAACAAAGAGGTGATGACTAAGTCCCAGTTAGTCTAGCTTTGACCTAAGTTCACAAACTATAATTGGGATAAGCCCCAGTTCACAAACTAAGTTCTAACTTTGACCTAGCTATCGCAACATCATTCAATGTACCCGTTAGTCTTTCCTCACATTTGGTTCTTGAGTAGTATGACAATTCCTGTACAAGCTTTTAACATGTGAAATGTAATCCACAATACAATAAGAGTAGAAGTCTTTCCTCTAGTTGTCTGAATGAAACACAAGCAAAAAGATTCTTGTGAAGAGTGAAAAATAGCTTCAGTTATATGATGCATATATGTATATTTTTGTTCTATTTTTTAATTTTCACTATTTCAGTAGTCATCGTATTGCTGCATTCTATATTAAGTCTGTGAACTATTCTGTTGCTCACATCTTGTTGTTAGCTGGATAAATACATGAAAGGCATTCGAAACATCTCCAGTTTGTGTCAGCTGAAGAAATTCTCTCAAGTAACGGACAAATTTGGGCTCATCCAGGAATTTTAATCAAAAGTTTTCGTTGATTTATCGATGGTGTGAAGCGGTATGCCTCGAGATGTGGCATGCTTTTCAAAGTACTAAAACTTATGGTGAAAATCCATGAATATTAGCTTCCTCAATGTTATATATGTATCATGTCTTTTGCCATTGTTGCTTTTGTCAAGTTGATATCAAAGGACTAAGTTGTTAATAAATGTTATTGCCCTTTTATCCATGATGTGACCACAAGCTATATTTCATGATCCAGAAATAGGACTTATGAGACCCATAAGAAAATCATTATTTTGTTCCTCTACTACTAAGCAGAAACTAATTCAGGCCTTGCCCTTCCCCTCCCTTGTTTGTTCTAGGTCTATTTTCAAATTCTTTGCAGCACTTGCTTCAAGCATCCCGGGCGTCCCAGGCATCCCAGCCACAGGTTGCCCAGAGGCCCGTATCAGCCACAACGGTACCGGCTTCAACTCCAGCTTCTCTACCTCCTGTCCCTGGCCCAGCACCAACTCCATCTTTGCTTGCCTCGGCCAGAACTCGGGTCCCAGGTTCTACTTGTTCCTTGGTCTCCTCTGGTCAGATGGTCCACAATACAACATCCGTCATCCTGAGCAATGTGGCCAGACCTCGCTATAGTCCAACACTTACACCACGTGTGAACCTTCAAGTTGGAAATGAGACTCGTGCCCCTGCTCCACATTTGCATCGCTTCAGACCGCACACATCCATGTCAGTTCAAAATTTTGTGATGCCAACCAATGAGATGAGCAGTCAGCAGCAGGCTCTTGCTAATCTTGGTTCTGCAACTTGCACCAGCGCACAAGCTGCAGCTCCTTCCCATGTACGTCCATCTTTGGTTACAATTAGTGGAACCTGTCAGCCTATCAGTTCAGGTATATTACCTGTTTGTCGTGGTGCCACTCTTGCCCCAGTTGACTTGCCTCTAGATACTGGGGACTCCCAGATGGGGGCTGATCTGCAAAACCTGTCGCAGTTGGCAGATTTAAGCCCCAATTTTGATAGTTGTCTCTCATCCAATCTGGGTCTGATAGGAGGTGAATTGCCTCAATCTTGTATGGATGCTGCAAGGCCCTTTGCTTCCACAGATGTGGTCTGCATATCAGATGATGACTGATTGGTGTGGAGGAAGCAGTCCTGAGTGCAACTTGCCCATCCCAAAATTTTGTATTAAATTTAACAAATTAAAACCCTTGATGTGCAGTAAGCTGTGTCTTTCCACGTGAAATGGGAAGACAAGTGGTAAGACCATCATGGGTTACTGTGTCTGAAACTGCTGATATTTTATAGAGTTCATCTGAGAGGTGATCTTATATTCCACTGGAGATGTGCACTGATACTTCATAGAGTTCATTTGAGAGGCAATCTTGTATTCCACTGGAGATATTCACGTGTTTCAGTTGGTAGGATCCCTTTTTGAGGTCTGGGTATAGTGTGTATATTTCTTGACCCTTTATGTGCTGCGCTTTGTATGCTGGGATGTTGGCAGCCGGCTCAAGACATCGTTTTCCTTAACAAATGTGTATATTTCTTGATCCTCTGTCTGCTGCATAGATTTCTGCACTCTCTTGACCCTTTACAGAATTTATTTTCTTGAAAACGTTAAAATATTTGTGTGCAGATCTTACTACTTTCTTTCTGGCGTGTAACTCGGCAGGATTTTTATAGGATGGAGTCGAATTATTTCAGGGTTCAAATGAGATGATGGGGCATATGCTCTACTGTTCTGCATGAACTTTCTTAACAACAATATAGTGCTTGCACAAACAGTGGCAGATTCAGGTTACACTTTGTTTTTTAAGACGGTGTCGATATGCATACTGGTTTAACTACATAATACTATATAATTTTTTTGAAGGGAATGATACTATATAAATATACCCAGTAAATGGTGCTCTCGCAAACTGATGCATCGTGCTGCATTTTATTTGATCAGTATCAAGAGTACATCAAATAAATCAGCTTGTACGATCCCAGTCGAACGCTTTCTGAGGCAATCGATCGGCTCATTGGAAGTAATTGTTTCTGAATCTCGTTATATTTCGCGGTGTTTTTAGAGAGTGCGTTCTAGTCTTTTCTCTCCCAAAAGGACTGGAGTTGACTAAGATACTTTGACCTGCAAATTTAGATCAACTTGTCGAGTATATTTTAGGACAGGAGTCTAAGGAGCAACATGTTTGTTCCCACTTTTTCAGCAATGACATATTTTTCAAATAGTTCAAATCACAAGCTATTCGTTGGCAATTTGGATTTTTAATACTGAATTTATTAGTCAGAGTGGCGCATAACATCTTACTAGCAACAAGTATTCTCGCATGCTCCTGTTTCAATCTTGGCCTTCTTACTGGGCTTTGGGTCAATATCAAACCCCACTGGGCCCATCTTGATTGTTACGATTGGCTTGTGTTCCGTCCCAAAAAGATCAGTGCTGCGCGCATCTTTATCAGATATAAACCTTCTCTTCTTGGAATCTATCATAAAAATACCATCATACTTTTCTCAAAATAAAACAAGGATCCCATCATACATCAGAGGGATTGGGATAAATCTGTGACATGAAGATGGGGTATTAGAGTTCTGCTGCATCGGATTTTTTTATTTATTTATTGTGCGTTAAAGACACATTCTGAAGATTGCGGTGCAACTCAGCGACGTAGGTTCGACACCTCTAATCGCAAATTCCTAGCCAAGGCATCTTTGGAGCAAGGACAGCAGTTTGCTCAGAAACCTAGGAACCAGTTTTGCAGGTCAGGTCCTCTTGTCGTCCAGCATGGATGAAGAAAGCTGTGTATGACTGACAATCCGGTGTCAGAGATGTTTTAGAAGCCGAAAGGCGTTCTTTTGACTACAAACGTACGTGGGGAAGTTATTGTTGGGCTTGGAACGTTACCACCCGAACCCGTCGGTTCCCGCCGCTCTAGTTTCTGTGCTTTCTTTCTTTGCTTGCTTCCTCTCGGCGTCCAATTGATGCAGCGTCAGCAGCCATCGAATGCAATTACCGGGTAACGTGGTGCGATTCCAGAAGAGATCGGAGACCTCGCGGATATGGTTGGGCTGCAGTCGTCAAACAAAATGCTGTCCGGAGTCGCCCCTTCTTCTATAATTATTGGCAATTTGAGCAACTCGGACGTCAGCTCCATCTCGGGTCCGCAACCTCGGAAAAGGGAAATTTAGAAGACAAGCTTGCTCTACGACTCGACATAATTTCTTCTCTCCGATCTGCCGTAAGATTCCGACACCATCGAGCAACTTGACTGGCCTTTTTAATCCCAGCGTCGATGGAAATAGATTGTCGCTGGTCTTTTCCCCACCAGAAATCGGGAACCTGATCATAATCTAAAGGTTGTCGAATAGCTAAACCATTCCTCCGTCACTTCGTAATCTGCCTCAGCTGGTTAGCCTAAATATGTAATCAACTTCCAGTTCCAACCGCGCCAGAGATCGGACATCTTCGACGAGTCTCTTTTTTTTTCCCCGATGGAACGGCAAGTTTCCCCATCGAATCGGTCTTCGTGGCACTTCCTCTTCCACTCGGGTTCGGTGCATGTCCTTGGTCCGCGGGTGCATGCGAAGGCGGATTTCAACTGGTGTCCTAGTGGCAGATGATCAGACGGCTACGGAATTTGATTGGCTTCTTAGGGCGAAAGAAATAAGGGGGGAATTGCTGGGAACATGCCTAATCCTTTGATTCGGACCGCGCTTCTAGGAACATCCGGATATGATACGTTGCTCCGGGTAATTTATTCTGCATTCCAAGCAACTGTGTAACAAAAGCCAGCACAAGTATTTAAAGAAGTAACAGAGTTAAAAAATTCTGAAATATGATGAAGCATGTATAGATGCGCGCTAGGAGGCATTTGTTTTACTGCTGCTTTTTTTTGGGTACAATTCTACTGCTTTTCTGGAGTCAAGGTTAGGATCCAATTAAGAAGATGGCAACCGTATGGGAGGAATAGCTGGGAGCACCGGATAACTTTGCCCGGAGCAGAATTTCAATATCTGGCTTCTCAAAATTAGAAGACAAAAAATTATTTTTAAAACTCAAAAATGCCTCATCTTACCAAAAAAAAATAAATATTCCTACCATAAAGTTACCTTACCAAACTCTTCCGCTAGAAGATAACACCAATATCCAACTTCAACTAAAAAATAAATTCAAATATACCGAATCTGAAGCTCAAATTAATTTACTTAAAGTAGCACTAAAACTAGCAAAATTATATATCTATATATATAATGTTTTTGTGCCCGAAAATTGCAAGAATGCACGAAAAATGGAAAGGAATTCATTATTGGAGACGTGAAAGAATGCAAGATTAGAGGCAGAAATCTAGAAATTTAATTTGAGCAAGGGTAGGAAGGGAGAAAGAGGGAGGAATGGATACCGAACATAATCAATAGTTGTGTGTGTATATAAAGTATGGGCAGCTTTATGAAATCTGATCCGTTTCCTGATGTTGGACATTTTGCGGCATTAGCAACTTGAGCAGGTTAAAGATGGATCCGGAGAATAACAAAACCGGAGCTAGCTAGTGCAGATATATTATGTTTCAGGTGCTTGCTGCTGTCACCCTCTCAAGGTGCTGGAGTGCTGTTAAACACTTGTATAAACGGAAATGGCTCTCAGATGAACTATCAAGGAATTGAGCTTAAAACTTTTTCCCCTAGCATATAAGCAATAGACTAGACCTCGGAAGGAGAGTTGAGCTTAAAGCTCCTCTCAGCATACATACATGATATGGACAAGAACTCCTTTGGAGAGGGTTGCACCATGCTCAGCAAAATTACTTCTGGTTTGGTAACTTGAACCATTGCACGAACTCGCAATAGCAGCACATCCTGCATCTTGGTACCAAAAAGAGAGGCACCTTCTTTTTTTCCTTTCCTTTTCTTGCCTCACCTTCTTTTTTTTTTTTTGCCCCCTCTAGTGCCGAAGCCTAAGCGAGTATTCTGCCATTGATGCAGACACTTCGTTCCTCTTTCTGCTGTGACATTACCTCTTTCATCCGATCAGATCACCCTATGAAGATGCCTGTGTTTCCTTCGCTGCTTTGACAATCCCTCTAATTTTTCTGGGCCTTCCTCTAGTGACCGAGCGTGCAGGAACAACATCCACTGTAGCATCGAATGATGAGCTTGGCTCCAAGTCTGAAGCAGCCTCATCTGTAGCCGGCATGTCCCTCACATGATTAAGAAGCCGGCTCAAATGCCACTGAACATAATCGAAACGATCCTTTGTTATTGATGATTCCTGAATGATGATAGAAGCAAGGGACCTCAGTGCTTGCGAGCGATACTTATAGCCACTACTTTTTGGAAACAATGAACTTTCGCGACGCCATCGATGCAACAGATATTTCTCTGGAATAAGAAAACAATTCTTCAATGACAACACCCGAAGGGCGTGCCTGCACAATATTCCAGTGCACTCAAATCCTCTGCAAGTGCAACAGATATCTTCATTCAATGGGATGCAGCTTACCACGTGCCCTCCATCCGACTTCAAGTGGTGTCGAACAAGATAATTCTCTCTTGACGTCTCAAAAACTGCAAATTGTGTTGACAACATGATTTCCTTCTGAAACATCTCAAAAGCATAATGTGTAAGGATGGTTGATGCATGTTCTTCGATGGGCAAGCATGTCCTAATCTTGATATTCTGTTGACTTTGTTGTGTTGTTGCCTCTTCTCCTGCTTGATTTTGGAAATCAACTGCAACACCCACCTGCATGAAGCATTAAAGCACACATAGGTAATCGGACAAAACTGTCAAATTGCAAATGCAAAATAATAGTTCAGAAATATTGTATTACCTGCTCTACGATATCCTTAAGACGAGTTTGTGAGTTTAAGAATCCTCTGAAAAAAGACCTAATTGACATTGAATGACCAGTTGTCAATAATCCACCAAAAAACCAATTTCGCAAGTATGGAACTGCCCAATAGGACCGATGAGAAAAGAGTAGGGCTATATGCTTATTATCTGAGCCAAGTCCAAAATCAATAACCATCTGATTCCATTGATGCTCAAATTCCTCCTCAGTATCCAGATCATGTATTCTATAAAACTCAGACTTAAACTTCTCATATTGTGGACCCAGTGAGGCAGAAAACCAACTAGGTAGCTTGGACATTAAATGCCAAATAGAAAATGCATGCTTTGTGCTTGGTAACTCAACTGAAACAGCATCTTTCAGCCCCATATGAAAATCTGTTAATATTGTTTGCGGGAATTTCTTATCCATAAGCCGGAGAAATGCCTAAATAAACAGATAGTGGAAGTATCAGGAGGTGCACAAAAGATTACATGGTCATGTGAAACAAACATCCATAACTTCTCACACAAAAGAAAAGCAACACGTATAATGAGGGAGCAAAGCATGACAGACAAACCTGCAAGGCCCATTTGTATGAATCTGGCTTTTCGTCTAGCAGGACAACGCAACAAAAGAATATGGTATGCCCATGGTTATCCACACCAAACCATACCCCAGCAGGTCTGTCATATGAATGTAGATGATAAGTTGTGTCAAAAAACAGCACATCTCCAAACAATTTGTATGCACGAACCGATCCTGCATACGACCAAATAAGATGCTCGAGCTTATTATTTTCATACAATGTAAACTCATAACGGAAGTCAGGGTTCTTCTCTTTCATAGCCTTGCAAGCCTTAAGAAGTTCTGATCCTTCACTTTCTGGATTAATGCTCATAGAGGCCTGAAGGAAATTTTTCAAATCCTTCTCTGTAAACGTCAACTCACCTGGCCTCACTCCTTTTTCCATTTCCAGAGCCCTCATTATAAGATTGACATTGCAACCACCCTTTGCTAGCGCTAAGATACGCTCACGGTCAACTGCTGATATATAACGGTAGCCAGGGAAATATTGTGCATCATTGCTATCCAACAGCTCATGGTTATGCACATTATTAAAATTGACAACCACCCATCGAGTTACGCCTGCTGAGATGTTCTTCTTTATCACCATTTGAGCATCACATTTGCACCGTGATGGTTTCTTCTTTCTCTGGCGTTTTGCTTCCCCTGATTTTATAGGCAGAGGGGGGCCGGCACGATGGCAAACAAGTTCCCGCTTGTATACTCCCAATGGATGCTCTGGATTCCCCTTGGAGCGCTCTCGCCTGACCAGGAAACCATTACTCCGCGCAAAGCTGGTATAATACTCCAGGGCCTCATCATCACTCTGGAATGACTGTCCTACATATGGAGGTGCAACAATCTTGCTCGCACCTAAAGAAGTTTGGGGTGTTCCACGTGAAAGGTTCGGCTCCGTCAGTCCCATTGGTTCCACTAATTCATCTTCCTCATAACTATCAGCATCAAGATAACATTGATCATCCCCACATGGGCATCGCTGCTTGTGGGTCCAGTGGGCTTTCATTATTTTCCACTTAACGGTGTAATTTTACCAACTAGTGATAACTTCTGGAGTTAAAACAAGGAAAATACAGAAACGTGTTAATTTGAGGAAGGGAACAAGAAGAATGCAGAAATGAAATGCTAACAATTGCACATAGATGTCGGAACTGGACTAGATGCAAACTTTTTTAAGTCTATCACCAGCCATAAAACACCGAACAAATTCATGTTTTCGTGATCATGCTCATCTGCTTTACCTCCATACTACCGCTATAGAGTAAAAGAAAGAATGCTATGAAGAAAACATGGTGAGAATAAGGACCTAAGTCATTTGAGACGCAGTACAAAATGCATGAAATTGCTAGAAATAAATATTCAAGATGAACTTGGTGAGGTTTTCTTCGGAACATAGATAAACTTGGTGCTTGCCCAAGATTCATATTGGAACATAATCCGAAATTCATAAAAAAAAATTATAATGGGAGCACGGCAAACTGACTTGTTATATGAAGGAAACTTAGGGTCCAATACCGAATCAGAAATCATCCCCAACATCAACCGAAAGAGACCAATATTTATAATTTTCGCAATGCCAGTTTCCCGTCCCTACCGATCTGGTACTGGTTGCATTGTTTCTCTTGCGTTTTCCAGTCGTTCTTGTCATTCCTTCTTCTTGCTCTTCTTCGTCTTTTAAAGTTGCATTCAAGATTCGATAGAAGTTGAAAGAGAAAAAAAAAAGGAAAGAAGGGAAAAATTTCCCGTTGTACAACTCGGCCGATCTGGATCGGCCGTCGAAGACGAATCAGAGCAATACAAGAACCAATATATCTACCTCGAATTAAGAAAACCATCACCAAGCATAAAAGAAGCTCCTTTTTTTGTGTTATTGCGAAAGAACAGTAAGAATCCACGAAATAATATACAGAGTCTAATCATCCAAGGCGGCGGAATCATCAGACGTCAAGAACGCATCTAACAGAACTAAGCATGGAAGCAGAAAAAGACGAAACCCTAGATAGTTGAGGAAGAGAGAAAGAGAGGAAAGGATACCGAAGTAGAGGTCGTAGACGCCTGTTCCCATGGTGATGATGGTGATGTTGTAGGGCAAGGGATGGATCTTTTCAAGTTATCCTTCCTCTATTCCTCCGCTTCTCCGATCTAAATCCGATTCGTCCTCTCTTATCGATCGAGAGAGGGAGGGAGAGGTGAATGGGATTGCGAACGGAGAGGGCGAAGAATGATATTTAGGGAGGAAGAAGGGAATACGATCCAGCGATCAAAATAGGAGGGGGGAGTGCTTCGGATTTTTCTTTTTTCTTCTAATTTTGGTAGGGAGAGAGAGGCCGGAAGAAAAGAACTCACGGAGTAACAAGAGGGCCGCGCTAACGAGCGTTTGGGGCTACCGAGGGAGAGATGGGACTCAGCGGAGGCGGTTGGACGGATTCTACGTGATAGGCCGCGAGTGGTAGACCATCCATTTTCAGAGGACTAAAAAAAAAAAAAAAAAAAAAAAAAAAAAAAAAAAAAAAAAAAAAAAAAAAAAAAAAAGGCATGGTGTCTTTCATACTGTGCATTATAGAAAAGCGAACAAAACTGTAGATTGAGCCATCTTCTTTGCTGCTCATCATTTTGAAATTTTTTTCTAAAATCATCTGCTTCTCTCCACCACACGTCGCCGCTGTGAGGCCCAGCTTCATTGGGCCAGGCTGTTGGCTCGGCCCGGCCCGTTGCCTAAATAGAGGCCCGAAGGCCTGTTTCGAATCAAAAATATGGTAGAGCCCTGGTAGAACTCGGCAGATAAGAAAGAGTCCATCTCCACCCCGAGCTCCATCGGAGGTTAGGATAACCCTAGCCTCCACTTCTATTTAAAGCCCTCATAATTCCTAGTTCTTCCTCACCGAAGATCGTCGTTAGCCGTCGTCGTTTTTCTTCTTTTTCCTCCCTTGATTGCCAATGGCATAAACTCCTTGTTCTTGCTTAAAAAAGTAGCCAAGCTATGCCGGAATCACAGGTATGAGCTTTGATCTTCTTCTCCTTTGTTTCCTCGTTCACCAGCCTCATCGTTAGCCAAGTTTTCGTTAAAAAAAAATCTATGAAAGAAGGGGTTCCGTTTATCCCCTATTTTTCCATCGCTTCTTTCCCTATTTTGGCCATCAACGTCACCGCCTCTTGACACCGGACCTCTGTTCAAGTTTCTCAACCTTCCATGGACCATTCACGAGGAAGCCATGGCTGCCGGTGAGCGGCCAACAGCCAAAAATGAGGAAGAAGCTCTAATTTTTCTATTTTTCAAGCTTGCCTCTTGTTTTCTCGCCGGCCAATTATTGTTGTTGGTTGTCCACCACTGTCGGCCGCTCTTCGCTGCTTGCACTGCCGCTGATTGTCCACCATTGTTGGCTGCCTACTGCCACCTTGTCGGACCACTATGACCAAGCTGTAGTCTCACCCCTTTCTTCCCCTGTTTTGCTAGGAAAGAAGAGAGAAGAAGGAGGAGGAGGAGACTCGTTCTTCTCTTCTCTCTTCTATCCCTTCTATTTCTCTCTATTTCTCTCTCTAACCATGCCTAGGGATCCTCGTTTAAGATCCCATCTTCTTTTTGTTCGGATCCCAATTTACTCCAATGTGGAGACCTAGAATCACCTCGATACCTAGGTGATAGGCCGGCTAGTTATCTCGACCCTTGTCAGATCTCTTTAGAATTCGGTCAATATTGACCTTCATTGAGTCACTTAAATCATGTTTAATTTTGACCAATTCAGTTCATCTTGTTCAGACCAACCCATGCAGTCGGGTACTGCTGCCCGATCGACCTTATCTTTTCTTCATTTTGATTTGGGCATGAGGTCGTATCTCTAATAATATCTTAATTTTTAACTTTGCTTGGCTTTTAAAATAATAATAAAATTAATTGTATTTAAATGATATTAAAGCAGACGAATTTGACTCGTCTAATTAAAGCGAGATTTTGAAGCGAGAAAAGGTAAGTAACCTAGTGCTTCAAAGTATATTTTTAAAACTTTGGTAAAGTAATAATTAGATTATTATATTTGATTGTGAGATTTAATTTATACATGATTAAATGGGTTAGGCATGTTATTACAGAAATAACTATTTGAAAGTATATTATGTATTATGTTATTTTTGTAAGATGAAATTTGGAAAATATGATCGGAGAAATTATGAAATTTATTTGATATATATATATATATATATATATATATATATATGTAGTCTCAGCATAACTATGATTTGACTCCACCAATTAAAATTATTCATTAACCTTGTCGACTTGCAATCTAAGAAATCGATTTCGTCACCAAGCCACCGATGATTAGATTAGTAGTATATGTTATTTGGTACTTTGTGTGTCTTGTATCTATTATTTAATTTATGCCACTGGGTTATGTAGCCATTGCTTAATGTCGGATCTTTACTGTCAGTTTACAAAAGGGATATTTATATTATTCAAAATTTAATTTATTTTCGGTCAGCATCATGCTTTTTAATTATTTATTTATTTAGCATTCTTAGAATCCACTTTGTGGTGTTATGTTGCTTATTGAGCTAGCATAGCTTATTATTTTTTTAAATTATTTTTTAGATTCCAAATCATGATTGCTCGGGACTTAGAGGAGTGCGCTAGATCTTCTGAGGATAATCATACTTATTGAAGTTCTAGTTTAGACTATTTAGGCTAGTTTAGTTTAAATATTTTATTTGAATCGAATCATAATAATTAGCTACAATAATCAGGCTTATCAAATAATTGATTTTGAGAATTATTTGTTTAGATCTTGATTTAAATTGATCGAAGAATTATCATTATTATTTTGAGATTATATGATTTGATTAGTAGCCTTGCATGCTTGTAAGGTCCATCCTATAGGTATGTGGCATCTGTTATGCTTCGAGTCCGGGGTGTCGCAGTTGCCCCTCTTCACCTCCTGCCACACATTGCTGCCCCCGTCCACCTCCCGCAAGTACTACAACAGCATCCTCACTGGTGCTAATCTCTCCACTGTCACTATGGACGGCTTCTCCTTCTTCGCCATGCTCTCCATGGTTAAAGGCATCGGCACCTCCACTCCCTCTCCCTCCTCTAGAAGATTCTCCTCTCATCCGCTTCCTCCTTCGCTACCTCCGCTTTTCTTCCCCTCCCTCTTCGCCAACACCGACGTCTCCAGAAAGAATAAGGCTTCGGAATTTTTTTGCCCTTTTGAAAAAAATAAAAAAATGGGGTTGGCAATAGAAATGGTCGAGCCAGCCTGCTCCTAATTTGTTAGGTAGAAAATATCCTATTCGAACGATTCAAATATCTCCTAATTTTTTTATAAAATATTATAAAAAAATAAAATTTTTAAAAATAAATAATAATCATGCAAAATTTTTTGAACTATTTGAAAATTTTCAATTTTCTCCTAAAACTTTAATTTACTGCAATTATGCCATCGATTTTTTAAATTAATTCAATTTGAACCCTAATTATAAATTTCATATGGCTATCGTGATGGAGTTGTGTCCAACTTATATGGTAGAAGAGGATGATATAGACATGGTTTTGTGCCCTATTTTCATCCTTTTTTTGTTGGGGGTCTTGAACTCCAATTTCCGTCCAAATCTCTTATCTCCCTCTCGACAACTAAACAGCGGCAACGATCGTGAGAGTGGTGGTTGTCCCTTCGGCGAGAGGCAGCAGTGTGCATAGCAACCGGTCTTCCAATTTTTTGATCACGGATTCCTCACTCTATAGGAAAAAATAAGAAAGAAATGACTCAACATCAAATATTACTAATAATTTTGAGTGGAAAGTGGGGACTCATATGAAGACCTTCCAATGCTCCTAGTTGCCATCTCTTCCAACTCTACGCTATCTCTATCTCTTTCTCACACTTGCTACATGCCTAGCAACCAAAGCCAATCTCTAATTGCTGGATAGGAAGGAGGGATGGATTTAGAAAAGTGAAATCCTAACCAGAGAGAAGAGAAAAGATGGAAGGAGGACTATAAGATTTTCTTTCTACATCATCCTCTTCTGCTATATAAGCAGGTCACACAACATCACATAACACTTTGGTCATGGCAGCTAGATTGAATTTATGGTCTAGGTCCGAATTGAACGAATTTAAAAGATTGATGGTCTGACCACACTAAATTAAAGTTTAGAAGGAAATCAAAAATCTCCAAATTGTTTATTTTTTTTGTGTGATTATTTATAAATATAATGGGCAGGTTGCTTCAAAAATAAAAAATAAAAAAGGGTCCATCCTCTGGAAGCTAATGCTGGAGCGGTTCATGTCATTCGCCATGATTGAAGCACAAGAGATTTTGGAATTTGACAATTCACTGCAGTCGTTCATGTGAGATACCCTACCAGGAGCGGTGGAAATTTTGGGATTTGATAATCCACTATCCAACGATCGATATTCCTCCTATCTCTCACCCCTTTCTCTCGCCTCCTATCCAACGTAGGGGAGAGTTTGAAAACAAGAGGGTGCTCGCAAGTTCATACTCGCGTCACAATAATTTTTAGGCCGAATTCAAGGAAACCACTCTCGGAATGAAAAAGGAAAAATTGACAGCTCCGATAGTCATCCAAATACCAGCCGAACCCAATAATTGCGGTAGTTGCAACGACTCCAACACGAGCACTGGATACATTAAATATGATTTTTTTACTTCGACCTTTCAAAGGCAACCACCGACCAAGCAAGCACGAGTTGGGGAAAAAATGATCGGAGAATTAATGGTCACCAAATGCGGGCATAGAAAATAGTATCCGCACACTGAACGCCACGTGAACTTCAAACCGACGGCCCTCAAGAGTACCTGATGCAGTGTGCTTCAGCCCGAAGACCAAAGCACGAGTGAAGATCTCTATTATGAAAGATCCTAGGGATAGGTGAGCAGAGAGAAGTATTAAGGTACCTGGGATCTCGATCCTAGGACAGCGAATTTGCAGCAGGAATTGCTCCTCTATCGAGCTCAACATCAGACACATGATAGAATGTTGGCATATGCACTCACTTTTCATAATGGATAGGGTTATCTTGGCGCGGTCAGTACTATTCTCGATCCTGGTTTACCTACTATCCAATTCTATACTTCCAGTGGCACACCTTGAGCAGATTTTTAGAAATTTGGCATCTATTTGATATTCTGGGAGGTTATGTGTTAGCCGATCAGGACTGGCAGATTGGGGGTGCCATCCTTAGTTGCAATGAGGGAGGCTTTTGTTGCGAGACATGTTGCTAGATTTTTGCTGGAGCCGGATAGCATATGGTCCTCACTGCTGATGGCCAAGTATGAGGTCATTTCGGAGATGGTGAGCACACGGTTTCGACGCCACAGTTCACCTATTTGGAGGGAGATTTCTGCCAGAACTCCACTAGTGCTCTCGACAATCAAATGGGCCATCGGCGATGGACGGTTCGTTGATGTGCTTGAAGATAGGTGGGTGACGGAGATGCCGATTTGCTGATTGCTGACCATGGTGGACACAGCCAGGTTAGCTGGACTTAGGGTTAGTGACCTGCTTGTTCCTGATGAGGGTTGATGGAGGGAGGGACTAATTCGGGAGGCTTTCGGGGAGCTTTTGGTGAAGTGGATTCTGGCCATTCCTATTCCGTCCTGTGGGGAGTCAGACAGATTGGTATGGATGTCGACTAGGCGATCTAGGGTGCGTGCCAGGAACCTTCATGCGCTGATCAGTCGGGAGCCTGCTCGGTAGATCGATGGAGGTTGGATTTGGAGGATGCGGATCCATCCGCAGGTGGCACTGTTCATATGGAAGGTGGTGTGGAGCTGTGTACCGACCAGGAGGATGTTAGCCAAACGAGGTGTACGGATCTCTTCGTTTTGTGATATGTGCATGCCCGGACGCTGAGGAGACCATTATTCATGTTATCCTCAGGTGCCCCAGGACAGCTCAGATTTGGAAGTGCTCTCCCTCTCCTCCCCCATAGGCTTTGAAGTCAATAAATGACCTACTACACCATTTAAGGGACTCCATGAGGAGACCTGCTCTGTCGAGGAGGGGATCATGAGGGCATATCTGGCTTATCATATTTGGTTAGATAGGAACGCCCGTGTCTTCGAGGGCAATAGATCAGCGTCGAGGACGGTGGTGGACAGGGCCTTTCGTCATGCTGCGGAGATTACTATGGCTACCGCGTCGAGATCCTCTGGGATGGCCAGGAACATATGGGATACCCGTTTCGTTGTCATAGCGCCTAGGTTTACCCTTTTTTTATGGGTACCCCCAACTCTTGGTCATCTCAAAGTTAATTTCAATGGTGGCATGTTAGCGGATGGTTTGTATGGAGGAGTGGAATTTGTGATTAGAGACCATTATGGTATACTGGTAGTAGCAGGGGGTCGGCACACCCTTGGTCTGACCATCATTGAGGCAGAGCTTAGGGCAGTTTGGAAGGGCATCTCCTATGCGAGGAGAGTTCTCAGAGCATATCGGGTACACCTTGAAGGGGATTCCTCCACGGTGATTGACTAAATACAGAGAGTGGACCATTTCGGGGATGGTGACCCGTTAATTGGTGAAACTGATAGACTGGTCAGGAAGATAGAATACTTCCAGGCAGCATATGTGTTTCGGAAGGCAAATAGAGCTGCTGATTGTGTTGCTTTCTTCGTGGCTCGGCACTCCGGTAAATTTATCTGAACGAAAACGGTTGATATCTCTTCTAGATGAATGGTGGATTTATGCTGGACCTGCTGCTAACAGCTCAAAGGCGCCTTAGCTTGTATCCACCAACCCCATTACTCAGAATAAAGCACGATTTTGATGTAAGGATTTATTTTTTATTTAATTTTAGGTCTGCATGGAGCATCGAAGCGATATATTAATGCTCTAGATCGAAACTAAGTTGGTCGAGCTTATCAATAGGACTACATTATGCATGCTGCCATATGTGGTGACTACTCTCATTTGAACTTGTCGATCGACACACGCAAGTATCCTGCATAAGCATGCCTATATATATACACGTATAATTTTGCTATTTAACTATTAAAAAAATCTGACTGGACTTGGCTTAGCCAATTACACCGCTCTCGAAATGAAAGATTTCGAGAGTGCAAATTTCAGATGGAGGCATTCCCACCACAACTTTAATTTATACGGACCACAGTCTTTCCGGGCTTCGCCTTTAGCTTGAACGCAGTAGTCGATGTTAAGATTTCCACCACAAGCTTTAAAAGAAGGGTGTAAGAAATATATATGGCCATAAATTGTCCAACAATGCTCCTCCAAAACAAACAAACAAAAAAATGAAGGACTTTGGAAAGTCATTTTGACCGTGGAGAAACAAAAACAATACGATCAGTTTTAGCTGGAGACATTAAGGAATCCTAACTGAGTGATCATGCAAACCTAATAACAAAAATTTTACCAGCTGCTGTGACCGGCTGGCACTTGATGCAAGACTCTCGCGTTAAAATACGATATGTGTCTTCTTCGATTGACGTTTTAGTACGTTCAGTCTAGCATGTGTCGGGGTAAAAAAAAAAAATAACATTCAACCGATCGAGGGAAGTCATGTTGATGTTGATTTTTTTGTATGCTTCTTTTTGAGAATAACGACGGGCGGCCTGCTGTTGATCATAGAAGTATATAGGTGGAATCCCATGCTGCATAACATCAAATGAGATGACATGGAATCTCTCTATCTCTACGTATACGGGGTTATATATATATATATATATATATATATATACCGTGGTGGCGTGCGTATCCATGGCGTTGGATAAAAAAGAGCCCGTGGTGGTGGCGCCACTTCTGCTTCCGGTTCTTGCCCATGGGATGATGGTGGACCCCTTCCATATACATACATACATACATGTTCCTTCCTCCATGCATGTGACTCTTCTGAACTGGCAGCGCAGAAAACTACCAGATGAAGAGCAGATGGCAGCAACATGCGACATCATGCTGGTGGCCCTCGCCAGGTAGCCATCCTGTGACGGACCCTATGTACGAAGTAAGGACAAATAAATAGTTTTGACGATGCACCTCCGATGCCATGTACCCACTGGAACCTGGCCGGCTCGATGATACATGTTCGCCCCAACTTGGTTAATTTACACGTCCCCGCTAATTAAGTGGACCCGACCATTAATGGACTTGAATGCAGCCCGCTCTCTCTAATCCGTATGAGGCCAGGTTCCCTGAGCTAGGTCTCATGCTTGGGTCCACCCACCATTCATTCCAAATCAATGCTAAGAACAATTTTATGCATGCAAAGGTACGTCTTGCCTTGTCCCATCCTTGAGCTGTAATGATGTACCAGCAAAAACTTGGAACGAAAACTGATCATGTCAGCAATTTTCAAACGTTTCCAAATCCGAGGCAGGATGCAATGTATGGGAGCCACATGATTCTGCTCAACCAGTCTGCGTGACTGCAATGCATGGTTATCCGGGATTAGGATGAGGTAATTAACAGTTACGTCGCAATCCTTGACTTGTCTGCGGCAGGAACCATACGGTACTCCTTGAGAGTTTCAGCTAGCCAAAGCTGATTTGCTGCATTCATTTGTTTTTTTTTTCTAAAATGGAGAAGAAACAAAGACTTAATGCATCTGTTGTAGACTTAATTAATTACCATACACCATCATCCAAGGTTAGCCAATTTTATCCTTTACTAGCTAGCTAGCTAGCTAGATACCCTTGGACCATAGTATGGGCCGTGCTCGACTGGTACGAAAATATATGGGAGAACAAACTTTTTAAGAATATATCAAGGCTGGCACCCAGAAAGTTTTGTTGTAGATGAAACTACCGGCCAAGCAACCAGCCCGAGCAGGCTTTTTAACATTGACAGGACAATGATTCATCTGACTTCATGTTATGGCTGGGCATTTTTACCGCTAGAGTTTCCCAGCGGTGGAAAAGATCTGTCCAGCTTTTAACCGGCCTGCAAGGCTAGAGATACGTTTGATTGCAATGGATCAAGTTTGGTCCTGCGAACTCCAATTCTTGTCCTCATGCTGCCAGGATGGCGAGGACGACCAACTCCGCATTGTTGGCCAACTCGCCACGCTGGGTGACGTCGCGTTGACAAGGAAAAGAATGCTGCAGGGTTCCGGGTTGAATCAAATCAGAACTGCCGGGCCTTAATTCCCTGGCCAATAATATGCTGCGAGGCACGTGAAGTGGGGCTTCGGCACTGTCCCACGCACAGAAGTCAGATGCCGCATGCTTCTTTCTTCTTTTTTTTGTCTCTTTTAAGAAGAAGAAATTTCTCCTTGCGGGCTTTAGGTAAACCAACACTTGAGAATCTCTTTTTAGATGGATGCAATTAAATTAACCAAATCAATGGGCCAATGGATGCCCTCTTCCAATCTTTGTCCAGAGAAAAGCAGAAAGTCAAATGAAGAGCATAATTTACTAGTCCTGTAAAATTCATAATCCAATGTCAGCATCCCATGATCCTCGAGGAGACTAAAAAATTATTAAGATAAAGTAATAAGATACATTGAACGTCGCAATTGATGTACATAATATTCTATTTACCCCGCTTCAGGGCTGTATAACAATACAAATGTTGGATTACTGTGAAATGTGGAACATCCTTAATTTAATACTGCTAGCTGGCTTACAACTTTCTTTATCCCCTTGAACTAGTTGGTGGCCTAAATATAAAAGGTAAGATTTGGTGAGTCAAATAGAATGCAGTTATACCGCAGAAAAGATTCTATGCAAATATTGCCCTTATTTTCTTCGGAAAGCGCGAACCCTATAATAAATATGGCAGCACTTTGGCAGCAGCTCTTGCAATAAACTCGTCGACATGCCATTCTGATTCAACGATACTTATGTGATATTATATTATTCATGATCAAATAAGAGTGTTCACCGGTGGTGAAAGGAGAACGATCGCATGATGCAAGTAAAGTATCAAATGCTCTGCTAACACCAACCTGCAATGCATCAACTGGATTCATATATATATATACACCAGATGATCTATTAACATGAGACAAGAAAGATGCATATTATGATCAATTTATATCTACCACTCATTGACGATTATGTGCGGGACCACTATTAACATGAGACAAGAAAGATGCACATTATGATCAATTTATATCTACCACTTATTGATGATTATGTGCGGGACCACTTAGCTTCTAATTCAACTTAGGCTAAAGCTGCAGAGTTTTCTGGATTTTGAATGCCGGCTTAGATTACAATGGACAAACCATTGCATGTAGGAGTGGATAGTGGGGATGATTAGCAATCAAAAGTCGCCAATGACTCCCCACAAAAAAAAAAAAAAAAAAAAAGAAAAAAGAAAAAGAGGATTCTTCATTCTTGCAGGGAGATGATTCATTGTCTACTTGCATCTCTAAGATAAAAAGATGATGAGATCCCGACTTGCTTTGATTTCTCAGGCTTCTTTCATTTTGTTACTTTTGGAGGTGAGGGGGAGGCAAAGCCGGCTTTCCCATTTTATTAAGAATAAATTATGTACAAGAAAGGGCAGGGAATATACAAAGGTGAGCAAACGAAAAAGGAATTGCAATAAAGTAGAAGCAGAGGAAGGTGATGCAACAGAAATTAGGTCATCCAGAATTTTCTTTGGCGTAAAATGCTGGCCGGTTGGATGCTTTCAACATCGAAACAATCCTATAATGCAAGTTTCCAATCTAATCATGGACCGCCCATCCATTTCCAACCTCCATCATGTCCAGACAACTGAAGCGTCGCGGCAAGTAACGGTACCATCTTGGATGAATCACATCATATACCGATTTACTCCTGGCTCAAATGAGCTGTCTCGCTAACTGGCGAAGCAGACAGGTGCTTTCATAAAAAAAAAAAGCAGACAGGTGATGCGCTGGCCGATGCGGGTCATTTACCGTGAAACACTAGGCGATATGTCGTGAATAATTTATCCGAACAGCGAGCCGTATGGAGATTGGACGTGTCCGATGCCTGACTTGTAATTTCAGCACGTCACCGTCATATTCTAGGTAGAAATACAGGGATCTGGCCATCCATTTGTCGGGCCTCCGCAGCATGCCACGTTTCAATAGCAGATGCCGCATCGTCCACGTCATTTCGTACACCGAGCACACAAGTAAAACATGGGTTTCATTGCATAGATATTATATTATATTGTCTGGCCTCCGCTGCTTGTCGGTGCTGTAGGACTGAATGCGATAGCGACATCAAAGCAAGCGCCGTTGGACGCCTGATTCCCCTTGGAATGCTCTCCCCCCCATGCTCCCTTCAAAGTCCAAGGATCGGGGTTGTATCTTTCGCGCCGAACAAGGATTCACCTTCCTTCGCGCGAATCACCGTTGGTTCACCCATCGCACAGCCCTCGAAGCGCTCCGAACTCTCCAATTATCCGGTCGCACAGCTCTCAAAGCGATCGGTGGATGATCCGATGGCGCGAATCCTTCTTTTGCGCGGAAGATACGACCCGGCTCCCCGCGTCAACCCTGTCCTGTGAAAGGGCAGTCCTGTAATATTGAAGTGGTTTGGGAGTAGCTTGGAGACGGGTCCGGGGGCGTATCTTTCGCGCGAACGAAGGATTCCCCTTCTTCGCTCAGATCCACCGTTGGATCATCTACAGGTCGCTTTGAGAGCTGTGCGGACGGATGAATGGCCGAGTTCGCAGCGCTTTGAGAGCTGTGCGGTGGGTGATCCAACGGTGAAACGGGAATGCTAGACCGGGGAATAAATGAGAGGCAGCAAATTCCTATCTTTTCCAGTCCCAACTCCACTTCCCCCTCCTCCTGCTCACGCTTCCAAAAAGCTGCTCCCAACCAAGGTCCAAAAAGCATACCCCTTGCTTCTCTCTCTCTCTCTCTCTCCCCCCCCCCCCCCCCCCCCCCTCTCTCTCTCTGTAATGGCGGCTCGCCAAAAGAGAGGAAAGTCTTAGCAAAAAAAAAAAAAAAAATAGTGAGGAAAGCCGCTTCCGTCGGCGACCGATTCCCTCTTCTAGACCCGGCATCTGGAAAAACACTTCCATCTCTTCACCCAAGTCATCCACTGCTTCGAATCCGCCCTCGATCGCTTCCCCTTCGACCTCCGATCTCGAAACCCTAGCTCCGATCCTTCGGAATCTTGTCGGAATTTCAGATATGAAGCAATAATAATCCGCTTAAGACATATCCGAACCCTTGTCCCAAGCCTCTGGATCTCGTTTCGGTGGAAAATGGGAAGCAGATGGAGGAAAGCCAAGCTCGCCCTCGGGTTGAACCTCTGCGTCTACGTCCCGAAGGCCCTCGACGATGCCTCACCGTCTGATGACCCCTCCGGAAGGTCCTCGGAAGCCGCCGTGGTCTCTCCGCCGTCCGGGACCTCGGATCTCCGCGCCTTGATGCCCACCACTCCGACCCCGACTTCCTCCGGCCTCCGGCTTTCTAAATCCGGAAGCAGATCCTTCAAGGTCTGGCCTTTTTGCCTCCAAATAGTAATTATCTCTTCTGAGATCAATATACAATTGATCTATAGTTTTTTTTTTTTTTTTGATGATATTTGCGCGCTAATGACTGTTTATTTATTCTTTTGGAATCTCA
Source organism: Phoenix dactylifera (assembly GCF_009389715.1). Lineage (NCBI taxonomy): Eukaryota > Viridiplantae > Streptophyta > Magnoliopsida > Arecales > Arecaceae > Phoenix > Phoenix dactylifera. Next base: position 240,826 of record NC_052409.1, on the reverse strand, counting down.
CGATCTGGGGGGGACCTCAGTCTGTAGTGGTGGAAGAATTACTTTTTTTGGATGCCTTATTCACTAATTTTTCTTGATGCTTCCGGTTCCGCTATTTTTAAATGGGATTGGGGATGTATAAGTTGGTGGTTTCTCTTTTGCTTTGGTGCTCCTTTTTTTTTCTTTTGTCTTCTCTTTTGGTGCTGTTCTATCAAATCATGGAATTGGGATGATGGCGTTTTGTTGCTTTCTGTCTGCGATCCTTTTTTATTTTTCTCCTCTTTGTAGGTGATAAACTTCACTAGTCCATCTCCCTTTAAGGCCCAGTTGCCGTTTGCTTATCAGGCAAGGTTGCTTCAGGTTGCCTTTTTTCTCATTACCTCCCTCTTAGCCCGAATAGAAAGTTAGCACTTTTGGCCAGGAACAGTTATTGTGTTTTAGGCCCTTAGGGCTAATGACAATATTAGATGTGAGGACTCGTGCGGATGTGTGTTTAGTCCCACATCGGTTATTTGCTGGATAAATCTTGGATACTTATACAGGATCAAGGAACCAACTAATACCTTGCGGTTAGTCATTTTGGGTGAGATTCTGGATTGTTACAAATGATATCAGAGCGGACCGGGCCCATAATCTATGTGGACTAGAGGACACACACTGGATCTTTTGGGGCCGACCACCTTTAATTAGTGGGGCAGCCTAGTTTAAGGCTTCATAATTACCCGAAAAAGGAAACTTAGTAGAGTTTACTGATATCCTCATTGTTTGGTATTCTGTTGGTCAAACATAATTGCTAAATAATTCCAAATTCCTGCTCCATCTGCTCTGTGTGGTGTTCATGCTCGGTTTAACAGATTTATTTTGAAGAACTAAAATAGGTAGCAGGATCACATATGAGGCTTATATTTGAATCTGTTATGCGAGCAACTTTTATTTTAGAAATCTTCGGCACATTGAATTACTTTTATTGATGATCCCTGTTAAGGTCTTAAGTTTGGCCAATTGTTGAAACTGCTTTGATATTCACCTCTAAAGCTGTTCATTATCTTACTTTTGATGGCTAGATCATGAAGCTGATGACATGAGTCTGGGGGTAGATATCCTAAGGTGAGGATTTAAAAATTGTTATGAGATGCTGCATATACTGGCCTGTGATGTACTACAAGGTGATCCATTGAATCAAAATGTCTGGCTTATTTGTGCACCCCAAGTCATCAACTAGAATAACCAGAATGATAGCCATTTAACCTTAATGGAACAGAACTTGTCATCCGAGAAAAGAAATGCTTTTATTGGTTTATATAGATGGATGAGTGTTCGCCATACTCAAATTGTATGCATCAGATATATTCGTATCAGTTACCTGATAGCTATGCTTGCTTCTATGTTTTCTGCAATTTTCAGTTACTCAGTGAATTTGCAAGCAATTTGAGGGTCTAATTCTTTTTTTCCCCAAGAAGTTATCTGCCTAAAATTTTGGCATTCTACCCATGTGGATGACCAGCAGTAGATTCAAGCTATTCTTATGATGTTGATCAAGCTGTCAATGACGACTCTTGAATGTACAGGATTTCAATCCAGTAGAGCACATCATTAATCTTGTTGTTGGAAAATCATAGTTTCTTTAATGCTTCAGTATTGGTTAGGAAACAGGGTAGATGGCTCTTGGAGCTTAGATGACCTGTTAGCTGATTGTCACTTTTGTCATCTCTACCCTAGTCCCTTCAGATTGGGCTATTTCTTGAGTATTAACTTACTACTTTCCTGATTAATTCTTTTTTTAAGGTGAATTAAGTGAAACACAATCACCAGAAATTTACTTCGTTCTTTAATAATTCTTGTTTGACATGAACTGAGTGGAACACAATCATCAGAAAACTTGGCCTGCTAAAATTCTTATCGACAATTATATTGCCGCAGCTTCTGATCACTCCATTTGTCCATCGGATTTTTTTCTTTTGATTATGTGCTTATATATTCCTAGTTCTCTCTTACTGTTAATACCATGTGACCTTGGTAGCTGCTCAAAACTATTGCTATTTGCTAACGCTTTAATGTGAATGTGCTTTGAAGTTTTACATTTTCTGAGTTTACTCTCTCTATATTTTTTTATTTTCCAGAAAACATGTGCCATATGTCTAGCTTCCATGAAACCAGGACATGGTCATGCTCTCTTCACTGCAGAATGCTCACATACCTTTCATTTCCATTGTATTGCTGCAAATGTAAAACATGGCAATCATGTGTGCCCAGTTTGTAGGGCCAAATGGAAGGAGATTCCCTTTCGAGGTCCCCCATCCTCCGAGAACCCTCATGGAAGAGCCAGAGTTAATCCAATCAACTGGCCCCAAGATGATGGGTATGTGAGTATGCTGCGGCAGCTCCCTCGGGTCGACTCTTCGAATAGGCATCACCATCTAACACCTCCCTTGCACAGTTCGGAGCCTATAGTCTTCAATGATGACGAGTCTTTGGATTCCTCATCCGAAACACCTAAAGATATGCAACATGGATGTATGAGAACAGTAGAGATCAAGACGTACCCAGAATTCTCAGCCATTCAACAGTCAGTTTCTGAAGAAAACTTCACCATTCTAATCCATCTGAAGGCTCCATGTGCTCCCACGGTGGAGACCTGTGGTGGAAATCCCCTTGGGAACACTCATCTCTCAAAAACATCTCCAGCTCCTGTTGACCTTGTTACAGTGCTTGATGTTAGTGGCAGCATGGCAGGTACCAAGCTTGCATTGCTGAAGCGAGCTGTGGGGTTTGTGATTCAGACCCTTGGGCCCTCTGACCGGCTTTCCGTAATTGCCTTCTCATCAACTGCTTGCCGGCTCTTTCCCCTTCGTCGGATGTCCGAATCTGGCAGGCAGCAGGCCTTGCAAGCTGTCAATTCGCTGACTTCTGGTGGTGGGACTAACATTGCCGAGGGCCTCAGGAAGGGTGCAAAACTGATCGAAGATCGTAGGGAGAAGAATCCTGTCTGCAGCGTCATTTTGCTCTCCGATGGGCAAGACACATATACTGTCACCCCAACTTTTGGTGGTGCTCGCCCTACACAACCAGACTACCGGTCACTAGTTCCATCATCCATTCGTGGTGGCATGAGTCGCCAGATACCTGTTCATGTATTTGGTTTCGGTGCTGACCATGACTCTGAGTCAATGCATTCAATCTCGGAGACCTCTGGTGGGACCTTCTCTTTTATCGAGTCTGAGGGTGCAATCCAGGATGCTTTTGCACGGTGCATTGGTGGGCTTCTGAGCGTGGTGGTGCAAGAGATGCATGTTGGTGTGAAGTGTGTGCATCCGGGCGTGCACCTTGGCCTCATAAAATCTGGTAGCTATGCCAATCAGGTGGCAGATGATGGTCAGAGTGGATCTGTTGATGTGGGGGACTTGTATGCAGATGAAGAGAGGGATTTTCTGGTGTCAGTCAATGTTCCACCCGCCTGTGAAGAAACTGTGTTGCTCGGAGTGAGCTGTGCATATAAAGATCCTGTGTCAAAAGAGACGGTGAATGTGGAAGGCTTGGAGGTGAAGATCTCAAGGCCGTTGGTTGTTGTGGAACGAATGATGTCCATGGAGGTGGATCGTCAGAGGAACCGACTTCGGGCTGCGGAGGCCATGGCTGAAGCGAGGGCTGCTGCTGAGCGTGGTGAGCTCTCAGTGGCTGTCTCCATACTTGAAGAATGCCGGAGAACACTGTCGGAATCTCTGGCAGGGCGACTGGGGGATCAGCTGTGCCAGGCGCTGGATGTGGAGCTGAGGGAGACCCAGGGAAGGATGGCTAGCAGGCAAAGATATGAAGCATCAGGGCGGGCATATGTGCTGTCGGGGCTTAGCTCACACTCATGGCAGAGGGCAACAACACGTGGGTACTCAGGAGATAGCAGCCTCTTGCAAGCCTATCAGACACCATCCATGGTCGACATGCTGCAGCGTTCCCAAACAATGAGTCCTGCATCTCGGCATCCCAATCCACAGATGCGACAAGCGAAATCATTCCCGGCAAGGCTGCAGCCCAGGTAATTTTACATCCTTATGAGGAGAGGAAACATCCCAGTTTTTTTTGTTTATTGCTGCTGTTTTTTTTTTGTGGTTTTGGGCAATAGGGAATGGTGGTGGTATAGTGCAGAAGGTAAAGAGAGGTGGATTTGGAGGGTTTTTACATTGGTGGTGGGATATATTGTTATCTTGTAAATGAATAAGTTTGGGTGATGGAAACTGAAAAAGTGCGGGGAAAGATAGGGTTTAGTTCGAGTGGGGAAAAAGGTGAAGGGTATTAACCTTGGTGCTTTTCTTTGGTCCTCTTGCTCTGGTTTTGGTGGTGTGCATAAGAGAAGAGAGGGGGTTTATGCTTGTGATCTAGGGAATACTTTGCCCCTGTGGGTTGCATTCTTCTTATGATATATGTGTTCCGCCCTTTATGATTTAAATCTATGGGTCTTCTGTTTTTTCCCCTCCTCCTACATAACATGTTGTGCTTCTTCTTCTTCGCTTCGAGATGGGATAACACCTTTTGACATGAGCCCAGCAGTTTGCTGGTTGGATTCTAGGGTTGGCAAGAGCATCCATATGCTCGATCCACAGCGGAGAACATAGTTTCTCAGTACATGCATTTGTTTCATGCTTCAACGCAGAAGGAAAAGAACAATATAGAAAAATTCAGTCAAGCGTGAGCTGCCTTTTGATTATTCACATTGCAAGTAGTCTCTGTCATCTTGATAAGTACAATTCTACAGAGTTATCATTGCAGATTACTAATCTTTGTGTTGGGCCTCATGAATGATTCTCAACATAATGTTGATCTGTCCCTTCCCTGACCCTCACATAGTCTCGTGCTGATGACCACTTTTGATATTGTTCTGTCAGTTATGCTTGCACCCTCACGTTGCAGTTTGCAAGTTCCATGAAGCGTGAGTTTGGGTACCCTGAAACATGCAAAGCACGCTCGCTCGGGGTTTTATTACTAGTCCATATAATGCTTTCCCTTATCCCTATTTAGAAATCAACTCGGATAAGTTGTATTTGCAAGAAAACTCCTGGTATGATATTAACTCTTGACGGATGTATGGAATTTATGGAGGCCGCTCTGCAAGGAAGATCAGCACACCAGTTAGGCAGGCAACCAACTCAGCGCACACAGATTGCTAATTGCTATGCGATGCTGTTTAGAGCCACCACCGGCCACCGCGCCCCCAGTCCCCGAGATCTGCTCGCCCGGCATAAGCATCCTCTCTGATGCATGAAATGCCTCAAAAATCTCTCGACCCCACACGGCACAAGATGAGACTAGATCTGCATCAACGGCCAAATGGAAATTATGGTTGTATAATGAGAGAATTTGGTCTCGATGATCATCACAGGAAAGGTCCTGGTTTTTTTCAAATAAGTAAGAACTAGAAGCAAGATGAGGAAGCTCGAACAGGGAGAACTACCAAAGAACCTCGACATCAATTCTGCAGATTAAAACAAACAATTTTAATGGAGCATGTAATGGAGAAACCGTCCATCTTCTAAAACGAAATCACAGCAGTTACCAGCCAGCATTCAACTGGTTCTAATGCTGCATTTCCAACTCCTGGATCCAAGAGAAACAAACAAACAAAGAAGCGCAAAAGGCCGGGTTGCAGACGATCCAATCCCAACCGCTTCAACATGGGTGGGCCGCAACCTTTTCACCCTTCCTAGATTCCAAGGGTGCCTTCCCCGCTAGAATCCTTGATAAGATATCCGCTTGCTTGGTGTTCCCCTGTTCGTTGAGTCTGGTTATCAGCGCCTCGCATCCCTTCTTATCGACGACCCCTCCCTTTGCCTTGATCTTGCACAGGATTGAATATGCCGGCAAAATCTTCCCTGCAGTGTAGAGCGCGTCCAGCAACCGGTCGTAGCTCGAGAAGCTGATGTCGCAGTCCCTCTCCAGCCCCAAGTCCGCCAGCTTGAGGGCTTCAATCGCCTTTCCGCTGTCACAGAGAGCAGCCAGCAGGCCATCAAAATCAGGAACGGAGTCGTTCATCATCATGAGATTGATGCGCCCCAGAGCCTCCTCCACATGACCCCTCATGAGGAGTGCTTCTAGGATCTTATGGACCACGTCCCTGTTCTCCTTCACCCCCTTCTCTATCATGCTTTTCATCACCCGACTCGCTGTCTGGACTCGGCCATCATCAAACAGCCCAACCATCACCGATCGGAACAGAGACGGGCTCGGCAGGTGCCCCTGCTCGATCATGCTATCCAATGCCGTCCTGGCGTCAGCAGGCTCTCCTTTCTTCAAGAAGCTCTCCACGAGCAAGGCGTAGGAATCGGCATCAGTCGCAACCCCGCGGCGGGTCATGATGCCGAGCATCTCGAATGCAGACTCCGGCACCCCCTCTTCTGCATGCCCCCGGATCAGATTGCTGAATGCGATCTTATCATCTATCCCTTTTTTCATCAACTGCCTCAAGAAGGCCTCCGCCTTCTTCGTCTGACCGTGGCCGCATAGATACTCGATCATCGGATTGTAAGCCGAGTCCCCCAGAGCCGGGGTCCGGGGATCCTGCAGCGTCCCCTTTTCAAGAAGCTCATCGAGCGTGGCAATGGCATCCTCATACTTCCCTCCCTTGCACAAGCTCTCGAGCAGAACGCTGTACTGCACCGGATCTTTTACCACATGTTTGAACTGCCCCATTTTCCGGTGAACTTCCAATGCCCCATCCAAGTCACCCGACTTGCACAGAGAAGATACCAATCTCAAGAATATCGACTTATCCTTTGGCGTAAGCCGGCGCTCCGCCATCTCGTTCCAAACCTTCCGAGCCTCCTCTGTCCTCCCGACATCATCGCAGAGCCCCGGCATCAGTCCCGCGAAAGTCTTCTCGCTGGGCCTCAGTCCCTTGGCGCTCATCTCGCCGAACAACCGCAACCCATCGTCGACCTTGCCCGCCGACACGTATCCCTTGATCATTATATTGTAGGAGATCGAATTCGGCGCCAGACCGGCAGCGGCCATTTCTTCGAACACCTTCTCGGCATCGTCCATCTTCTTCGCACGAACCCAACCGTCGAGCAAAGTGTTGTAGGTCGCCAGTTCCGGCGCTAGTCCCCGCTCCTTCATGTCGGCAAAGAACCTCTTCGCCGTCTCCATCTTGACGGAGAGGCAGAAACCCCATATCAATGTATTGTAGGTGGATGCCGCCGGCGCGACGCCATCCCGGATCATGGAGTTGAAGACCCGCTTGGCCATCATAACGCGGCCTGAGCGGAGGATGGCCTTGAAGAGGGCATCATAGGAGCGGACGGTGCGGGCGACGCCGAGCTCGGGCATCCTGCGGAAGATCTTGACGGCCTCCTGGGGGATGCCGGCGCGGCCGTAGCCGGCGATGAGGTCGGCGATCATGTCCTCGTCGCGTTCGACGAGGCGCGTCGGCATGTCCTCGAGGATGAGACAGCGCGCGTGGTTGAGCATCGAGTTGCGGGTGAGGATGGAAACGATCTCTCCATAGGTGGCGGCGTCGTGGCGGAAGCCAGTGCGCTCGACCCACCGGAAGAAGCGGAGGGCGTGGTCCGGGTGGCGGGCGCCGCGGAGGACGGCGAGGACGAGGTCGCGGTCGAAGGTCGGGGACAGCGAACGGATCGAGTTCTGGAGGCGGGTCGTCCACGGCCGCCGGGCCATCATGTAGCAGATGGTGTCCTCCAGCTTCTCAGGGCCCCGCCGCTCTCCGCGCATCGGCTGCCGGGGTGGGTCCGCGGGCCCCTCATCCGCGGCAGCGGCGGCAGTCTCGTCTCCAGGCGGAGGGGGCTCGGAGGAGGGCGCGGAGGAGAAGCCATGGAGGAGAAGAGGTACAGGAATGGGGCTTCTGGGGCTCAGGGCTTGGAGGAGGGCTAGGGTTTTGCAGGCGGGTTTAGCCGCGGAGGAGGCGAGGGCCATTTCTGCTGGTTGGCTGGTCTGCGAGGGTTTGGGGAGGAAGGGAGGGAGGCGGCATTCTGCTTTTAACCTCGCCGCAATCGGCAATTGGACCTGGACCTGGACCGGGACCCGGGGGAGGAGTTTTGGAGCTGGTTTAACCCAATCCCGTTCTGTGATCGCGAGATGGTCGAGTTAGGCCAAGATCACACGCACAGACAGACAAGAAAAACCCGAAGAGCCGAGACCCTTTCCATGTCAGGGTTGAATTAGGGAGGGAGGTTCGGTCTCAAGGAATCGATCCAATCATGACAAGTCACGTCATCACATGGATGGCCATGATTAGGAGGCGGCTGGATCTCTACACTACAATCCTATACTGAGGTAGAGAGCATCTCAACTACTCAAAAACTTATCCCTAACGAACAGAGGAAGTCCGGATTCTTCGAAGGCAAACATCGATGCGAAGGAAAGCCTCAATTTTCACCAAAAAAAAAAAAAAAAAAAGGAAAGCCTCAATCATCGATGTGTTCGACCGAATGCCTCAGAAGGACAACGTCTCGTAGACGGCCATGCATGGTCGCTGCCTGTATCGAAGCAGGGCTTCCCAGAAGAGCGGTTTCTCCTCTTTACCAGATGCTCTTCCCTGACACTTCAGTAAGAAATCTTAGCCACGTTAGCTTGCGTTCTCTGCTCGCGGCATGCTCTCAGGCCGGAGATCCGGCTGCTAGCCGTTGGATCCATGCCCATTTCACCAAAGCAGGTCTCCTCTTCTTCTTCTTTTTTTGTACATAAAGCAGGTCTATTTGGTGAAGGCCATCCACTGCTTTGGTTTTGGTTGAAATCAATGGACGAGCGCACCAGTTCAATGCTGGGGACAAATCACACCCTCAAGCATGAAAGGTGTATGCCTTGGATGAAGTGGTTCTCCCCAGATGCGGCCTTTCGGATCCCCGGTGTCGCGGATAATTACTTGGGAAAATTGTGATGAGCGAGGAGAGAAAGAATAGCCTCTGTCCGATTAGCACAGGGCCTGGTATGCCTCTTCGCATCTTCAAGAATCTTCTTCACATCTGCGCTGACTGCCATGCAGCAATAAAGCTGATCTCTGACATTTTCGGAAGGGAGATATAGCAAGAGAGGAACTCTCGATGCCGCAGATATGCACTGCCGTCAGCATTCTTTCCAGTGCAAAGGAAAGAAAGAAAGAATGACGTTCTAATTTCTGTGCTTTCTTTCCACTTGTGAGAAACCTCACATCATGTTGCGGACAAAACCAATTCGGTCATTATCAAATTTGGGTTCTCTGAATGATCTTGCATTCGATGCAATGTCTAGTTGTGGAGATGGAAACGCCCGCAAAAATTATTCTAATGGGCGTTTCATCCCTGCTACTGCAAGTGGTTTTCTGCTGCCAGGCAAGGTAATGGATTGATGTGGGGAGGATCAGAGCAGCCGTGCTGGACTTGGTGAGCCAAATGTGAACTAATGCTGCAAAATTGGCCTGTCAAGGGTTTCCCTCTATCTCCATTTCTTTTGCATTTCATTTTTGTTGAGGTAGATCCAAAAGTTGGAGTGATGCTATATCGGCCCCTGGGTGTAAATTTATTACTGACTTGTATACATTCATTGCCACTATCTATTAATCTGATATTTTGGTGGATCATCTTCTCAGCAACAATACTGGATGCAAGCCAAATACATCTTTTGGATGTATTGCCGAACAGCGAATTATTGGTTTTTGTTTTGGAGCGGCCTGCATGGACCGGTACGCTTGGAGGCGAAGATTTGATATACAAACATGAGAGAAGACACCGAAGACACCGAAAGGATGGTAGACTCTCCGATGCCTAAGTCAAACTAAGTTTTGGAGATCAATGGAGATCTCAGAGAGATGTAGAGTGGAATAAGATAAAAAAAATGCTATGATTGTCGGACATGCCATAACCGCTTATAATCGGTGGTAATTATTCAACGCGTAGGACAAGCTGTAATTGCCCATCCCTCGCGAATATATGGGGCGGTAATTGCCGGCTTTAATCGCTTTTACTGTACCTTGAATTAGGGATGCATAGCCCATTGCTGCTGGATGGTTGGCTTGGTCGTCATTATTAGTCAGCCAGTCTGGTTGGCTGATCTAGCCGGTCACAAGCTGATGAATCCAGGCCACATCACAAGCCAAACACATCTTTGGCATTGAAGTATTTTTGATGGCTTGGTCAGGATAAAAATATTGATAAGTGTTTGGTTTGCTAAGCAGGGCCGTAATTTGGAGCATTTCGGCTGCATCGCATCGTGTAGCGTCAATGTTAAAGCACAACTCTCGTCTCTCGACAGACTCGAGAGCAACAACTTTATCTGCTAGGCTGCTGGATCGGATCGCAGTGGGTCGAGCAACAGGCATCCGTTAGTCTAAGACTAGGCGAATCCGACAGCGGCAAGGAGAGGTCGTCGCGGTCTGGTCCTGGACTCGTGGATGTGGCTTTCTCTTCCACCGTGAAAAAGCGAGTTCCTTCTTTTCTCCGTGGTGCCGCCGGAACCGCTCCTAACGAGGCCGTTCCATGGCCTCCTCTTCCGTCGCCGCCCTAGCTCTCTACCCCGCCTTCTCGGAGGTCCCTCCTCTGATCTCCCCCATTCCTCCCTCTCCTCCCCCTCGCGCGCATGCCCTGGCCCTGGGTTCCTCCTTGCCCGCCTTCTATCACCCGCAAAACCCTAGCTTTCTCGATCGATTCTGGCCGTCGCATAAGCTCTAGCAGCTGCCTCTATCGCCGCCTCATGGCATCGCACGCCTCCGGGTGGCGCCAGAGGGAGACTTCGGCCTCCCGGAATGATCTCGTCATCAAATTCTCCGAGGTCGCGAAGCACTTCTCCAAGAAGGACCCTTCTTCTTCTTCTTCTTCTTCTTCTTGCGCCCCGGAGGTCGGCGCCCGGCCTCGTTGGCCCCACCCCTTCGACTATAATAGCCTGATGAAGGCCTTCAGTGATGCCGGCGAGGTCGAGGAAGTCCTCCGGCTCTTCCGCGAGATGAAGGAGGACTTCCACTGCCGTCCGGACGTCGTGTGCTACACCACGGTGGTCGATAGCTTGGCGACGGCAAACCGCCCGGAGGAGGCCGTGGCCGTTTTCGAGGAGATGGTTTCGGCCGGGGTGATCCCGGACGCCGCCGCCTACACTGTCCTGGTAAAGTTGTATTCTTGCCATCTGAAACGGTTCGATCGAGCGTATGAGGTCATTCGATGGATGGTGAAGTGTGGGTGCGCCCCTGACGTGATCACCTACTCCACGTTGATTGCCGGTCTCTGCTGGGCTGGCAGGGTCGAGGAGGCGTTGGGCGTTTTGGATCAGATGCTGGAGGAAGAATGCCGACCCAACGTCCATACTTACACGCCTATCGTCCAAGCTTATTGCTCCAGGGGAAGCATCGAGGATGCCAGGAGGCTGGTAGATGCGATGCACGCGATTGGCTGCCCGCCGAACACCGTGACCTATAATGTACTCATCCAGGCCCTCTGCAAGATCAGAGCATTTGAGGAGGTCGAGAAGCTTTTGGAACATAGCGATGCCAAAGGTTGGAAACCTGATGTGGTTACGTATTCCATCTACATGGATGGCCTCTGCGAGTCCGGAAGAGATGACAAGGCGTGGGAGCAGTTGCAGGTGATGCTCGAGAATGGATTGCGTCCCAATGCTGTGACCGTGAATATTCTTCTAGATTGCCTTTGCCGTGGTTCCAAGGCTTCGGAGGCTAAGTTCCTGCTGGAGAGGAGCGCAGAACTGGGGTGGGATGCTGATGTCGTTAACTACAACACCATGATGAGCAGGCTTCGTGATGCCGGGGAATGCTCGGCTGTTCTAAAGCTCTTCACGGACATGATAAAGAAGGGAATTGCTGCAGATAGCCGGACATTTAGCATTGTGATACACAGCCTTTGTAAAGCTGGAAGGCTTGACTGGGCAAAGCGCACCTTCGATAGCACAGGGTTTGTTGCTAATATTGTGACATATACCACTCTAATTCATTACTTCTATGTGGCGGGAAAGGTGGATGAGGCACGTGCCCTCTTTTATGAGATGGTCGAGGAGAATGTTGTTCCTAATCAGATCACCTATGGTGTCATGATTAAATGCCTTTGTAGAGAAGGAAAATTTTTGGAGGCTATCGGCTGTTTTTACAGATCCCTTGAAGATGGATTCTCGGCAAATCTGGTTGCATCTTTAACTTATTGGTTGGTCAGGGGTGGAAGACTCACGGAAATGATAAACCTGTTGGAATGGATCTTGATACAGGGTTATATCATAGATTTTTGTGTAGCCCGTGGGTTGATCAACGCATTTTGCAGGGAGGGTTATTGTCAAAGTCGAGATATGTATATACTCTGCCATGTTTTGGACAAGATACTTGGAACAAGATAGATCAGCTTTAGGCATTGCATTCTTTAGATCTACTTCGTGGGACATAATTGCTTATGAAAGGTACTCTTCTTTGTTACAACATTTAGTATTTTCAGCACTTACAATAGATATAGAGCTTCAATGGATGCCTCAGTGCAATTTTTCTTTTAATAACAGTAAGTTTCGTGCAGCATTTTTGTTTTTGTCGGTTGCATCATTCACATGCTGCATCTTGTAGTGTCTGGTGTTACAGATGAACATGTCTTGAAATTTCTCATCAAGTGTCATGTTATTATAGAACTCTAATAAAGATAGCTAAATACCAAGTCTCAGACATGAATTTTTGAAAGTAAAATCCTAAGCAGCAGTTAGCCTCTAAGCACTCATAAGTTAATCAGACCAATCCTAATGACCATGCACCAAGACTGACCGAGATATGACTAAATCCCTGTAGTTGGATACTTTTGACATTTGAGATGAAATGATTTTTTGTTGACTTGATGCTAAACGATTGATCAACAGTTTCCTGTTCTTCCATTCATATATGTGCAGGCCACCTAAATGAGAATGTCTTTTAAATTATGAAACCTCATTTTTTTTCCCATTGTGGAGTGCAAACATATCAAGCCTCTAAACTTAACTCCCAAAAGCGTTGACCTTATGCCCCTTGTCGTTGTATGCTGCCGAACTATTTTTAACTTGAACCTGCATTACCCATGACATCCCTTTTCATAATTAAGGTTCATAACTAATGAGTAAAAATGTCAGAGACTTGCTCAGAATTTCACATGGTGAAGGTTCTCCTCACAAAGCAGCATTTCAAGAAAAGGAGGAAAAGAAGAAATCTTGAATTTAAAAGGATTTGGAGAAGTGCAGAAGTCTGAAAATGGAGTCTAGAGTTTTTACACTGAAAAATTGGGAATTGGTTATTTTGTTATTCAGTTAAGCTTGAAAGAGAATGAGAAAGATCTCTGTAAACAATCAAACAACAGGGAATTGATTTCAGGGTGTTAGGAATATGGAGTATGGCAAATGTGACAAATTTTTTTTGATAAATATCAAGTTGATGGGAAAATAAAGAGTGTACTTATAAAAGTTGTTGAATAAGGAGAATGCTACAAACATAGGTAAGTGTTGCTCACTTTTAGAGTTAAAGAGAGATGATTGAGGCCTTAAATATTACAACATAAGGCCATTGGATACTGGGAGATGGAACATAAGGCCTTGTATGTTTTTGGTACTTAAGGATGGCATTTTAAGACCTTTGGATTCCCATTGAAGCAAAATTCGCAGCATTGGTTCCGGACTACGGCACAATATGTGACCGGTACGGCACCAAACTCTACCATTATACCAAAAAAATATATTTTTGTTTTTTGTTTTCAAAGTTTTCAAGCTTCCTTTATTTAGTTTGAGTGAAAAATAAGATTTTATGAGTTCATTTTTGAATGTTTAAATGTAATATACTTTAATTTTTTTGTTGTTACATACTTAAAAGAATGTCATGACTATATAATACATGTTAACTAAGTATAATATTTGAATGCAGAATACTTATATTAAAAAATTACAAATGCGACATACATACACATTTCCTTAAGTGTGGGGCTGCCCGTCATAGTGAAACCACCTCCAATAGTGATGGCCACTTACTATCTCATTGTGCTGCCATATGCTATTTTATTCTTTATTCTTTTTACCTTTTGGTTCCATTGCTGAGCACCTAATTCTGATTTTGTTTAAAACTACTCATCGTCAAAACCCCAAAAAAGGTTGCATCAGTTATACCAATGCATCTGCCATTATCCATGCGTTTTCATAGGTTATTCAATTTTTAATTTAAAATTACTCAAAAAATTAAAAAAAAGTGGATCCTTTTCTTCGTTCGAGAGAAGTGCTAGTTGCCTAAAAATTACTTCTAAACTATATTTATATGATTCTAAATTTTCACAAATTTTTATTGCATTAATATTTTTATATTAAATTTAAAAATATATAAATTGCACAAATATCAGAAAAATATGATGTTTGCTCTAAAAAACATATCTAAAACATTTTTATATGTTCTTGAAATTTCATGAATTTTTGAATTAATAATACATTTTACTAATTTTCATTAAAAATATGATTAATATAAGTAAAATCTCAAAATTTAATTTAGTTTTAGCCAAGGTCTGCCGTATCGGCCGGTACGTATCGGTACCGTCCTGAACCGGTACCAGATCAGCATGGAATCCGGTACTGGAAGCTTATCGTTCGAGAACTGGTACGAAACTGGTACAGGCTGATACGGGACCGGTATGTGAAATCCCAAAATTTGGCCATTCAACGGGACTGATACAAGCCGGTATGGGACCGGTACCGTACCGATACCGCCCGCCATCGGTATGCTGACCGGTACCAGTACGGCGGACCTTGGTTTTGGCTAATATATTCGGATAGGATTACTACATATATTTTTTTGGCCCATATTAAGCAATAGTAATCACATGAATTTAGGAAATACTTTAAAGTTGGGCTTTATTCATCGTCGCGGTTAATTTTTGAGCCCATATTGAGCACTAGCAGTCTAATGAATTTAGGAAATATTTTAAAGTTGGAATTTATTCAAGAAGCTGCTAATACATCAAAAATTAATCAAATTTCTACAAAAAAAAGACAACAGAGCATGCTAGACTTTGAACATGAGATTAATCTTCGGATCCTAGCATCTTCTTTACTTATTCTATTAATTTTTGTCCAAAAATAACTTTTTAATAAAATATAAAATAAATATTAAAAATTAAAAAAATTATACTATTATGTAGATTCAAGTAAGATCTATGATATATCATGAAATCGTAGTGAAATACAAAATTGTGTGATTTCTCTGTATTTTTTCAATTTTTGCCCATTTATAGAATGGAATAAAGAAAAAAGAAAATGGAAGACGAAATTTGGGAAAATACCTTGCTAGAACATTAGATCTGCCCTCTTTGCTCACCCTTCCACTCTCTCCCTCGTTCTCCTCTCCTCTTCTCTTTCTCCTCCCTTATATTGGTTATGGATGAAAGGGGAGAGAAGGGCATGGTGACCTTTTCTACCCAAATATTTTTTTCCAGAGGGGGGAGGATCTAATCGGGCTCATACCAGGTCCTAACTAGGCTAAACCACTTGAAACCGAGTGGTTTTGGGTAGTCAAGGTTCGCCAGACTAGTACCAAAGATCAACTGAATGATGAATTTTATAAGGGAGAGGGAGGGAGGAAGGTAGGGGGAGGGTTGAGGGAATCCCTAACCTTAGCAGGGGGTAAGAAAGAGAGGGAGAGAGGGGATGCTTAGATTTCGTGCCAAGATCATGAACCATCCTGGTTCGTAGTCGGTACGATATGGTATAACTGAACTGGGTGGTTCGGTTCGGTACAACAATCCTTGCATTGATATGGGTAGAATGATAGATGAATTTTATTATCATTTTTGAAATCTATTACATGAGATCATGAAGACTAAATGAATGCTTGATGATGACAAGAACATAGCTGAAACAATCTATAAGGGTGAAGGAGATGGCACATCAAGCTTGAGAATCACACTCTGAAATTATGGGAGAGGGTAGTAAGAATCAGAAGTATGGCAAAAAGGATTTGGAAAATGGATTAAGCTTTACTCTAGGAAGGGCAATTATCTACATTTAGTGATGAAAAATTTTGAACAAGAGAAAAAAACACCAACTTGCTTTGGGGTTGATGATACATTATTACAATGAGAAATTATTAGGTGGGTGATGTGAAAATAGGCATATTGAATGAGTTCATTAATAGTGTCAAGGGTGTGCATGCAAAAGCAATGATGGATGCTAGTCAAAGTAGGCCTTCATCAAGGGTGGGCTGTAAGCCCCAACCTTTAACCCTAAACCCTAAGCCCGAACCTTAGCATTGTTGTCTATTCACATACCTTCTAACATTGCAGAGGAGGCCCCTGGATGCAAATTGCAAATGATTGGTTTTGCTTAATGAGATGGGGGAAGGAGTACATTCAATTGGAAGTACAGAATGCTATTTAGAGAGTAGATCTGATGGATTGCATTTGTTGCAACTTTAGCTGGATCTTGGATAGCACTATGGATTTTTTATGGAATGCTATTGAAGTTAGTTTTGCTTCTTTCTGATTGTTCTAACAAAAGTTGAATTGTCGACAAAATGTCTCCATTGAGTTTAGAGCATTGTGGATGAAGTGGAGATGCGCCTCTGTGGTGTTATGCAATGAACAAATTTTGTCATGCCCAATGGAATATTTGAATAGCAAATGACTTCTTTCATCGTAAAATTAAATGTATTGTACAAGAAGGGCTCACAAGCATAAGGTGTGCATTGTGGAGATGAGGATGTTCAGATTGAAGTGTGGTAGAACTAAGAGAGTGGTGTTTGTTAGTAGTTTGCAGCAAAGATTAGGAATGAATCTATAGAAAACATGAGGGAAAAATTTGCTTGAGATGGTATGGACATATGCGTGTAAGCTAAAAATGGCCTCGTTTGGTTTGGAGGCGGCCTAGTTTTAGAGAAAGGGTGGAGAAATTGAGAATTTGAATTAAGATAGTGTGGAATAATCTGAAGAAACTTTTCATTTTGGTAGACCTGATCAATGACAAAGTAAGATCCATGTAGCGGACCCCAATATTATAGAAATAAACCTTGTTATTTGTATGCACTAACATGCAGTTAAATATGTAACTTTGCTAGTTACAGTTTTTCATACCGTGGAATTAAATGATCAAATGATAACTGCATCTCTATTTTCTTTCTTGGGCTATTCTGTTATATATTCAATCGTGTAAGTCACCTTGATGGCAGTAGTGCACAATCTGTTAAGCTTTTGCATTAACACCACACAAACTGATTCCAGTGTTCCATATTTTCTGCTGGATTTCACTTCATCATGTTTCAGCATACGTTCTTATCCCTATATTTGGGTCTTGATTAATCGAACTAACCTAATGTATTTTTTTATTATAACATTTCCATAGTTCAGTTCACAAATCTGAAGTTTGCCTGAAGTCTGGATTAGTCATTCAATTTTGTTGGCAAACTTTTGATATGATGAACCAAAGGGCAGCTGAAGAGACAGCTTAAGTCTCACTCAACGTGGTCATGTTGCGAAATGCATGGATGGCATGGAGGCATTTGTCATACATTATTTTGTTCAGAACCTGTCGTGCCATACTGGTCTTATGACTATAAAGATGGTATTTTCCGCTACTTAGGCCTCAGGGACTCTCCAGATTCACAGGCTAGAAATTCAATGGGTAAGGTGGATTTTTCCTGGAAAATCTCATAGACACTCTTGTATACATCTGAGCCTAATAACATCACGAAGTCATGAAAATCTTACACTGAAGTCATTTTTTGTGATCTAGGTGACACGGTGGTGGTTCAACCAGAAAAAGCGACTGCCTGAAGCCAGCAGTTGTTCTGAACTAAGGAAGATGTATACCGTTGGAAAGAGAAACCGCGGACAGAGGGCACACATCTTGAGCAAGTTATTGCATTACCGGTTGACTGGGCAAGGAGCATGGCTTTTATAGCAAAATTTCTGGTAGCATGCTCCTTGGCTCAAGCTTTTTGCAGGCTTATATTATGAATTAGATGCAGCAAGGATTCCCGATTAGTGGGAATATGTTCCTGCTCGGTGCTAAAAATAAATTTTAACATTTTCTTTCTTTATTGTGAGCTGGCCGGTCATAAGAATTGTGATGTCTTATTTACTTCTCATGTTTGTTTTTCTTATTACCTTCTTAGCCGAATAAAAAATTTATCCATTTCCTTTTTTTTAAAGTTGTGCCTGAGAAATTTATTTAATTGTATTTCTGCAGATTTTTTTCTATAGTAAATGCAATCTACCTAAAGAATCTGCCAGACAATGTGACTCAAGATTGTCAGGACAAAATAGTTGAACATAAAATGAGATAAATTATGTTGCCTCATGCTAAGTCTGGACATGAAAAAGAGTATAGCTGGTAAGTATACATTTTGCAGAGCAGCCGATGACTGAAAAGATGCTCAGTAGCAATGAAAGAAGTGATATATTCTGTTTGACATCAATCTTCTGATGCAGTTGTCCTACATGATTACGCTAAGTGGGTTGACTTCTGATTGTTTTCTTGCAACAACTCCATCTGATGAGAAATGGGCTCGAGGTCGACTGTTCATGATTCATTCTACCATCACTTTTTCCACCCTGTGCAAATTATCTTATTATTTGAGGTGCCTGTATTTCTCTAGCTGCAAGCTGTAGAACAAACATGGTATGCGGTTCTCTTGCCTTACTGTGCCCAAATTCTGAAAATGAATGTCCGTTGCATTTACCTGCTGTTGCCATGTTTTATTTCTTCTTTCATAATATTTGTTGATGATAGCACTTATAGTTTCTATCAGGTTGTCGTTATTTGCAAAATCATATCGCTCTACCGATTCTTCTTATACATTGTCCTGCTTTAGAAGCTGAAAGCCGGTGAAGTCTCTTTGCCTATGTCCATCTTATCATCATCTGTATTTTGTAAACGCAAAGACTACATCTCAGTTTCTTGGAATCATTGCTTTTTGAAGCCACTTCACATTGCAATTGCGCAGTGCCACTCTTCCTAATTCAACTGGTATTTTATCCTTGAGACGGCTATCAGGTTAATTAACATTTGTCTAAATGCAGCACAATGCTCGTGCTGCCTTTATTGCACGGATCTGATGTTCAGGGACCTTTACTCTTCTTTTTTTTCTTCTCTCTCTCTCTCTCTCTCCCCCCGCCTCTTTAATGTTCTTCTGCCGCAATATGTCCGTTATTTGGAGTGCCTTGTCAGCATAATCTATTACAATGCTAATAGCTCAAGCATTTCAAAACAGGATGCTGTTAGACATGGTTAAGGATCTAAGTTTCTTATCCCATCAAAGTAACAGTTAAAGGAAAAGTTATCCACGATACTGATATCCTTGATTTAGGGCTTCGGTGACATCAAGGGTTGATGTTGTCTGGCATACCTATGGTTGAGCAGAAAGAAGAAATTTTTTATCCTTTACAGAGTCTTAGAATCACCTTCTCATGCTTTCTAAACATATGAAACAAATCATAGCGGAGATATTGTATCTTCAAAGAACAAAATGAAAAAAAGAGAAAAACGAGCCAAGTATTCCTTTTAACCTCGCACGGAGCAAGATCCGGTGCCATTGTTTTTCATCCTCTTCACGCATCTATGGTTTCCTAAAGGGACAGGAAGCAGGACAGAGCCTTCCAAAAGGTCAGGCGCCATTTAGAGTAGGGTGATGAAGGGCTGTGGGATGAGGTTGTTGGGTTGGATTGCGATTCTAATCTCATGTCGCTGGTTTGGCCATCATAAAGTATCTAAGAATGTCATATTCCACGCCCCGCCAGAACCCTAGTTTTTCGGCCTGGCTCGTACTGACAGCATTTAAGCCTAACAAACAGGTTGCCAGTGCGAGTGCCTATATCCAAGTTGGGCTGCAAAAATTTTTCCAACTTCTCACCTTCTCATTTCCACGTTGAGCTGACATATTAAATCAAATAGGCATACGTAACACAGCTTGTATGTTGCTTCGGTCCACTGGAAACATAGTCGAGTTCATGAGTCAGCATAACAATTCAACTTGATCTCAGGCTGAGAGGCTTGAGATTTTTCTTTGGGGGGTCAAGTTCACTCCAAGTTCTATAGACAGACTATGTCGATTTTCAACTCGACCTCGTGCGATTAAAAAAGAAGAAATGATCAAAACTTCCAGGTATCATTAATTTTAGACATGCTAATTAACAAAATGTCTGCATTAATAAAACCTGGACCAAACAACATAGTATTTTGTAGCTTTTCATTTCACTAGTTTCCTGAAAAAAGTTGTGGTATTATCTGTCTGCTAGGGACAAATATGGAGGATGGTAACTTAAGGGGGCATCTGGTCAGCCCTTGTTGGAAGCTTTCATGGAAAAGAGAGACAACCACGGGTCAGTTGAAAAGGTTTTAAAAAAGAAAAGAAAAGAAAAGAAAAGAAAGAAAAAAGAAAGATGGGCTTTTGCAGTCCTGCACATCTACCTCAGAGATAAGGTTGAGATGGAAAAGGGTTGGTAGACACGTTGATCAGGACAAACCCTCTCTACCATAAAAAGAGAGAGACAAGACCAGTTGAAGGTAAGTAGTGATGGGTCCAAACTCATAATATCTTTCAGAGGTGGGTGGTTGATGGATCGGCGCCGTTATCATTGTAGAAGCCAACAAATTGGCTAGTCTCTGAAAATGTAGGTTACTAAAGATGATCGTAAAACAATAGAAAGTCATTCAGATTAATATAGAATCTAAAATTTGTTCCTGGTGACTTAAGAACAGAAACTATACTATGCAGGATTGCTGTGTAAGCTTATACTCCATCGCACTTAACTTGCTCTCGGAGTACTGTGGGAATGAGGCCTATGCTAGCATCAGAGCACAGTACTCTGATATTGGACTGTTCAATGGCGGCAATTGCAGACACTTAAAAGGGGGTCGTGCAATCTGTCAATCTTCTTGTGATTAATTCCAGTAATGGATTTCATGATGAACTGATCACTTTGGGATGGTGATTATGGAAAAGGGAGATAGACATACTCAGTATGCAAAGTACCCTGATAGTGGAATATGCACAGATGATTGCAACATTGTGGGTCATGACTCAGCTTAGCATATGGGACCGACATCATCAAGCTACCTACCATTTGAAGGCAACTGATCGGGCATGACGATGAATGATGTCTGATCCCTTCGACGGAGAGACATGAGGGTGCACATGGTTTGCCGCTGGGCATCGAAAATTCCAAATGGCGCCGTTTCCTATCCGATGGGATGAGGACGACGACAATAACGACGACGACGAAGAGGACAATAGGCAACTAGGGGCCCTAACCTTGGTGCCGCCCAATTCTGACCATATGTCATGATGATCGGGGCCTACATCAATATGCCATGGAGCTGTGGCCCGGATGCTAGCAAATAAAACAAAACCCTAAACCCTAAGGAGCCATCCTCCCACTATGGCCCATGTCCCCCCCTTCACCATCTTTGATGCTACCATGTGAGGAATAGCAGCAGCGGCCAGCGGTCCCAAATCATATCACATGACAAGATCACGGTCCCTGGATAGATTAGTTATTTTCTCACAGTTACGGCTTTTATCAATTCTGAAATTAAGAAGCTCTGTCTCTCTTTTTCGGTTTAAATCTAAGACAAAAAGGAGAACGACCAAGGGAAGAAAATATGAATCCTCAATTTTGAGTTTACACTGCAGAAAATCTCATAACTGACCTTATGAATATCCAAATGCGAGCCATCAATCTTGCATTAGCTTATGCGGTGCGGTGACTACTAACAGACCTAAATCCTAGCTGTAGTTTTTGGTATAATAGCCAGTCTTTCACCAATAAAATGAAATGAAATTTCTAATTAGGAACTACCAGACTTTATGGGAAGCCGATTAGCAACCGAGTTGAGTTACAGTAGGGAAAATTGCGAACCCATTATATACCAACGAATTGTCCTATTCAGTCTTCCATTCCAATGCTCGAGTCTGATATCTGAGTTCTTTTTTATATATATATAAAATAACTTGCACGACCCGGAGCCCACAAAATTTCCATTATCCCGTGCAATTTTTTCTGCACTCTTTCGACTCTCAGGTGCTCTCACTTTGCTGCTGATCGATCGCTCTTCCATCCTCTTTCATAGGCACGAGCATTTCGCGGACAAATTCGAAAGATTGGTCGGTGGTTATAGTCACAAGACAGGACAAACTGGCTTTGGTTCTGTCCTACTTCCACTTCCTTATTTTCCTTGAAAGGCCGGCAATAGGATATGGTTATGGCCCCTCCAGAACGCATCCCCATGGCCAGCCTTCATTCCGATCATCTTGGATGGTCATCACCAACGAGCTTCAACTACTTGGTTCGAACTCGCATGCCTGTAAAAGAACCCAGGGATGAAAAAATTAGCGACAATTTTGGGTTTGCGGATTGTGTTGAGAGATGGTGGATATCGCATTGCATATCAGTAAATGTCATGCTTAATTCTTAGGAGTAAAATGTTACGCTTAATTCTTAGGCGTAAAATGTTATGTTTAATTCTTAAAAGCGTATCTTAGAGCATTGTCGCACTTTGAAACAACCTCAAGCATGCCACCTTGATGCTCATCTGGCTGCCATCTTCCTCACACGTGTGTCGCAAGCTTTATTATTGTCACCCCTCATATCCGGAGCACGATATGACCATGCCTACGTGGTGCAACCCACGATAACACGAAGCCAACATTATATTCAGCTTCCAAATTTATCTCAAACAATATAGAATAAATCCCCTTCCAATTTTATCACACATTAAATGCAACCATTATTGGTTCAAAACTTCTAAATCTAATATAAATATCAAACCCATAATTCTCAAAATTTAAAAAATTACTAAGCTACAAATTCATCATCAACTACTGAAGAACTAAAGTTCTGCTATGTAAATCGCAAAGCTTGCTGGCACAAACTCTAAGCTTGCACCATTGTTCATCCTTACCGATTATATTCGCCTGGAGAGAAAAATAAAAATAGACATTTATAAGCGACATGGCTCAGTAAGAAAATCTTTCGTATAAATTTTCGTATGTCAATACACCATTTAAAGAAAATAACAAATATTATAAAATAAATCATTTCATAGTACAATATATTAAAATAAGTCATAAAGCCAATCGATGACGAACGCCGGTGGTGATGGTAGTTGGAAAGAGAGAAAAACAATGGAAATAGGGGACATGGACAGGGGAGTCTCGCGTCGATTTTCGGTCTATTCGAAAGCTAAGGGAAGAAAGATTAGAGCTTTACCTCAGCTTCGGCAGTATCTCCGACTTAGATCTTCGGCGGGCATAAGATCGAAAAATTGTGGATTTGATGAGAGAAAAGAGGTGCAATGGCACTCGACGAAGGTGGGGGCGCTCTCTTATAGAGGAAAACTGGTTCACACATGCATGGAAGGATTTGGCCTCATTGTCTTTCCTCCTCCTGGAGGAATTGGGGAAGAAAAGAACTCTTGTTCGGAGTCCAACTTCTTCCTCTTCCAGCACGGGCCGTGTGAGCCCCTGCTCACATGGGGTTGCGGCCCAATTCATGTGCAGGCCGATCAATGGACTTGGCTCTCACAATCATGAAGTCGGTCTTGTGCTTGCTCATAGTTGGATTTAAGTTGTATGTCAACTAACTACAAAGCTCCTATGTTAAGCCGTGGTAAGATGTACAGGGATCTAGACCTTCAGCTTCGAGAGATTAAGCTTTCACGTTCCTCTGAAGGACTTCTTCGTATCTCGTGGCTTGTAGTCATGTTATTGATTAGACTTTGTTGAGTCGCCGGGAGGAAAAATAAAGCTTATCAGGGCTTACTCTCTCTCTCTCTCTCACTCTCTCTCTCTCTCTCTCTCACGAGCAGCCATTAACGCTGGCTCGGCTATTGGAGGGCCTTATATAGAGTTATATTGCTGTGTTTTTTTATGGCTTAAAGCATATGGTTATTATCATCTAAGCACTAGCAGACAAAAGCTCAGCTCGAGCTAATACCGGCCTTGCTAAGCGTATGTTCGATCTCTCCCCTTCGGAAAGGGGCGCCTGCGTCCAGTGGATTAAGAAAAGGAGATAGAAAGGGAGTAGGCGGAGAGTTGAGTGTTCTGGGGATCTCAAAACATATTCTAAGAGCAGGGTTTAGTTCCTAGAACCTAGGGGGATGGTATTTGGATTAAAATATAGGAAGGGGATTTACAGAGGAGATGGGAAATGGGCTGCGATTTTTTATATGCACAGGTATTGGAGGAATGATGGCGGGGGAGGAGAGGCAAAGCAATCAGTGGAATGGATGGCGTGGATGGAGGAGAGCATGCTCGGTCTGGCGAGAGGGGTTGGAGGTATGGGGGAATGGGGAGGGCGTGTTGAATAAAATTTACAGTTGTTTCCTCGGCATGCGGCAAGGATGCCAACCAGGGTAGGCTGGCCAAGGATAAAACCAGACGAGCTGCCTTCAAAATATTGGAGCTCTCCAATACGACCATGCGTTTTCCTTCATGATTTTATATCCTCGAGCAGCATCGGAGCGCCAGCCTCCTGCGTGTGCAAAGGCTAGCATACAAGGGTGTGGTCCCGGCCCCTCCCATTCAGGTTTCCACAATCAAGTGAAGCCGAGAAGCACACGAGCATGGGCCTAGTCTCTTGTTCTCTCACTCGCGAGGCATGCTCTGCTCCCTTGTGCTTACCAAACAAATACGCCGCAATCGACTGATTAGCGGGAAAAGCCGATCATTTCTACGTACCAAATCCAACGTTAGAAGCGGACGGATTGACGCGCGCGGGGATGCAAGTCCAAAGGTCGGCAAAGAGAAAGATTTTTTTTATTATTATTATTCATACCGAGATATATACAGCCTTAAAACGGATGACAGAGCATGTTTCGTGACTCATTCAGAACGTACAAATTGCTGAGACATGTCGGACGTGTTGCTCTCTCGGTTTGCCTCCAATCTGAATTTTTGGAACGCTTCATTCTCCTGTCCATGTTTGCCATGGCCCGTTCCATCTGCTGGCTCCTTTCGGCAGCAAAAAGTTTCTTCAATTAAACTCTATTAGCATCCATGGTTGCTTCTGCTGCGCATGGAGGCAGAATGGGAGGGCAGATTTTATGAATGTTCCAACTTTCCTGGTGCGTCCAACTCGAGTCTTTTTAAGGAAACCCAGCCGCAGTGAAATGGACGAGATCGGCAAAGAGGGAGGGGGAACACCGGCCCCCCGCTCTTTCATAACCCAGAACCGCGCCCGTCCATCGTGTGCCGTGCCCGTGGTGTCCGTGCTGGACAGCACGTGTGCTTCCTTTTATATACACCCGCGGAGGGCGCACTCGAAAGTGGCCGAGGCATTGTGGCAGTTTGTGCTGGGCCAACGTCAAAATCGTAGCGTGAGGGAGACGGGAGCCCAAGGCCAGAGGTAGCGGAGAACGGAGGTAGGAGGAATGGAGGGGGAGCAGGAAACGAGACGGTCCAAATTCAAAAGGATATGTGTTTTCTGTGGCAGTAGCCAGGGTAAGAAGAGAAGCTACCAGGATGCTGCAGTGGAGCTCGGCAAGGAATTGGTATGCTCTCGTATCACCTTCTCAGAGCCTGGTGCGTGCTTGCTTGCTTGCTCGCTCGCTTTTTCCTTTCCTTGGCCGAGTACCTTCAGCTGCTTCTTCTTGCATGGTTCTTGCTGAAGTTTTGACCTTCTGCAGTTTTGCTAGATCTAGAAACTGGAAGGCTGATGATGGAAGTTCTTGGCCATCATCCCTAGCTTTCCTTCTGCTGAATAGACTGGTAAAATTTGTGTCCAGTGCTATCTCCTGATTCATGTTCATTAGCTTCTTGCAATTGGGTCTCTCTCTCTCTCTCTCTCTCTCGTTCTGTTTACGTGGGTGTGTCTGAGAGGCAGAATAGATTGGCATATTTCGCTGCCATGAACCCGACCAGACGATTTGTCTTGAAATGTGTATATTTCCATCTTTGTGACTCAAATGGGTGCGCTATATCGTGGTTTCGGATTTTTCATCAACGCTACTGTGTTATGTTGGAACTTCTCCTATACTTGTTTCCCCCTTCCGAAACCTCATAGCTGGAATTCCCACGTATTCCTAAATGAACTGTGTAACCATCAACCTGTGGTCCATTGCATTCATGAAACCCCATTAATGAAACGCAGCAGCCAGTGAGATACATTTAGCTCGCTCTTTCTCTTATCTCTATCTCTATCGCGGAAACGTATTTAAATGCTCCGTGATTCATTCAAGAGTTCTGTTCCTCTGTTAAAGTTTTCAGATGCATGTGGCAAGATGATTTAAAAGCCAGTGCACAATAAAGCGCTTGTGAGCTACGACATGGGTGCACTAGATCGCAGAGAACAACAGAGATGTGTTATAACAATAGCATTCGTATGCCTTTTTCTTCTTCGGGTGCTGAAAGGTTTGGTTGGTTTCAGGTGTCGAGGAACATTGATCTGGTTTATGGTGGGGGTAGTGTTGGTTTGATGGGCTTGGTTTCCCAAGCCGTTCATGATGGCGGGAGGCATGTCATTGGGTAAGTCAATATCCTCGGATGTAATCCATCATCTTATGTTCTCTGGGAAGAATAAAAAAAAAAACGCACTGGTTAATGGAAGAAGTACAGTGCTGTGAAATTTCATTAGTATTTGGGTTGTTCGCTCCTCAGCAGCTCATTTTGTCATGTTGCTGTCTCCCTATGCAGGGTCATACCAAAGACTCTCATGCCCCGAGAGGTATGTCGGCTATAACTAGAAGACCTTCTTATCTTTTCTAATAAACAAGCCTTTCTGCTTTCTTAGCGGACACTAAATAAATCCTTTCAGATTAAAGAAACCTTATCATCTCTCACACAAACGCATTTCATTTTCTGCCAGTTTTGACTCCTGATACTTACTTTTGAGTTTAAAACTATCGATGAATTTTGAATGTTTTAGCTGTTCTCCCCCCGCTTTTTTTTAACCTTTTGTGTTGATTTATGATCAAGAAATATGAAGGAAATAACGTAGCCGTCTTTCTTTCTGCTACACCCATATGGAGTTTTTTAAAGGCTCTTGAGGTTTTGTCCTGATATCAGTGAGTAACTTTTTTCAGCTTCTTCCCCCTAGCAGCTGCTGAGTTTTGGCTTTATATGACAAAAACAAGAATAGATCGATTTCACTTTTCGCCTTATATTTTGGTTCAAGTCCATGACCGTTTCTTTAATCGAATTCTAAAAAAGGTTCTAGTTTGCTATTCTGAATTTTGACTGGTATATTTTTTCATCCCTTCGGAGAGGCTAGTGATTAGGTCTTTCCCTGCCCTGCAACACCTGACATTGCTTCTCTGCACAGTGTCCATTAAAAAGCCTTTTGGAAGAACTTTTTTACAGCCTTATCATCTGTGTGTGTGTGTGTGTGTGTGTTTGGGGGAGCAGTTGTGTATTTGAGACCAATCATCTTCAATGAGAATTGTTGCGGGGACAGTCTTTGGCCGGAGCCTCACACAACAGCATAGCCCATATTAAGCTAGCAGAGAAAGAGGACTGTGTTCCTCCCGAGGTATTGTCCGCTTTGGACGCTCCGGCCCGCGCATCCAGCGCAGACGGGGGGAGACCACTGCCCTCACGGTTTTGCCCTTCAAAAGGTGCCTCGAGAGGAAAGGATTTCCATCCCCCATTTAAGGCACAGAACCTTTCCGCTATTAGCCGATGTGGGACTAAATTCAAGGCCTCCCCCCCCCAGCGGAAAGGTTCTTGAGCCTCCGCAGTCCTGAGGGGTAGTCAACGGTGGGAGGAGGCGCCCCCTACCTGGCGCCCATCTGTTGCGGGGACGGCCTTTGGCCGGAGCCTCACACAACAGCATAGCCCACATTAAGCTAGCAGAGAAAGAGGACTGCGTTCCTCCCGAGGTATTGTCCGCTTTGGACGCTCCGGCCCGCGCGTCCAGCGCAGACGGGGGAAGACCACTGCCCTCACGATTTTGCCCTTCAAAAGGCGCCTCGAGAGAAAAGGATTTCCATCCCCCATTTAAGGCACAGAACCTTTCCGCTACTAGCCGATGTGGGACTAAATTTAAGGCACCTCCCCCCCCATCCCCCATTTAAGGCACAGAACCTTTCCGCTACTAGCCGATGTGGGACTAAATTTAAGGCACCCCCCATCCCCCATTTAAGGCACAGAACCTTTTCGCTACTAGCCGATGTGGGACTAAATTTAAGGCACCCCCCCCCCCCCCCCCCCCCCCCAACAGGAATATATATTATGTAAAACTTTTATGTTCTTTTTTGGTTTGCTTCCTTTTTGCAGATAACGGGAGAAACTGTAGGAGAAGTGAAGGCAGTTGCAGATATGCACCAGAGGAAGGCGGAGATGGCTAGACACTCTGATGCCTTTATGGCCTTGCCTGGTTAGTGTATAAAGCTGCGGATTTCTATATATTGACCATCACTAGAGTTCCAAGGCAAATCAATGAAGGAAAAAGACACGATCAGTACTCTCGTCTCTATCTCTATCGCTGAACACAAAACACTGTCCCTGGTTCATCAACTTCTGGCACTGAAAATTTAGAATTCCTGATGAACGCCCAACATTTTCTTTGATTGAATAAGACAGTATGATTACTTTTTTACTATGCCATACTTTTGTATACTAAATCTGCCAGAACATCTGTAGAAATTGGCATTACTGGAATCCTCGTACTTGAAGTTTTGACTATGACTAGCTTCATATCATGAGTTATCTTGAGAATTTAGAGTTACAGATCTTAGTAATTCAAATTTATGCTGCTCACAGAGAAGTATTTAGATAGCCTAATCCCATGATAATTGAAATAACTGCTGCAGAAAAAATACCTAAAAATAACTGTTAAGTTTTTCTAGTATTATTAGATTGGTGGCTCATTCTATCACAGAGCTGATTAAGATTTTAATGCAGGAGGATATGGAACTCTTGAAGAGCTGCTTGAAGTGATAACATGGGCTCAATTAGGCATTCATGATAAGCCGGTAATGACTTTTTGCTGTCATTTTAATTATTTTAAGGAGAGTTCCTTTTGTTAAGTGAGAAAAATGAGTTATGACTCAGCCTTGCTTCCTCGCCTATTAACAATAAAATGAACAAGAATACAGCATCATCTGTTTAAAGGAAAGCAATTGAGATATACTAGCTCTACAAAAGTCAGAATGAATCATCTCTTATAGCAAGAGCACTGAAAATGGTTATGAAGGGCATCAGGAAGATATAAAGACTAACTGATCTTAGACAAGGATTTGATTGACATTCCTTTTGCCCTAGTTTTGTGGTGCTTTCACCTTTGACCTTCTCTACCTCTGCTTTTTCCTGGGCATAAAGGCCTTGTTTATCCCATATCTGCAACACGAAATTGGTTAGTATGAAATTGTGCATTTGCAAATTAATTGTGCCTTCATGAGAGCAATGAATTAAAGAAAACATGAATGCATCACAAAATTTAAGTTGTTCTCATATTCTTTCAGTCACTTGTTGTGTATGAATTCATGTGGTTCAGCATTGTCACTTGATGTTCTGCGTTTTTGTAATTTAGAAACTTTTCTAGCCAACCTGAAAAAGAGTCGTATTTCTTGATGCTTTCATTGCAGATCTTGTTTGAAAGTCTCAGGACTAGTTAAGGCACCCAGTTTTTGTTGAAGTGATTTAAACTTTATGCCTCAGTCAGAACTAGTTGGTTTTTTCTACATTGTTACATGTAGACATATTTTCTTCCTGATTTTGCATTGTGAGTTATCCATGCAGACATGCACATACACATGCACGCGTGCACAAGCGCACACATATATTGCATAACCAAATATGGGATCTGAAGATATGATCAAATATGCATCTTGAGTTCTCAAGTTTAAGAACTATGTTAGTCTTTTGTGAGTATTCAAAGAGTCATTGCATCATGATTGACACAGGCATACTACCATGGGCAGCTTCCTAAATCTCTCTTAAATCTGCATGAAATCCATAGGTGGGACTGCTGAATGTGGATGGATACTACAACTCCTTGCTATCTTTCATTGACAAAGCAGTAGAGGAAGGTTTCATTAGCCCAAATGCCCGTCATATCATTGTATCTGCTCCAACAGCAAAGGAATTGGTGAAGAAGTTAGAGGTGATGCATATGACTCATATTATGCAATTCTGTGTTATGTGTTTGAATAGACTGTCATACATTTGTTGCATTTTTTTGCTTTGCAAATGATATGGAAGTTCCTTGTTAATCTCTGCTAACAAAATTTGGACATGATGCAAAATTACGTATGTCCTCTCTGCAGGTGAAAATTCATGAAATCCCTAGAATCATGAAAAATGAATAATTCTACTTCAAACAAAACTTACTTTGTAATTGTTAAAATATTTGTAGAAGAGAAAAATAAAAGAAAAAGACAGCCAAAAAAGGTGTTATTTCTCTGTTCTATGACATTCAGTACATCTCATAGGTTATATATACTCGTCTACAGACTCCATATAAGTAAAATAATATAGATTGAGAGGAATCTCTAATTTATCTTTTCGGGGAAGGGACAATGGTGCAAAGGAATGAACTTACAAAAAAATATGGAAGGATACTTGGCATGGCAAGAGATGAGAAATCTAGGTAGTTATGGGTGTAACTAAAGGTGAGATGTAAGAATTTTTTAGAACGTTAAAGCGAGGATGCAATGTGGCAATGGTAACTATGAGAGAGATTAGGTATGCAAGTGGGTGTGATTTAATTGGTGAATAGAGAAGGAGGAGAATTCTAGAAAAAGGGACTATATGTCATGAAAAGATGGTGCCAAGTGTTATGATCCTAGGCAATATGATCTTAAGATCAGAGCATATGATAACTAATGGATGACATTAGAGTGATGATATCAAAGGATTCGCTTAAGATTTTGGGAACTTGATCAAATTAAGGAAGCAATGGTAAAATGTAGCACAATTTGGACTTTATTAGTCATGATGTGGGTCCAAATCAAGTAGAGAGAATGAGGTATGCATGTCTTAGGAGAATAGTATGCATGGCATAGGTTGAGATGGTGATTATTAGGGCAAGATAGGGGCTGCAATCTTAGATGGATGGTGATTATTAGGGCAAGCTAAGGGTGCAATCTTAGATGGAAAGGACAAGATCTATTGGCCCAATTAAGGAATAATCATGAAAACTCATCCAAAAATAAAAGGATGATATGGGATTTAACCATCAAGAAGGGTAGAACTTCATTGACTTGCAGCTGATGGGTGTCTGCACCAAAATTAGGACAAAATTAATGCGTAAAGAGTACACTGAAGGTGCATAAAAGGATGATATAGGATTTAACCATCAAGAAGGGTAGAACTTCATGACATTGCAGCTGATGGGTGTCTGTACCAGGATTTGAACCCAAGACCTCTCCCTTGATGAAGAGAAATGCCAGCCAAATCAGAAAAGGCTGGTTGGCGAGTCTCTCCTTTTTATTTTTTATGCATGTCTATATATTCATATATGCATATACGAT
The DNA here is from genome assembly GCF_009389715.1 of Phoenix dactylifera. Classification (NCBI taxonomy): domain Eukaryota; kingdom Viridiplantae; phylum Streptophyta; class Magnoliopsida; order Arecales; family Arecaceae; genus Phoenix; species Phoenix dactylifera. The sequence goes on along the minus strand of NC_052409.1, from coordinate 209,494 downwards.
ACATCCGAATAACACATTCATTCACCTGCAAGTCCACATACTTCTCATTTACTCAGACATCTATAATTGCGTTCATTTACATGCACGTACGATTGCATGCACGGGCCACTAGAAATGCAAATAACTGTACAATTCAGTGGAATTTGGATAAATTAATGTGTGTGTATGTGTATATGGAGGCCTATTTGGGAACAAACGACCGTGTGGAAGCATGTCTACTGGTGATCTTTTATGGCTGTTAACAAGTTCCTAGGTCTCAAATTATAATTCTTATATTGACGAATTAAGCTTGTTCCTTCTGATAGGAGTACTTCCCTCGCCACGAAGGAGTTGCTTCCAAGCTAAACTGGGAGATGGAACGGCTAGGCTATTCCTCAAAACATGAGATTTCTAGGTAGGAAGGACAAGTATTCCGGGGCTAAGAGGCAAAAGAAATTGAACCACATATTGGCAAGTGAGAGCTTCGCATTGGAAAGGCAAGAAACTGTCTACTGCGAGAAAATGCTTCGAGATTCTCTCTCTTTTCTTTCAGTAAAATAGATAAAGCTTGACTTGCTCGTCTTTCATAGAATGTATGGTTTTTTGGTTTTCAAACAGTAAAAAAAAGACTGACTCTTGGATACATACCAAGTTTTCAAATTGGATTTGTTTTGCCAATCTCGTGTTCTTTGATTGTGCAGTCTCATTTCAAACATACCTTACTACGTACGCACAACAAGGCACTACACAATGCATTTTCGATACGAAAAGAACCTTGATGATGTTATTGCTAATATTTGCAAATAAGATTCAAAGGATTAATTGTAGAAGAACCTTGATGAATTCATTATACAAAAATTGGGATTAGAAACAGCATGCCTGGGTTCGAGGCATGTAGAATACACCATCCTAAGAATGAATTTTGCTCTTTCATGCGGGCATCTAGCATCATTGTCCCCGGGTTATAATTAACCTAGCTCAGTCAATATTCTGCTCAGCATAATCACGTGGAGGTGCGATCTGAAAGATTAACCTAGTCACCCGAGAAGACGTAGAAGGAAAAGAATAGAGAGCGGAAATAAAGAGAGAAGCTCTCTTGCAGAGGGCTCTCTTGCAGAAGTCTGATTCTTTCAATGTCATGCATGTACTTCGGGAGGCGAACGGTGCGGCGGACTGGGTCGCTTCCTTCGCAGCACATCATTCTAGAGCCGTCACATAGGAGGTATTAGAGAATGTGCTATTGGTACTAGAGCATATTTTGTACCGTGACTATTTCAGGCATACTTATGGCCGTATGTAGTGAGACGCCGATATAAAAAAATAAATAAATAAATAAATAAAAGAGAAAAAAAAACTAATAGCTAATCTATATCGAGAGCCTACAAATGAACCCGGTAACCCCCGAACAGGCCCATAAAGGCCTCAGCATTTAGCCCATTAATGGCTTGTCAGTTTCAAGCCATTAAAAGCCTGCCGACAGGTTAGTAACTGGCGAGTGCCCCATTAAAGCCTTCTAACAGCTAACCCGTCAACTTGAGATTAAACCATCATAAAAAGTAGGGGTGCAAATGGGTCGGGTCGGGTCGGATCCTAAGTGACCCCGATCCGACCCGATTTTTTGTTCGGATCCTAATTTTGGACCCAGACCCGACCCGGTTGAAAATCGGGTCGGGTTGGGTCGGGTCCGAGTCGGGTCCGGATCGGGTTCGGGTCCAAGTCGGGTCGGGTTCGGGTCCGATCGGATCCATTTTTTGTGTTTTAGAAAAAAAATTTGGGCAAATCTAATTTGGTCATATCATAATTATGAGATGCTGGGTGACCCATGACTTGCAATTGACCTCCGGGAAGAACAGATGACCCATGACTTATAACTAAGTCGGTCTACAAGCCAAATTTCATATCACACTATTTTTTATCTATATGACTGATTGGACGGAACTTGGTGTCTTCCAGCTCCCCTCTCACGAGGACAAAAAAAATCCCAGACCTTCTTCCAAAATCCACTTCCATTGCAGAAAACTGGCGCGACCCATATTCAGTTCAGTTCAGTGTTCCCTCACTTCCTCTCTGCAAAAGTTAAAAGAAACAAAAACCAGAAAACAGAAGGTAAAAAAAAAAAAGCCAGCTACCGAGACACCAGAGGTATCAACAGTGTAATAGATGGAGATAGAATCCTAACGGGCCGAGGTTCCTTTGGATTTTATGCTTGTTGCTATCCTTCCACGCTTGAATCCTACTCCCCCCCCAACCCACAAACACACACACAAAAAAAAAAATCTCTTTTGCTTCCCCCCCCCCCTCTCTCTCTCTCTCTCTCTTCGGGTCCATTCGGGTCGGGTCTGGGTTTCGGGTCGGGTCCCTTCGGTAAACCCAGACCCGACCCAGAAAATGATTTGGGTCCAATTTTAGGACCCGACCCGGACCCGCGGGTTCTAAAATTCGGGTCGGGTCGGGTCTACACGGGTCGGGTCTCGGGTCGACCCGACCCATTTGCAGCCTAATAAAAAACTGACTTATTATAGGAGAGTAGGCCAAAGACTTAACTTGGCGCCGACACCCAAAACCCATAAAGTGCCTTGAATAACTAGACTTCACTGCATGGGACTCCTGCTGCATTAATTATCCAGTAGGCGATTATTCAAATAATTAAAGCCCTAAGAGTTGAACCTTTCCAAATAAATTAAAATAAACAAATTACAAAATTATTAAAATATTTCAACAATCTTCTATAAAAGGTTCAATCTCTAAAGCAGTCATATTGAACTTTACTTCTTGTGGGCTGTATCCATCCGAAGCAGTCATAGCATCCTTAAAATAGTTCCTTGTGTCTCGGATTTTTACATACCATATGTATGGTACTAATCAACTGGATCTTAGTAGAGTGGGTGCATACCAATCGCCTTGCATTCAGAACCTTGTTTTTTTTATGAGAAATTATTAGGATTAAGTGCAAACCCCCTAGTCACATCCTTTATGATAACTCTTGCATAGATAATCCTTCCAAGGGTAATATGATCTACTTTCCTACCTTGGATGTATAAACTCAACTTTTTTTAAAATTTTTTTTTCATCACCGATGCAAATACTTATTGTAGAGATGAGAGAAAATATCCTTCGAAACTAATGCTTTAACATGACCACTCAATTAATTTTATTTCTACCATATTTAACCTCGTTTGAGAGATCTTTAATCATGGTGTTGTATACTAGTTGTTGATGACCTCATATTGGCTCTAGGACTCCGCTCCTAGATAAATCTTGATTTACTAATCCACCGAGTTTTTATATGATTTGACATATTCCAAAGAATTTTGTAAATGTTTTTCATACTTTCTTATTTATGGCATGTGTTTGTTCATCTTTTTATTCGTATTATTTCAATTTCTCACTTCAGTTATAATACTATTATTAGAATGGATTGATATAGTCAGCACTTGCTTGTATACCAAAGGAAAGCTCTGAAATAAAATTTTTGATTCACTTTATCTTAATATAAATTGGATTCGGAGCAATTAGCTCAACCTCCATAATACCTTAAGAGAGAACGGTTTGCTCGGATGATCTTGTGCAATGATAACATTGCTAAGAAAGAATAAATATCCAGTGGTTGATCTGAAATATAAGGAGTTGATAACCCAATCCACATGTTTGAGTTTAAACTAACCAATACAGTGCATAGGCTACTTGTATGCTCTGCGCAGCATGAGCGTGGACTTCAGTGGAAACTTATAAAACCCAACTAGGCCTCAAGCAAGAGGATTTCATTAAATGCAAGTCCCACTGCATTAAATGATGTATATGATTATTCCAAACCATTAAATGCTTGAGAATTGAATATTTTTAAAAGTAAAAAAAATAAAAATCCTACCAATATGCATTAAACGGCTGTTTGGTTCGAAAAATATATTTTCTCCTAAAAATATGATTTCTAAAAAATAAATTTCTAAAAAAAAGATATCTAAGAAGGTACTTTTGGCATGTTTGATTGATCATGGAAAAATAACAAATTTTCAAAGTGCTTATATTTGATTGACCATACACTTTTCTGAAAAAGTTATGTATAATTTTTATTATACTCTTAATAAAAATTAGATATTTAATGTCTTAATACTTCTTTAATGCCGAAGGATCTTTTGGAAAACAATAAAAATGAAGTGGTTTCTGTTTCATGGGAAAATAACTTTCTCATGAAGGGCTCGTTTGGTTTGCGGGAAGTATTTTTCCTCCGAATATGATTCATGGGAAACAAATTCCTAGGAAGAGGATGCCTAGGAAAGTACTTTTCGCATGTTTGGTTGACCATGGGAAAATGATAAATTTCCAAAGTACTCATGTTTGGTTGGCCATCCACTTTTCTGGAAAAGTTATGTATAATTTCTATTATGCCCTTAATAAAAATTAGATCTTTAATACCTCTTTAATGTTTCTTTAATGCTGAAGGGCCTTTTTGGAAAAAAATAAAAATAAAGTGATTCCCAACTTATGAAAAAGTAACTTTTCCATGTTTCTCATGGGAAAGACTTTTCCATGAAATGTGGAAATCGTATTTTCATGAAAATACAATTTTTCTATTTCTCTTTTTTGAAAACTTCAACAAACAAGAGGCATTTCATTACTTTTTCGTTGACCATACTTTTTCATTAAAATACAATTTTTTTATTTCTTTTTTAAAAAAAATTAATTAAATAAAAAATAATTTATTATTTTTTTTTTGTTGACCATACTTTCTCCGTCGAACTAAACGAGCGCTGATAGAAGCTATTCGGGCAAGTGCTGAGCGGTGCATGTGAATATTTATTAGCAAGTAAATTTTGGTTGGCCATTATTGAGACAGATGTAAGAGGGAATTCAGAGGACATCACGATTCAGGAGATTTTAGATTACCGTCGCTTTTTTTTTTACCTGTACGCGTGTGCGCCTGCGCGCCTGAGCGAAGTGATTACCCGTTCAATGGCATCGCGTCCGCCGCCCTCCTAGCTTTCCACAACGCGTGAAAGGTTCCGGGAAAGACAGTTAATTTCAAATCATCTTGTATACCTAAAAAAATTGCTAATTAATATTGTCTTCAAACTATAATTGTTTATGTTCTGATCATCATCATTTATGGCAATTAATCTCTAGAAATCTGGAAATCCACCCCCCCGAAAATATATTTATCATTTGAGATACTAAGACAAATAAAGGGAGTCCCAGAAGAGATAGGGAAGAAGCGACAAAAGATGAGATGTTGAGACACCGTCGTTCCTCTTCCCGTACAGGGAGGTCATTAGACGATGCAGCTGAGAGCGCACGCGCTCGCCAGCTTGAAGCATCCATGCAACCCAGTGGAATCCTCGTTTTTTTTTTTTAATAAAAAGTGTCTTCTTTTAGACTAGGAAAATTTTATCATTTAATCATACTAATTAACCGACCCATTAACTAATTATATAGTTAACCATTTTGGAGTCGGCTGGCCTGGCTCCAAGAGGACTTCAAGCACTGGTAGTGGTGAAAGGCTGTCCATGATCCGTCCGTCGTATGGGGATGCTAAAAAAAGACGCCGGACGTGAGCGGAGGACTTGCCTTTCCGTTCTGGCCTGGAAGGAACCCAGCTGGTTTGTCGTCTGCTCGCCGCGAGCTTTCATTTGAAAATGGACTTGTACCAAAAAAAAAAAATGGACGGTGAGCTAGCTGGGATGGCGACGGTTTCTGATCGCAGGGGTTTCAACCACCTCAGAGAGAGAGAGTGAGAGGAAGAGGCCGGGCCCGTCAAGATGCTGGCCACGTATCACCGTCACTCACCAAACTATAAAACTCCAAATCTTTTTCCCTTATACGTATGTGCGCGCGCACGTATATATACATATATACATATTATATATATATATATATATATAGGTACGTATGCATATGTGTGATGGAATAAATAAATTCGCTGATATCACCACCCCTTATATGTTTTAATCTACGCGCACCCCTGTCTCTCTCTCGGTAATATGAGGGTGCAAAAAAAAGAAAGAAGGGGCAAACACTTTGTCGAGTCCATGGTATTAAACGGCGTCGCCAATGGCGTCATTTATCCAGTCACAATACGCCTTCCTAATATTATTTAAAAAAAGGAAAAAAAACACCACCCTAATTATATTTATAATAATAATAATTATTTTTCTTTGACGTGTTATAATTGAGACTGGGTGAGAGAGTAGGTACGGGCGGGGCACCTCCATGTGTGTTTTTTTTTTTTGACAGGTCTTCGCGCTCTAGAAGACACGCCGACGCGGTCATCTCCCCGGTCCTTCTCATGGTTCAATGATGGATATGCCCTTCATCTGTTACCAGATTTACGCCTTTATTTCTTGGTGGTTATATTTAAATGGTTTAGGAGAAAGTGGTGAGTGAAGCAAAGGCCGCTCCTGGGAAGGGGTGGGGCCTTCTTAAGCATATCAGTACCGGTAGAACGCTAAAAAGTTCATGATTTCAGGGACTCGCCGTCACCATATTAATTTAAATGAATATTATGTATACCGACTACTTAGTTGCGGAGTCGTATAATATTAAACGACTTCTAAGCGAGCTTGGTTTTAATATGCAGGAACATAGTGGATTTCTAGGTTTCTTTTCTTCATAACTAATTTAATATTTCAAGAAACATTTTGTATAAAAAAAAAGCATATATGTCCGTAACAATACCTGTATCTTGTCTTCCATACTCCTTTTATTCATAAAATGGCATTCATTTTTTGTGTATGGAAAAGCTTGCTCTAATAAATATAGTGTTCTTCTTTTTTTCGAGTCACACGTGCCTGTGGATGCGATGGTTTTGTGCTGGGAGAATTGACCTTTTTTTCTTCTACTTTTAAAGAATTAATCAGAAACTTGTACATCTCTCTTTTCTTAGCTTGAAATTTATGTTGTTCTTATTTTCTTGCCAAGTACTGATTGTACGTGTTTAACTTTAATTTACTTGCTCTAAAAAAGTCCGACAATATAGCCGCTTACTTCATGCACCCAATTTTATTTTCAGGGTGTTGAAAAGACATGTATTTTTGAAGAAATTCTTTGGATCAACGAAAAAGAGCGGACTTGAGTGCCCCATAATTTTTATATTTTAACTTTTATGAATATATTTATATTAAAATGATATAAGTTGTTTGGCGTAGAAAAATAAAAAATAAAAAAAGAGCATCAACATGATATTATTTAAGAGCACAAAACTCCATACTTAGTGGTGTATTGTGGGAGCAAGAGTACTAGATGAAGATGCTTCAGAAGAAATTGTTTTTGAAGTCTTTGAGAATGAAGTCAGATTATTGCGATGCTTCACTCTCAAATAAAATGTCCAATATATCTTGTCTATGAAATTCAAGAAAAGTGGACGAAGATGGGGAAATTTGATGGGGCAATTAGCGCCTGCGACGATGATAGATTCCATTTGAGAGCGGAGATTGGTCCCACACACGTATACTTAGGAAAAATGTTCATCCGTCACAGGTCAGGAATCGGAGGATCAGTATTTATTATTTATTTTATTTACCGCGCTAGCCTAATGAGTAATGAAGGATATTTTGGTAATTAGGGAGCCCGGCAGGCTTTCCATTGCGCTCATACCGGATTTTATTACAGCGCCCGTAAAATAATGACGGGAATCTTAAAAGTCTCGCAGCTTCCTTTCCCCTTTCCTTCCGTTCCCTTATTATAATTATTCCTTCTTTATTCCACCGCAGGGGAGAGAGAAGGAGAAATCTCCGCTTTTTGCCCCCCATCCGTCGCTCCCCAAACCCTACGCTTCGTCGGCGGAGATCTTTCCTACGACCCCCCATCGGATTTCCGGCCTCCGCCCTCCATCCCCTCTCCCTTCTCCGAACTCTCCTCCGGCGGTCGCAGATCGGATCCCGATTTCTCCAATCCCCCAGGTTCGCTCCAGATCCCGTCACGACGTGCTTGTCCGAAATCACAAAAGCATTGCGTTTGATTTTTTTCCTTTCTTTTTAATTATTGATCTAACCTGTTTATTTCTGTATCTTTTTCCTTATTTCTCTTCGTGTCTTGGCGAATTACGTATTTAAATGAAAAAAATGATTTTTTTTTTATTATTCTTGGGTTCTTATTTCCTGATAAATGTTGACGGGGGTTCTTTTTGTTGGGTCGATCTAGCTGTATTTTGTTCTGGATCGGTCTTGATTGACAGAATCTGCTTATCCTCTGGTTCTTTTTGGATATCCCGATTAGGTATTTGCTCGGTAGAAGCTGGGACCGAGCTGAAATCTGTCGACCATGGAAGAATTTTGGGGTTGAACCTTGTCAATTTAAGGGTCTGTAGGCATTAATTGCATTTTGTTTAGATAACTTGGATTTTGTGGTGGCCTCTCTTCCCAATTAAGCCGTTACTTCCGGATTTTTGTCAAGAATTTTAGTCTCTTCAGTTTCCTGTCATTTCATCTGGCTGTTGTGATTAGCATCGCTTCAGAAAGCATTCTAGGTGAACTCTTTTTCAAGAATTGCTTGGGATTATGGAATTCGCTGTTTCTTTTTCCTTGTTAGGTAACATTTACTTAGGTCATACTTGTTTTCTTTTCACATCTTCCAGTTTGGTGTTTGGCCAGGAGGCCCAAGACAACCTACAACTGAATCAATTTTTTTTTTTTCAAATTTTAAATAATTCTTTGAGTTTACGTTCGGTTGGTTTGAGGGTCCAGATTGCGCATACCTTAGTTCGCTTTCCCGGTATATTTGTGTTTCAATTCAATCAGATTTTTGTTCAGGGATATCATTTCTTCGCAAGTCTTCATTTATTTTAATCCCAGGCATCCATTATTTTTCTTTTCCCAAAGTTTTCTTGCATTTGAAGGAATGGGATTCTATTATGGAAAATGCCTGACATTTCTCTTCGTGTGGTTGCTGCATATGTTCTTGGATTCACTCAGCCTTTTAAAGTGGGATGCTTTTAATGGCCTATTCATTATTATAATAAAGATCTCTTACCTCCCCTCCCATGCTTTAATAAGCGCATCCGTTTATAGGAATGTGACATTTGGATCAATCCTTGATCTCTGTGGTAAGTGCTTATCATCTGCTGCTTTTTTTTTTTTAGTCTGCTCTTTTGTTTTTTTAAATATGCACGAGGATGGTCCTTAACCATCAATTTTCTGCAATGACGCACTTGGATCTATACTTCAACCTTCTCTCCAGATGGTGCTAATTTAACAATTGAATGCTTATATTCAGGCATGCTTTATAAGATGGCACCAGTGGCATCTTACACCATTATCCCTTACTACTTCCTGTTTATCTATTGCCAGTTTTAGGACTGTTCTGTGAGCTCTTTGCTGGATCACGTGGGAAGGTTTCGTAGGAGTTGGCAGCTTAACAGAAAATTGAGTGTAATCTACAGAAACCATGAAGAAAGCTTTTGATCAGACTGTTCGGGACCTGTAAGAATTTTCTTCATTATTCTGATGATTAACCTGATGTGATTTAATTTCTTCTTCCAGTTCACGTTCTGTCTTGTGTTTATGACACTGCCGAAATTGTTGTTTTAGTGCTTTCAACTGAGTACATGCATGTTTTGGGTATTAACATTATGCTGTGATTCAGCTGGTTTATAGAATGTTTGCAGCAGTCTTGGATACTGAGTTATATAACTTATCGCCTGATGTAAACTTTTTCTATCATTTTGCAGCAAGAGAGAGGTGAATAAGAAAGTTTTGAAGATCCCGGGAATAGAGCAGAAGGTAGATTATTGGATTAATGACATATTCTCAAATTTCTTTTTCTTGATGTTGTCTTTCTTTATGCGTATGTAGTTGAAAAATGAGTCATTCATTTTAGCGTTATACCAATCACAATTTGTTTGTTTTTTGTCAAAGAAATATACCTTTCCAGCAACATGGCAATATTCTATTCACTAAATGTCAGATAAGTAATATGGATTTTTTGTCTCAATTTCAGATTCTTGATGCAACAAGCAATGAGCCTTGGGGGCCACATGGATCACACCTGGCTGATATTGCACAAGCAACTCGAAACTAGTAAGTGACATTTCTACCTGTCCTAACTCCTTTTTCTTTTTTTGCCTTTTCAGACATTTAATATACAGTACCTGTGCAGTCAGGAATACCAGATGATTATGCATGTGATATGGAAGAGGATCAATGATACTGGAAAAAACTGGCGTCATGTTTACAAGGTGCTGCATACAGTTTCCTCTCTCTTCATAAATGATACAGCCTCTACCTGTATCGTAATTAGCTATGCTGTGTTGGTGAATGAACTGTATAGCTGCTATGTTATATTTTGTCTTTTCATTTGAACTCATTAATCAGGGATATGATAAAAATCTATACTTTTCAAGCAATGTCTGATTCTAGCTTTCTCTTTACTAATATTTATTGGCAACTGATTGTTTGTTTCATTGAGCTTTAGGCACTGATTGTTCTGGAGTATCTAGTTGCAAATGGATCTGAACGTGTCATCGATGAAATTAGAGAGCATGCTTACCAAATATCGGTATTAAGTTATCCTTTACCTTTCTACTGCATACTGTGAAACCATATCTGCTTCAGTTTGTCTCCAGCATAACTTACTGCACACCAGGTATTCACATTTCGTGACTGGCAACTGTGTCCAATTTGCAGACATTATCCGATTTCCAGTATATTGACTCTAGTGGAAGGGACCAGGGAAGCAATGTTAGAAGGAAATCTCAGAGTCTTGTTGCTCTGGTGAATGATAAAGAAAGAATACAAGAAGTCAGGCAGAAAGCGCTTGCTAACAGGGACAAGTGAGTACACTTGCCAAAAACTAAGAACAACTTGGACATGATTGATTTCAATATTTAATGTTTCTGGTCTTGTTGTATAGGTATCGCAGTACATTCTCGACTGGTGGAACATACAGGCCCAGTTCATATTCAAGTACAGGAGGCTATGGCGACCGTTATGATGATGATCGTTATGGTAGTAGGGATGAAGACCGTAATGGGTATGGAAGGGAAAGAGAATGGGGATATAGGGATGATGATAGATATGGCAGAACTGGTGATCCATATAGTCGAGAAGGGGATCGGTATGGTAGAGATTTTGATGACCACTATGGAAGAGAGAGTTATAGAGATGATGATTATAGAGGAAGCCGCAGCAATGATGATTATCAGTATGGGTCAAGAAATAGGAGCTTTGATAGAGACAGAGATCGTTCCTTTGATGACGATGATCGTTATTCATCTCGGTATGGCCTCATATCTGCTCTCATCATATACTTGTTTAATTTACCAACTAGAAGCTGTTTGCTGTAATTAATTTTCATGACTCTATTAACGTCATAAACTTCAAGAGATAACTGCGCTATAATTCGTAATTTTTTGGTGGTTGCATGCTTCTAAGTTTTAAGCATTTAATGGATTTTTTTCCCTCATTCAAGTATATGGCCCTTGTAGTAGCTAGCATATGGTTTTGAAAACAATGATTCTATCGACATATCTTGAAGGCATGCTTAATCTGGTCTTTTAATGCAGAAGTGGTGGTGGCAGAGCAGATGACCCTTCTCGAGATGAAAGGTGAATTTTGAATTCTGTGGGCTTTATAATCATCGTAAATTGTGTTATTTCTGAAAGAATTTTGCTCAAGTTCTAGCCGAAATCAGAGCCACAAATTTTTGTCTAAACACATTGCATTACCAGGCGATTCGAGCACAAGCTTCCTGAGCAAAATGTTGGGGCAGCACCCAGCTATGAAGAAGTCACAAAAGATACCCAACCCCATTTGCAGGAAGAAAAGTATAAATTTTTAACTCTTATGAATATTTCTGTTCATGAGGTTGCAATGGCTAGAACTGGGCCACCCTTCTTTTAATATGCTTTTTCCCCCTCTGACGTCATCTTTAATTTCAGAAATGGAGGCATTGTGGCAGCAACTGGACCAAAAGCATCTCCACCCTCTGCACCTAAAGCAAGCTCTCCTAGGGAAAGTACAAGTCTTAGCCCAGACAATGCTGTACCTGGTGTGCTTGCATCTGCCAAACCTAAGGATATTGATGGTTTTGATGAGTTTGATCCACGGGGTTCTGTGTCAGGTATTTTAGATCATCTTTGAGAAAATTTTTCTATCAAGATCATATCATTCATTTAGCTTTGTGATTCTTTTAAGGGTTAGCGGTGGCAACCACCTACGCCATTAAGCATAATCTCTGCTTGAACCTGACCTGGTAAGCTAGTGGGTAGATTTTACTTAGTCATATTTAGTTTCAGGTTGATTCCATGACCCGACTTGAGTCCCAGAAAAGGTATGGTTAGAAAGCTTGGATTATTTATTATACTAGCAACCCTCCTATTTACTAGGCTAGTGATTAAGGATAATGAATTAAGCATGTTTTTGATTAACCAGTAATATCATCAAATTTTTTAATTTTTGGCCATTTATTAGTTTGTTAAATAACAGCCTTAATGAGTTTATGGAAAAATAGATTGAGCTAGCAAATTGTTTGCTTCTTTATCTTTAAATTTCTCTTATATGCATGCATGGACATGTACAACGGTACTGGAGCTTAGTGGATGAAATGAAGAGGTAGTTTCAGTGTGTTGGTTGGCTACACAATTTGGTAGCATAAGTTAACATTTTGTAAAATGGCAAAAAGATTGAAATTCTTTCATGATTAAAACTGTCGGGTGATGGAGAAGGCCTAAGCAAATAATGTGAAGTAGGTGAATGTTGAACTAGCATAGACAAGGCATAGGACTTGCATCAGTTAGAGCGAGAACCAATTGAGCTGGTATTGCATTAGGGGGAGGCTTGGAGATGGGAAGGTGTACCAAATATGTGTGGACAAGGCTTGATAGTTCTGTGTACCAATGAATGAATAAAACATCTAAGACATGCATGCATTTTTTAATTTCAATTTTTTCAACTGTCATGTTGTAAGAAGAACTAAATCCTGTTTCTACAGTGTCAACGATATTTGTTAGTCAGAAATAACAAGGTTTTTCTTTTCTCCATTGATCAGCCGCCCCACCCACCGCCCCACCTGCAGCAAGTGGCTTGGAGATGGACCTATTTGGATCTCTATCAGCATCAGATCCTATAAATTCATTGGCTTTGGTGTCAGTAACTTCTACGGCCCCTCCTCCTGAGGCTGATGTTTCAGCAAATTTGGGTTTTGGGACAAATTTTGTTGCTTTGTCATCAACATCCACTGTACCAAGCCAGGTATGGTTGATCATCTAGTTGCTAGGCTGTATTATAATTAATCCAGTACCTTCATATGAGTAACCGTGCTCTCAAAACAACATTCAAAAGCAAACAATGAATGCTTGATGGTTCGGGGGCATCTTCGTAAAATGAGATGATCACTGTTGATTTATGCATCTCGTGATGTTTATCAGGACTCTGACTGAGCTGAATGGATAATACTAGAATTCCTTGTAGAAAATATTATTGCAGATCTTTTGTTTTGTTTTTTTTTGGTGAACATCGTGCCAGGATTTCTCTGTTTCTTTTATGACATTTCATATAATTAGTCTTTCGTTGAGATTAACCATGTCAACTTTCTGTTTCCGTTGGTTCTCTCTTCTGGACACAGCATGACTCCTTTTTTTTTTGTTTCTTTGATACATTTTTCACAGCCTAGTGAAAATCCTTTTGGAGAACCTCCTTTTAAGGCTACTCAAGAAAGTTTTCCTGCTCAGCAACAGAATTTTGCACCTGTCACATCTGTCCAGCTTCCTTCCAGCTCAACTGGACGTGCTGAACCTTCTCTACCTGTAGCCCCCAGGATGGAAACAGCCGCAAGCTTCGACTTTGGTGACACATTTGGTGGTGTTACTTGTAATCCTAGTGTCCCTAATGGTCCACAACCTCTTTTTGCAAACCCAGCAAATTTGGGGCCTGTAGTGTCTGGGGCACTGGCAGGCAGTAACGTTCCAGGTATGCTTCCCCCAGAAGCAGGAATTGCGGCCTTTGTTCCTTCACAGGTAACTCAACCTGCTGCACCAGCAAATATACAAACAACCCATTCAAACCTTCTCCCTCAATCAGGGCCACCAGCTCCAGTTGCTGCACAGGCAGCTCAGCCTACTGCAACAAATATACAGGCAGGCCCTCATATGAATCTTCTTTCGCAGTCAGGGATATTAGGGTCCCCTTATCCTTTAGGTGCTGCTTCTACTTCGGCTTTACCTCCTGCAAGAACTCAGCCATTGAAAGAAAAGTTTGAGACCAAATCAACAGTTTGGGCTGACACACTGAATCGAGGTCTTGTTAATCTAAACATTTCTGGACGTAAGTTGTTCTTGATTCTGCTTAATGCTATGTATTTTTTCTGAGAAGATTTTAGTGAGTCCGTCAACTTCATGCACCTGCTTTTTTGTCTGTCATTGCTGACTATTAGACATCAATGTTGTGCAGCGAAAATCAATCCGCATGCAGATATTGGAATTGATTTTGACTCCATCAATCGAAAGGAAAAACTAAAAGAGGAAAAGAAAAGCTCTGCAGCTGTGACATCTACTGTTACCATGGGCAAAGCTATGGGAGCTGGTTCTGGAATTGGCCGGGCAGGTATGAGTGGCCTGGCACCCCCTCTGAACCCCATGATGGGATCTGCAAGGGGCATGGGTGGTGGTGTTGGAGCAGGAATGGGAATGGGCATTGGTGGTTATGGTGGGGGCATGAATCAATCGATGAGCATGGGCATGGGGATGAATATGGGTATGGGCATGGGTGTGGGAATGCCAATGCGGCCGCCCACCGGAATGGTTCCTTCTGGACCTGGTATGCCTGGCGTTGGCTACAATCCAATGATGGGTATGGGCAGCTATGGTTCACAACAGCCATATGGAGGTGGATATAGGTAAGGCAATGTCCATACGTAGGAAAATTGATACAGAGCGAAAAAAAAAGAAACCAGATACTAGGCTTGCCCGCACATCTATTGCTGTATCCGTGAGTTGGTTTTGGGTCATCTTTTTATCTAGTTGGGAGATGTATTTCTATATATGACTGATCAATCAGTGTGGTTTTGATATGTTACAACTGTCTTTGTTGTATCAAGTCAGACTTATTACTTCGGCTGTGAAGTATGACCAGATTTATTACAGCATGTTTGCTGAATAGAAAAATAAAAATTATTATTTGATTTAGTATGGGACTAGATGTTCGTTCTGATATGTCTTCTTTGTCATGTTCTGATCGGAAATGCTTTATGTATGCCTATGTTTTAATTGTTTTCTATCTTCCCATTTTGAATATATTTATTCTGTTTCCATAATTCCTTCTGCATATTTATCTTTTGTATGGATTTACTGCAAGCTTTACAGGAGGCTGGACATGTCTTTCATTTCTGGGCGCTGTTCCCCTCCGGTTATGTGATTGGCCATTAAAGAGTGTGAAAGTTCGGAGCACTTTGAATCCTGTAGCAAGGCATGGTCTTCCTCCGTAGTTGACCAATGTTTATCATCTTTATGGTTGGTCATATGGTGCATGCTCAAAGCAATTTTTTTTTTTTTAAGAAAAAAATCCATGTCGAGTACATCACTTAGAGCGAGCCTCGGGTAAGATTGCTCCATTATAATATTAAGTGTTCTGGGTACAAAATACAGAAACCACCTCGCCATGGATGGAGATAAGATTATCCTTTTAGTGGTGGGAGTCTTGTACATTAAGTTGCCTTTTTTTATCATTTTCTCAATCCACAGCATTGTGAGTACCTGAAGCCACTGTTGTTCAAGGTCCAATTTCAACCCTTTGATATGGTATGGTTTTGCCAGGCATTTTTAAGAAGTAAATCCAGCCATGATTTCTTACTTGCAGACCATGAGGTTTTTTTTGGGTGCCGAACCTTGGTGCTGCAAGTGAAAGTTCTCATATTCAAATCAGAGATAGAGCTTTGCAATTTAGTACTATTCTGGAATCAGCTTGTGTTTTTTGCCAAAATCTCTGACAATAGAGCCTGTACATGAACAGATGTTCCATATCGTACATTAATAGATGATTTATATTCGATCTTAACTTACTCAAGCCAACCTATTTGTGGTGGTAGTGAGACATGCCCAAGCCAATATCAGCATCAAATGCTTTCGGAACCCCTCTCTTTTTTTCTTTTTTTTGACCTTCGAAGAACGAAAAAAAGTTCTCATGTTTATGAAATTACCAGGCGCGGTGGAATTGATGCATGGAGAAGCGGCAAAAAGAAGAAAACTCCCCTCCCCATTGAAAAGAGTCCTCTCGAGATCTCCAATATCTCGAACCACGTTGTCTATATTGCAGCTAAACCCCGCTGAATCCGTGATGGATGGACAAGCTGTTGGCCCTGATAACTTATTCAAGTTCGGGCATCGAAGCTTCGAAAAATCAATCGGTCTCAAAATTTGTGTTCCCATCCATGACACCTGAACCGAGCCTGGATTTCATTGCAGGTGTCCACCATAGGCGGAGGTGGGTCGGGGCTAAACATTGCAGCTTGTGCAATTTGTCGACGACGATGGCTAAATTATTCCATTCCAAGCAGCGCCAGGTCCCAATTCACCTCACCTTTCAGGATCGGTCTGTAGGTTATTCCTCCGCGGGCCATTAAAATAAATATGCACACAGGCTTTGAGAGCCCACGGGATAAATTTTAGGAGAACCAAAAATTCAAGGCGATCTAGTAAATAAGGAGATTGGAAGATGCTTCAGGTCATGAATAAAGATCACATGAGGCAAGCACTATTGAAGGAAATATATGATGGAGCTCCTTTTTTGACATGTGCCCTCTCACATCGATCTTAAAAAGGAAACGTTAAAGTTAAATAGAGGCGAGAGAATTTCTACTAATGGAGTCTATTAGTCCCTTAACTTAAAGAAAATAATAATAATGAAAAAAATTGCACACGCCAAAAGAGACTATCTATGAAGAAAGACCATCTGCATCCCCTTTTTTCTTTGTCAAGCCTCTTCTTCTATCCTCTTCATCATCAAGCCATCTCTCTCATCTGCGACGGTTTTCTTCTCTTTTCGAGTCTTTTTCTCTTTTTCTTCTGAAAATTGCATATCGATTTACCTAAAGGTGTATGTTGGAATGTTGGATGACTATTTTTACTGGATGTTTATCACCTAACCATGCAGTGCGTACTATTTTTGCTTGATGTTTATCACCTAACCATGCAGCGTGGACTCATGAATACTATAGTCTAGAAACTATGCATCGATTTATCTAAAAGTATGTATTGAGTTGCTGCTAGGTGTGTATCAGAAAAAGCTTGCAATATATACTAGTAAGCTGATAAGTGTATATCCCTTGACCATGTAATATGTACTGATGAGTATCATATTCCGAACTATGGATCAATTTGCCTAAAAATATGTATTGGGATATTGGATGATTATATTGTTAGGTGTGTACTGACTAACCGTATATTATGTACTATGTATTGATTTACCTGGAGGTATGTATTGGGTTGCTATTTGAAGCGTTTGAAAGAAGCTTACGGTACATATCAGAGAGCTGATAAGTGCATATCACTTGATGAGGAAGAAAGAGGATGAGATGATTTTTCTTCGTGCACGATCTTTATTTGAGGTGTGAATTTTTTTTTTTTTTTGAAGTCATAGAATTAGCGGACTCCGTTAGTAGAAAAAGTTATATCTTTATTTAGTTTTTGAAATTTCTATTTGAGATAGGTATAAGAGAAAACATGGCAATAAAAAAAAATCCGACCCACATGATATATTATGGTGCTTGCCCCATATAATTTTTGATCATAGGTTATTCCTCCTCAGGATATTATTGTAAATATAAAAAGAGAATTTTTGGAGGTTTTCTTGGCTAATAAATAGAACTCAACTCATGCAAGCAATCTGACAAATGCATGAAGACGGGAAAAAAATAGGATCAAGTTCAAAAACAAAAAAAGTCTATGAGCAAAATTGCATCTTTGAGAGCTTCACAAGATATGTGGTTGAATTAGAAATCATTCTCATCAAAAATGGTATCTTGATGGAATCTTGTATGCCAAGTAAATGATCTGGCGGGTCCCTGTGGTTCAGTCGATCTCCATTTTGCGAATGATTGCATGCTCCTTATTTGAGCCACGAGACAAAGTGCCATGAAGATCAGAGGAATCTTGAAGGATTACTGTGTTGCATCAGGCCAATTAGTCAACCTAGCAAAATCAGCTATCCACTTCAGCCCGAATATCAAGCCTCAACTCAAGGTCTGCATTAGGGAGATTTTGCGAGTTGGGAGCAGGTTGGATGTTGGAGATACTTGGAGGTTCCTATCAAGGAAAAGCGACTGCGAAAGGTAGATTGCAGTGAGATTGAGCAAAGTATCAACCGAAGGTTGGAAGGATGGCAAGCAGGTGCCCCTCTATGATAGGTAGAGTGACATTGGTGAAATCGGTCTTCAGCTTAGTTTCGGTTTATCTCCTATCCAACACCAACACCATACTGTCGAAGACACCTTTGATGAGCTAGAGCGAAGGTTTGGGAACTTAATTTGGGGAGCGTAGAGTGGTAGGGGAGGTGTTCATCTGGTGGCCTGGAAAGTACTATACCAATTTTGCAGCAGTTAGGGTTTGAATATTTGCTTCTTGCTGATGAGGAGGGAGGCCTTGATGGCCAAACATATGACTTGGTATTTGCTTGAGCCTGCGGAGTGCTTTGATAAGAGCCAAGTATGATAATCGGATCGTAGCATTTTGAGTTCCAAGTGAGCCGGCATTGCTCCTTTACATGGCACGAGATGTGTTCCCAGGCTTCGAGGGTGCTGTCTCAGATTAGATGGGTGATCGCGGATGGCTAGTCGATTGATGTGCTAAATGATACCTGGATCTCCAACAACCGTTGCGCTTATGATCCACTATGATCAACGTAGATAGTTGAGGTCTCAAGGCGTGCGACCTTTTTTGCTCGAGGGATAGGAGATGGGATTCGATGACGGTGCAACATCTCTTTGAGGAGCAATTGGCTGAGAGAATCTTTGTTTTGCCGGCACCTAGGGGGTGGGTCGAATAGAAGGACCTGGGGTACGACTTGCAGATCCAAGGTGAGGGCCTCCAACCTTGAGGATCTATATAGAGTTGAGGCTCCACAATTCATCAGCGTAACTGGTACTTATGGAGACTTCGCACTCATCCCCGAGTTACTTTATTCCTGTGGAAGGTTGCTTGGGGCTATTTTGACTAGGAGTGTCCTTTGCAGGAGGGGCATGAGACTCTCCCTACTTGTGACAAATGCTTGCAGGTAGAGGAATAAATGGAGCATGCTCTATTTGGCTACCCTAGGGCTACCTTGGTGAGGCAGCTGATTGAAGTTGACTGGCGTTTCTTGTAGTCTTTGACCCTGCTAACAGCGTTCTAGCTTACCTAAAGAATTCCGTGGAGAGACCCACCACCACGGCCAGTGGTGTTAGATGCACTTATATCACCTAATATGTCTGGTTCGACAGACATGCCAGAATCTTTGAGGGCAGGCGGCAGAGCCTGAGGATTGTTGTTGGCAGAGCACTCATTTATGCAGCAAAGTATATGTAGTCACAAAATGTTGGATGAACTGGGACTGCAAGAGACACCAGGGGCTCCCATTTAGCTTTAGAAGTGCCTCGGATGATGTTCATTGCCTTAGAGCCCCGTTTCTGAGTTTTTTCAAGGTGAATTTTGACTGTAGTGTGTCTGATGACGGTAAGAGAGGCGACGCTGGGTTTGTTATCGGAGATTATGGTTTCAGATTGATTGCGATGAGAGGGTGTTAGCTCTATGATACTTCTGTTCCGAGTGCTGATCTGAGGGCAGCCTAGGAGGGCATATCTTATCCTCATCTTGTCTTGAGGAAAAATGAGATTCAGCTGGAAGGGGACTCAACTGAAATACTGGGTTACCTATATGTATCGGAAGATGAATAGAGTTGCAGATTGGGTGAATTTCTATATTGCCCAACATTTCAGTGGCATCTTATGGGCTATCTACGATTCTTCGACCCACCCTCCCCCTTTTTTTTTGCCTTCTTTTTTTTATTTTGTTGGATGTATTAATGTTAGATTGGTATAAAGCATTCCTTGTTGCCAAAAATATAATAATAAAAAAAATTCGGGCTATAAGCTATAGAGTCGCGCACCCCGTCTCACGCATGGACCTGCACAGCCGTCGGTGACTTAGCGATCACTGAATTACTGGCTGGCATCTCTCGGACAAGGCCTGATTCGCAGTATCCGTTTCCGCTTGTTTGCGGATTACTACCCTCCACCGAGAAGAAATGCTTGCGGTGTGAACGATGGGGAGTCCAAATGCCTCTGCCCCTGCGTCTGCCGTGCCTCCTGGTTGCTTTGTTTAGGTACCACTCCACTCCGCAGAAGACCGCTTCCTTTACAGCGAACGCGGCTCCCCAAACTTGATGAGGGGATACGTTTACGTACACGGAATACACATGGAGAGAGAGAGAGAGAGAGAGGGATTGCGACCCGTATCCATCGGAAACTCGAAAAAGCTCGATGGAGATGGATGGGAGAGGCCAAGGGTTGTCCTTTTCATCAAAATTTGGCACTCTAATTTCTTGATTATAGAACTTAGTTCGTTCTACCCGGAGGTTTCGAGTTACCAGTACTGTAACAGCAATCCAGAGTGCGTATCTGGATAATTTAATGGACCACATCATGTCATGTGTCGGATGGTTGACGCTACAACATAGGCTAGCTGGAAGTAGGTCGTGCTTATTTTTATTTTTTTACTTTTCTTTTTATCCGGACCTGATCCGCTTTCGTAAAACAACTAGGACCCGTCAACCGAGAATTAATGGTTCTGAAACTGGATCCTAATTTTGTCGGATGGAAAACCTAGCTGGCCTCCATTCTCAAATTAACTCGATCTCGGAAAGATGGATCAAGGAAAGCTATCGAAAATGCTTTGGAGGCCAGACCTAGCTTTGCTAGGCGGACCAGACCTAGGAGCCATTCGCCATTGCGCCACCCTGGCCCCATTCGCACCCCATTACCCTCAGCACCGCCGACCATAGGATACTGGGGAGGCAACAGGAACGAGGAGGTGGTGATTA
Organism: Phoenix dactylifera; assembly: GCF_009389715.1. Taxonomy (NCBI): domain Eukaryota; kingdom Viridiplantae; phylum Streptophyta; class Magnoliopsida; order Arecales; family Arecaceae; genus Phoenix; species Phoenix dactylifera. The sequence continues at coordinate 188,522 of NC_052409.1, read as the reverse complement.
ATGAATCATTAGTTCCATGGCTTGAGACAAGTGATGGTGCTACTCGAAGCTTGTTCTACTTAACGCGTCTTCCTTATATTTTATGTACCGTGCTAGCCACAGGCTGCATCGAAAATAGGGAAGGGACTGCATATATAGCTGTCACGACTGAAACTAGCATATAACAAAGAATCTAATAGGGACGACAATTGAAAGATCCAGGAAGTCCAGCATCGTAGCGAGAATATAACTAAATTCAACTTGGATGATACTAAATATGCCTCCAAGATTTGCTATCACAAGCCCGAAGGAAATTTGCGCACCTGCATGGGTAAACAAACTATCATAATGTTCGTAAGCCCTTTTTGACTGAAATGAGTTGCGCCATCTCCTCCATGAGATGGTGATATCTTTGAAGCATCAAATTTTGGCGCCCCATGCTGAAGTGGATCCACTGTTTTTTGTGGATAGTTGTTGCCGAAAGAATTAGGCAGATTCGAACCAAGAACGGGAACTCTCAATCTCCTTGACAAAATTAAGGTAGTTTGACAAAGAATCTGCCTGTCATGGAGAATTCCAACCGTATTTGCCAAGTAGATCATTTTGGTCTTGGCGCATGCATGCCAATTTAATTTTCAATTATATGTCTTAGCAGGGCCCAATCTAAGTGCAGGTGGACAGAACTAGCCCAATATTTGAATATTGAACGGATGGCATATAATCTTTGCACGATTTGGCCAAAGTGTAGGATAAAAAAAAAGAAGAAGGAATGAAGGTTCAATCCAAATAACCTTGATAATCTCAACTCTCAATATAATATCCGAATCCTTGCATTTGGCTTAAGATTCATGCGATGATTTAAGAATGACCATTCAAATAACAGAACCATGTTGGTAATACCAAATAAAAAGAAAAAATATAACATAACGACGTTTCTTTTTCTTCTTTTTTTTTTCCGTCCCTGGAACGGAGAATACCTAAATTCCACATTAGCGCCCGTGATCAAGAAGAGACAATATCGCAATGATATATTTTAGGAGAAATTACTTGCTACACTGCATGCATGAGCGTGGCCGTGCATGCAGCCAATCAGAGCCACGGGTGATTTCTGTTATGGTGCGCTGAGATGCGCGTTTGACAGATGAGGCCTACAGAAACCGGCGGCCGTTAAGTTAATTGGTTGGGCTTCGTGGTGCACGTCATGTTTGAGCCGGTTGGTGGTCCCTCTTCCCCAAATCTCGCACAGAAACGCCCAGACAAGTAAGCTAGTTTTGCTGAGAGTCTATGGATGTGGCGCGTTGACTGCCATCTCTTTCCATCCCGCTCTCTCCATCCTTCTCTCGCTTCTGCGTGCATGCATCTCTGCAGCTCCAATGGAAACCCACCTAAAAAATTATATTTGGCTAGACTAGAATAATGAGGAAGAGAAGAACAGAGCTTCGTTCCCAGTCTTCCTCCAGAACAAGAAAAGAAACCCAATTCAAATCTCCCTCCCCAACTCGCCTAAGTTCGGTGCAAGGCATTACCAGCTACCCCAGAGAGAGAGAGAGAGAGAGAGAGAGAGAGAGAGAGAGAGAGAGATTTGTTAATATTTTACGGTATATAACAGAGATTGCAAGTCAAAGGCAGCATTTTTCTCCGGAGCTCTATTTATATGGCCTTAACGACTCCACCTTTACTGAAATATTTTCCACCTCTGCAGCACCGCACGAGAACTCAGATCCATCAATCGCGGTGGCCTCTTACGGATTTAGCTTACCTTCTCTGCTTGCTCTGCTTCCCTATCTCTCTTCTTGAAAACCAAAAAAAACAATCTTTATTTTCAAGTTTTGAAACCTCAGAGGACAGCCTTCGGGTTTAATCTTTCTCAGCGGCGGCGTGGGAAGCCGATTCTTCCGGGAATGCCGATTCTTCCGGGAATCCACGAGGTTGGGTTCTTGGGATCCGGGTGACGAAGTTAAGGCGTTTTGGGGTTCGAGCAAGCAGGGTTTTGTTAAGGGTTTCCTCTTGTTAGGGTTTTGACTCTATTTTAAAACCTATTTGATCAGTTCATTTTTTTATATTACACTGTGTCGGTTTCTTTTCTTTCTTTTTTTAAAAAAAAAACTTTTGTTCAGTTCTCTTCCCATTTCCGAAGGTAAAGAAATCAGTTTTCTTTGTTTTTATTAGTTGGTTGGTTTTCGAACAAGCTTTTCAACTTTTATTCTGCAATACGTCTATCCAATTTCAAGAAGGCAAGAAAGTTAGGATTTTTCTAGATACATTTTCCCAACTGAACTGAGAGAAAGAAATTGAAAAAAAGGGGAGATCTTTTGTTCCTGGAATAAGGAGAAAAGAAGAGCCGGATTTGAAGCGAGAGCACAGGGCGGGGAGGCATTTTGTGTGTCGTTTCTCCCCTCCCCCCTCATTCGTCGCCTCCAAAACCGGCTTTTAATGGTGTCGTCGGACGTGGGCAAACGTATGCGAAGTTGTGAAGGTAACACCTCAGCCCTCTTTATTCATGGTTCATCCCATGTGACCCACCTCTTGTTGCACTCCTCATGGTGTTTCCCATATCTTTATTATTTTTCTTTGGACCGAAAGAGAAGAGAAAGAAATCCTGCTGGTAGCTATATAACCTTTCGCACATGATCCATTGCTCCGCAAACTCTCATACACCCTCTCCTTCGTGTGAGTCTCTTGGCTTTTGAGCTCTTTTGTTGTATTTATTTCAGTTTTTGATACAAAAGCTTTCATCTTGTTCTTTACTTTTAAGTCCTCGTTGGTTCGTTCATCAGCTGCTTCCAATCACTTGAGGTGGCAAGGGTTCTACCCAAATTGAGTTGTAAGCTCAATCAATTCGATTCTCTTGCGGTTTTTAGCTCTCCCCCTGCTGTGTTCCTTTTGGCTTTATAACCTGGTCGTGTTTCTAAAGAACATTTGCTCGAAATCCATCTCTAGGGTCTTTGCATAAACCGTTGATTAGTTCGTCGGGTTCTTCTCTCTGTTGTATCTCCTCTGGACTCCCTTTTTCACCTTCATTTTATGCCTATTATAACTGTTTTCTGTTTAGTTCTAATAGTTGGGACATAAATATCAAGAGGCTTAATTTCCATTACATTTTCAGATAGTCACCACCAACGGTTGCCGAACTCTCATTTCAATTTGGTGCAAGGGAGACGTAAATGAACGCCAGCTTTGGGAGTTATCTCTGTAATCTTTAGGTGGACTTCTGGTCTTGACTTGTTGAGGTAAATACTTCTTCTTCTTCCTCTTCTTACTCCGTGTTTTTGGTGTGCATTTACTTCTATTAGTTGGTTACTGGTTGCATTTCTTCAATTGTGTCTCATATTCATCAGCTTCTCGTTTATTTATCAGGTGCCTACTTTGAGCTTTGTTCTTTTCATCTCCTAATCTCTCCACCCTTTACATAGCCTCTTTGTTTAAGGGGTATTATTTGGGCTAATCATGTCTTGAACACATCATTAAAGCATGTGTTCCTTTTACAACGTTTCATTGCTGGATTCTTATTTTTGCATGACAGACTTTCTTGCTTAAAAGATTCTCATTGCCTCTCAAATATCGGGAAATTTTTTTTTTGGAGAATTAAGTTTGTCTATCTTCCTTAATAATGATCATTGCTCTAAAGAAATCTTAACAAGGGAATAGCAAAGACTATACAGTCACTTACACGGATTAGGAAACCTAAATTTTCGATCCTGGTCTTATCATTACCTAGAAAATCAAGAGAGATCAGTTGGCTAGTTTCATCTCCTTTTGTACTTTTCTTGTGCGCCCAAATTTAACGAATCATTTTGTTGTTCATCAGTTCTCATTTTCCTATCCCTATATTCAGTTTGGATAGGGATATGTATAAATTTGTAGCGACTTTTATATTTGCATCTCGATGTTTGCTAAGTGTTGGTTTCACTAAATTTAAGCTTTTCTTCAGATCTTCTTTTGCACCCGAACTCCTCTGATGGGTTTATTTCGGAGTACGAGTATGAGAAGTGGGGACTACTTGGAAGGGATGATCAACGATTATGTTGCTGGAAAAGCTAATAAGATGAGGGCTCCTAAGATTGCTTCTTCTCGCCTAGTTGCTGCCCTCACCTGTCTTCAATTTGCCTTTGCACTGTATGCTACCTTTCTTCTCTACTACATGAGCCCTTCTGTAGATCTACGCACCAAACCAGACTTCTCATGGGCCACCCGCATTGCTCAACAATGGAAACAATTCATTGCACAGCCCCACACGCTCTCAACCATGCAAGAAAACCCTATCATTATCTCCCCTTCTGCGGTGTGTGATCATGAGCGGATTGATTTCTTCCAGAAGAAATCAGATGATGCGCTAATGATAAGGCTCAAGAGGGAGCTTTACGATGAAGTATTGGAGTTTCAGAAGAAAAACTCGGGGACTGAAACACTTGCTGAGCTCATGAGGATGGAATCCAAATGGAGTCCGCGTGGTCCTAACGTACCGAAGATTACTGTAATTTTGAACCATTTCAAGAGGAAAACACTTTGTGCTCAGCTTGATTCGCTGCTAAATCAGACATTGCCTTTCCACCATGTCTGGGTCCTTTCTTTTGGGAGTCCCAATGAGCTCTCCCTGAAGAGAATTGTTGAGAGTTACAATCATCCAAGGATTAGCTTCATCAGTTCAGGATATGATTTCAAGTATTATGGAAGGTTTCAGATGGCCCTGCAGACAGAAGCTGATTTTGTTTATATTCTCGATGATGATATGATCCCTGGGAAGAAGATGCTAGAGATCTTGGCTCATGTAGGAGGGACAGAGAAGTACAAGAATTCTGTTTTGGGGAGTATTGGAAGAATTTTACCTTTCAGGCAGAAGGACTTCACTTTTCCAAGTTATAGAAAGTTCCGGTCGAAGGAGGCAGGGTTGTATTTGCCCGATCCTGCCTATGACATCACTGTTGAGAGAATCGTGCAGGTGGACTTCTTGTCAAGTTCATGGTTCCTATCTGCAGAACTTGTTAAGGCATTGTTTATAGAGACCCCCTTCACCTTTATGACTGGTGAGGATCTGCATCTCAGGTAAGCGATCAGTTAAATTTTACTTTTATGATAATTTGTCTCTCCATTTCTTTTCATCAAGCAAATTGCGGAGCCCAGAAAATTGATTAATTTCTTAGGTATCTTGTGATTTCCATTTCAGCTTCAAATTATGTAGGTACCGTATCATAATAATTAAAGGAACAAACTAACAAATTTCTGCAACCAAAATAGCAATTTCACCCTGTTTGCTTTTCTTGAGTACTTCTATAGTATCATCTACAAGACATTACTATGAATTAGCAGTGGAGATACACTTGAATTTCTGCTGCTCCATAAGATGTATGCTTGGTGCATGTCACCTATCCAACGAGCATCAATTATTGCACAGTAGCGACCATTTGTAAAGTGCACATTATGGCCACTTATAGATTTGCTACCATGCTTATTCTTGTTAGGTTATTTTATTGGTCATTACAAAGATTCGTGACATATACGGATCTTATTTTGATATCTCATGTCAAATGTTGCAGCTATCAGCTTCAGAAGTACAGAAATGCCGGCTCGTTTGTGTTGCCTGTTGATCCAAATGACAAGGAAACATGGGGAGACAGCGAGCATAGGCTTGCGTATGTCTCTGAGACCACAGTAATTTTCAAGGACATTGTCCAGGTCCGAGATGATCAATGGTGGCGGGCCCTCTCTAGTGGTTATGTTACCCAGTGGGCAGCAATGTACCCTCAGAAAATAGATGCTCTCTTCTATGCTCATTCTCTTGATGAAGTGAGGGCCCTCGCTCCTCTTCTCGAAAAATTCCGTTCAACTGTGGGGAGGAAGGCCTATATTGCTGTTTCTGGTGGTGGTTTTTGTCCTTGTGAAGAAGCTGCGACTGCTCTTAAGTGGCCAAAGATTGTCTGCAAGGAAAGGCGATTCAAGATCTTTGATTTGGGGACTGGAGCAATTTCAGGAGTATCAAACTCAGAGGTCCCAGTGTTGCAAGCAGTCTACTCCAGCATGAAAGGACTTATCAAAATTCACAACCCCAGTCTGCTGATCACAGTTGCTGATATTGATATAAATATAAAGAACGCGCTAAAGATGGCAGCTGAAAGCAGTATAAATCGCACTGCACTGGTTCTTTTGCCTAGACCTGTCATTCCCAAGGTCCTCTGGATGGCAAATTTACGACCAACGGCATTGCCCAGTAAGGAATCTATTCTCTGGCCAGTGACACATTATTACATTAAGACTCATTTTAAATTATTGTACATGTGGAATAGAGACACAGTAGAAGTTCTAGAGTTCTAGGCATTGAGACTTTCAAACTTGATTGTTTGCCTGCTCGAGCACCAGCAAACTTGATTTTTCAGAAACACCATAGAATTCTAGAAGTTTGGCAGGACACTTTATTTCTTTTCTTTTTCTTTTTTCCTTTTTAATCTGAAATTCTTTTTTCCTCTACTATCTTATCTCACTTCTATGATTGCATTATTTTTTTTTATATATTTTTTTAATGATATATGATTTCATAAGGTGACTGAAAGATGCTCAGCCTTTTCCCTCTGCTAGAGAATTGTGGTTTTATAGTAGCTCTGTAGAAGCTCTTCTCACAATAGACCGATAGATACAGCACAGTCAGTAATTGTCTCGCTTTTTTTTTTTAAAATATTGACTTTTGGTGGAATCAAGCAATTAAGTTTGTATTTCCTGCAGATTGGAATCGGATGCGAATCTCTGTGAACATCATCACCCAAAACCGCGCATCTTCTCTCCAGAGACTTCTTCGTTCTCTCCAGAATGCCTACTATCTCGGCGATGAGGTCCCTCTGAGTTTCAACATGGACGGCAAGGTTGATGAGGCCACTCTCAAGATTGTTGGATCCTTAGAATGGGCGCAGGGACCAAAATTCATACGGAGGCGTATCATCCAAGGTGGGCTGATTCGAGCTGTGAGTGAGAGCTTTTACCCATCCTCTGATGACGACTTCGGACTCCTGCTAGAAGATGACATCGAGGTCTCTCCTTACTACTACCTTTGGATCAAGTACGCACTCTTGGCCTACCACTATGACCCCCAAGTCTCTCTGCCGGAGCTCTCTTCCATCTCTCTATACACTCCGCGCCTCATCGAGGTGGTAAAAGAAAGACCCAAATGGAATGCAACCGAGTTCTTCAAGAATAGCCATCCCAACACACCATATCTCCACCAGCTCCCCTGCAGTTGGGGGGCGGTATTCTTCCCAAAGCACTGGAGAGAGTTCTACGCTTACATGAACTCAAGGTTCACCGAAGATGCTAAGCAGAATCCAGTTCAAATTCCAAAGTCCAGGACTAACGGGTGGCAAGCCTCATGGAAGAAGTTTCTCATTGACATGATGTACCTGAGAGGTTACGTTAGTTTGTATCCCAACTTCCCCAACCAAGCAAGCTTTTCAACGAACCACATGGAGCCTGGTGCACACATTCGTGCGAAGGACAATGTGGTGAAGCATGTCAAAGTAGACTTCGAGGTGCCATTGATGAAGGAGGATTTCACAAGGCTCTTGCCGGCTGGGAAGTTGCCTCCAGCTTCCAAGTTACCAGTACTAAACTTGTTCAACCAAGCAGTCTCTTTGAAAGGCCTCAAGGCAGCAGGGGCGAAGCTCAGACAGGATGTGATCAGCTGCGACGAAGCAGAGATTGTCGCTGTTGATCATAGCACTGGATTGCCGAGGAAATGCACAAAATTCTGAGTTAGCAATTTTTTTGATTTTTTTTCACCGTAAAAGGTACATGATGTATTTTTTTAGTACAACTCTTATTTCTTGTTTCTGTTTTTAGGATGGGGAAATGTAATTGTATTTAGATGGCAAGAGCTTGTCAGGAGAAAGAATGGCAGGACATGTTGCGGTCTTCAATACTGTGTACTGCTAGAACATTGTTTGGTCGAAAATGGGATAACTCATTTTCTAATTCTTGCTCCTGGTTTCTGAAGACCCTGGAATAAAGGGTATTTCTTCATCAATGCAGCCAAAAGTGGATTATATTTAATTCCTGTTATATTTATTGGTCTCCATCTCATTCTCCCCCCACCCCCTTTTTTTTGAGAAAATATCTCATTCTCTTATTAATTGTTCATCATTCCTTGCTTTCTTCTTTTAATAACTTGGGTGGCTAATGCCTCTTTTCAATCCAAAAAAAAAAAAACAAGAAAATCATTTCTTGCTTTCACCCTCCGTCCACTACTTTATGATCAGAAAAGTGTGGATCTTCTTAACCCATCATTTGCTGCTTTAGAATTCCTTTGCCGGTCTTTGTTGTTGGACTTAATTAGTCGGCCTTTAGGCTACCGATATATTGGATTCATATAAATACATCCAATCTGATATATATATATATATATATATCTATCAGATTGGATAATTTACTTGGTAGACTCAGGTTCGATCCTACTAGAGAACAGCCATAGATTTTGGATCCATGGATGATCAGCAGGATCTGCTAGATTTATCATATTTTCAACAAAAAAAAAACGTTTCAATATGAGTTTTGATAGCTATTGAATAAGCTGCTAACTTTGTTCGCTTTATTTTTCCCTCTTTTTAAAAAAAGGGACAAACTATCCTGCATTTGTTTCACAGCAATATACCGACGTGAAGAATGTTCGCTTGACAGTTCATCAGCCCATAGGTAGGATTCGTCTGCAGTTTTCACTTCTTCCTTTCTCTTTTTTTCCCCCTTTTTCTTTTTAACAACGGAAGCACAATCAATGAAAATTGCCTGTGGCATGGCATCCAAGGCGTCATCTCCAAAACCTCCTTCCACCTGGAAGGTTGCAACCACTGGACCCTAGCCTAGTTCGGTGTAGTTCTCACCACGTTGGCCTCGCAATCTGTGGCTGTTTCTGCTTCTTAAAAAATACATCCGATGGAGGCTATAGACTATAGTGGGCAATCAAGACTTCCTCACAGCCCTCAGCCATCCTGGAGAAACAGTAGCCACGGTTCCATTGGTGGACTCAATTTTTTTTCTTTCCTTGCATCGGTGTGGGCAACAGAAATGTGAGGTTGATTTTATTATAGTTGTCATGCACAATTTTATTTATCATACTATGTATAATATTTGATATCACAGCTGTCACATACTTCATGCACAATCTTAGTATATCCGCTTAGAACTATGCACAATCTCGCCTATATGGTATATATACTATGTTAGATTTCATAGCTGTCACATATTATTTGCATAAATCTTGGTATATCAGCTCAGATCAATTTCAAAAAATTATGAAATCGGATTATTATATTCAAATTTAGTATTTATACCAAATCATAGAATTTTACCATTATATTATACTATATCTAGTTCCTAGTATCTTTTTCATAATCATAAAATTTTATTATTATATTCTATTTTATCTAAAGGCTCAACTTGTATATAAAGTGCACCAATGCTATGAACAATATAAGCAATTCAAATCATATTTTCAATACAAATTTCTCATAGTATCAATGCTAGAAGGATAATAGGAGAACAAGAAAGAGGGGTTGAGAATTTTGACAAAAAAGTTCAGCAACACTTGATGGATAGCAATGTTGCAACACCATGGTACTTTTCTGGCTTCAGAATGTAGTTCAAAAGATCTTGTGAGCAGTATAGTCTATTTTGAAACTGCAAAGAGGCATAGAAAGATTTGGAGAAGCGCTTTTTTTTTATAATAAACCTGCCAAAAGTTATTGTATCAAGCGAGATATCTCAATACATATTCAAGATTAATCTTTTGTTACTTCTTATTTTACCACACTCAAAGCATATTGGGATGAAATCAATGATCTATATCCATTTTCTACTTCACCTACAGTGCAATGAAAGAGTTGAACTGAAACCCTCAAGATGAAAAGGTTTTTTTTAATTTCTTATAGGGCTCGATGACTCCTTTTCAACTGTTCGAAGACAAATACTCACTATGGAGCCACTACCTATAGTAAGTAAAAACTTTTTCTCTGATTTTGCAAAAAAAAAATATATATAAGGCATTACAAGTCAAACCAATGCAGTCTCTTTAAGGCGTTGCAATGGCTCTTTCAAGTTTTGACAAGCACGATTCTAGTTACCCCGATAACCAATGAAGAAGTCATGGTCATGAAGGTCGTGGTGGTCAAGGACGACTACACTATGCTTATTGCAATAATTTTGGTCATACATATGACACTTGTTACAGATCACATGGCTATCCGAACTACCGTAGAGGAACCAAAACCCTTACTCCTACTACAAATTATATTGCCAATAGTGAAAATCCTCTTGGCCCATCTATTGTGCCCCATCTCATGCTAGAGTAGTATGTTGAATTGCTATCCATATTAAATATCGTCAAAACCATCATTTTCATCAACATGACAGATATTTCTTCCAACTCACAATCTATGACATGGGTAAATGACACAGGTGATTTTGACTGCATGATCTTTGACTCTAATATTCTTTTTATCACTTGAACTTCTAAAAAGAGCAACAGATAACCAGAAAACTATCAAACTCCTGAACCTTGGAATATTTCAGCCGGGCTTGGAAGAATTATATATATCAATTTTAAAGGTTTTTGTAGGATAATTGTGGTGCAGGAAACAATTTTGGATTATTATTTTAAAAATTAGTGTTAATTTGTGAGAGCATGGCTTATCTTTCCTCTCATTTGAAGATCTATTCTATGAAGATAATACCAAATTATCATGTTTGCAAATGATATTTTTCTTCCATATAAATAAACATAACTTTCTATATTGTCATCATGGTGTCGTTGATTTCACCATCATTAATTATATATCAGTTTTGTATTCCTAATTATGTTCATGCGAAATCCCCCAAGCTCTATCTTAAATAATTCTCTCTCTCGAGCAGATCTGAAATTAGCAAGAACCAAGATTTATGAATCAGATTAGGGAACATTTGTGCAGGTAGAGAGTCAAGAAGACAAATATCAACCCCACCACGGGCTGCGTTGGGCATACAAATATATACATGCATGCATGCACAAATATATATATATATATAAATATATATATATATATATATATATATATATATATATATATATATATATATATATATATATATATATATATATATATATATATATATATATATCACTGCTAAGTGCAGCCCACCATGTGCTGGTAGCAGAGTTTGATTGTTCCTATCCTCTTCCTCTCAGGAATCAGCAGGCGTTGTCCTTGGACTCGCATCACATATTCACATGCATGCATGGGCCTCCGCTGCCTGCTGTCTGCTAATCAGGCGAAGGAAAGCAAAGGAGGTTTTGGAGTGTTCATGTCTGAGAAACTATGATGGCCAGGAGGAATGACTTTATATATCACAGGTAATCATCGGAGTTGATGCCAGTACCAGTTATACGTAGCTCACATGTACTAAACCATGCATCCTTGATTTTGATGAAGCTTGCAGCTAGTTCACGCTTAATTTGGAGGTATGGATGATGCTTATTGGCAGGGCCTTGGGTAGGAGCTCTGCTGGATGAGGCGCTGGCCCTGGAGAGCTTGCTTATCCTTCGATCGTACCAAGATGTTTAAGTGAATTTATTATATTTATAATAGAAGGCGGAAGTTGTTTGTCCGTTCCATGCATGGATGTCTAATAATTAAGTGTATGACTCGGGGGGTGTCTTGTTATTTGCTGCTTCAGCACTGCAGCATACGGTATTTTTGTTCTGATGCTTGTGCCGTCCCCGATTAGGACTGTGTACGTACGTAAGTCGTTGTTATCCTTGTTAATTAGAGCACCAAGCAAGTTTATAACATCATCGTGTTGTTAGTTTAGCAGTAACATCTTCACTTATCGTTCAGGAACAAAAGATGTGCTGCTGAATGTTGGAATTAAAGGAATGTAAGGAACTCTTACTGCCTCGAGCAAAATTATATGATTTCTTTTTTTTAATGAAAAAAAAGACACAAAGCCCCAGCCTTTATTAAAAAAAGAAAAGTTTACAGAAATTATTTACAAAAAAATTGTATAAAAAATAAAAAATAATAAGAAAAAATTTACAATAGAAATTAGTGTGTAAGTAAACCTATTAAACTATATTCAATAAGTTGAACAACTTTATAATTGATAAACTTATATAAAAAAACTACAGCAGTGGATGGTAGCAAATTAAACCAAAATTTTAATTTGTCTTGTTTGACGGCATTTCTCTTCCCCCCTAATTACCACCTTATGCGAGGTTTTGAGGAACCCGAGTAAATGAGCATATATATAATATCCTCATTTGCATTTTATTCGGAATTAAAAAATAATTAATAAACCTCTCGCCGGCAATACTGCAGCGTGCCTGGGAGCACTACTGTGAGTTCCGGTGCATATATTACTCAATTACTCCTGCGCTGCTTTATATTTGGCAGGGAAAAATCCAAAGTTTGGTGAAGTCATGGGAAGGCTTCTTTTTCCTTTTCTTTTTTAAAGAGCTTAGAGGTCACGCACAGCCAGACAAGCTTAATTGGACCCATCTTGCAGAAGGATGGACATCAAAAACCTTGATCGCCTGACACCTGCAGTTGCCAATTTCTTGTAACACATCTTTTCTGTAATTACCAATTCTTATAGCAAAGTTTTGGGTGGCTCTTGCCTCCCGTAGTATCAAAAAAAAAAAAAAAACCTTGATCGTTAGAATGGTATGTCTTCTACCATTAATTACAAAATATGACCGGATGGCTCGTTTTCCTTTAGTTCTCCCTATCAAGTTGAGAAAAATTTCGGTTCTGCAATAATCGGTAAGGTGAGAAGAAAAAGAAAAGAAAAAGAGAAACAAGAAGCAGAAGAAGCAAGAAATGTCAAGGACCGGAAGGTTACGAGTTTGACCCATATACCCATATAATATTTAAGTAATAAGGAACGACATGTAGACCAATGATAATTCAAGGAACGAGCTAAAAAAGTGGGGAAGAAGCCTCACGAGAAGAATTCATGCATGGCTTTCATGTGGTAGAATGTCATCATCCCCACATTAGTGCCACTTATCGGGGCGTCTGCAATTCGATGAGGTGGATGGTGCTTCCAAGCCAGATGCCAACATGAAGATGCCAGCTGGGAGTCAAATTTTCACCTACCGCAGATTGAAAAGGTTCTGCATAATTGCAATTGAAAACCAATTGGGTGGCCTGACGGGTCAAGCCTACCAAGCTGTTTAATGCATTAGTTTAGAAAATTTATACTGGAAGATATCCTCCTAGTCCCTCCCACTCCTTTATGTCTCTTTAGGCATTGTCTGGTAAGAGACAGAGACGGCCCCTTGAAGAAATGAAATCAAGGCCAGCATCCTGATCGGCAAGATTTGTGGACTAGCATTTTCAAAGTTTTTCTCCACTATATGACTTGAGAGAATATTAAGCTGTTCCTTCGGCCAACATTTACTATTGCTTCCTGCCAAGGCGTTCAAAATTTTAGAGGTAGTCATATTTGCCAATGTACGGCCCTGCAATTGCATATATATTCGGACAAATTGGACAGAAGAGAGAGAGAGAGAGGGAGAGAGAGAAACACCAGCACGAGTAAATGATACTCCACCATATATAACTCCTCGGTGTCTCCATTGGATCTGTACCTATACCTATGGTGGATGAGACTTTAGAGATTAGGTTACGTGAATATTATTCTATCACAGTGAGACTGCATGGTGACTCTAATCAAACAATTCGGTCGGGCGGCAGCTATTGGTAGCACAGCTCGCTACTGGCAAATTTATAATCAATAGTAGATGGTGGCTGAACGAAGATTAGTTGACGAGAGAAATGAAGAGACGAGATTTCTCCTCCCCGGCTTCTTTAGTCTTTCCAAAAATTGAGAGTGCAAATCCAATTTGTTGTTTTCTTGTTTTGTCTCAAATAGCAAGTTTTTTCTTTCTTCTTCTTTTCTATCCTCAGGACATCCAAATAAATATGCAGAAAGTGTAAAATTTAAGATCTTATGCTCCTTTATTTTCTTTATGCCGGTTCTCTCTTTTTTTCTTCACTACTCTATCTACATATCCGGACTGTGTGTGCGAGGATCCGTGCAGACTTGTGTTTAGTCCTGCATCGATTATTCGCTGGATAGATCTTGGATATTTATACAGAATCAAGAAACTCGATTAATACTATAGATCCATTGGGGCTGACCAAAGGCTGATCGTGTTATTTGTGATTAGGTTTGAATATATTTGAATCCTTAGCCAGACATGTACGGACATGTGTTTAGTCCCATATCGGTAATTTGCTTGATAGATTTTAGGTACTTATATAGGATCAAGAAACTAAATAGTACATTTTGGCTAGCCATTTATAGGATTAAGAAATTAAAATAATACATTTCGGCCGGTCATTTTGAGTGAGTAAGAATTATTAGAAAAAAAATTACCACTTATCTTTTTTTGAGATAGTAAGATGGTATATATTGAAGGACTGACTCTCAAAGGACACTAATAATAAATATCTACTCTTCAATCTCTCTCATCGGATTTTTTAATTTATATACCAAACCAAATCTCAGGAGCATTCCACCAGCACCTTGCATAATACCATTCTAGGTATAAATCGCCATCAGCTTTACCCGCCTTGATAATAACTTTATAATCAATAATTTTTTTGTTTATTTTTCACATTGGGTTGGAGGGTTTACCTTTTTCCTCCATTTGGTTTGCGTGCTAGAGTGATCCGAGAATGACACGCAATCGGCAAAAGATTATATATCATGTAGCATATTAGCTTCCTCTTGATAAGGTAAGAAGAAAATCATCACAACCTAGCATCCTACTCAAATTAAACCCTCTCCACCATGTTTTTATTTAAGAAAACCGCAAAGAGTATGGTTGCCACTTGCCAGAGTATGTACTCAAATATTTAAACCCTCCCCGGCATGTTTAAACTTAATCATTTAGAAACTCTAAGGTGAAAGGTATGCTAATAGGTAATCTATTCAAGAATGATCCAAAAAAAAAAACAGCAAAGAAGATCTATTCATGAAAATGAATGTTCGAAGATCTGACTAATTGAATGTTCAATCTGAGGCAGCTCTTGGCAGACTAGACTGTCTCTCCTAATATAAGCCACGGATCCAGTAGCCTTAGAAATCCAATTATGCTTGTTAAAAAGTATAATTTAATGTAAACGGTAAAAGTATTGTTTTACTTAGTTAGTTACTCATCTCAAGGTGGCTTTTGACGGCCCATCATCCTAGTTCTTGTGCTAACATATCTCAGTAGTTCAACAGTGTCATTTCAATTTGGGAACATACTTGACCTTAAATCATGGTAAATGAACCGGCATTTTTAAGTCATCTTCGCTGTCATTCTCCAGAAGAAAATAAGCTCTTTACCGCTAAATTAAGGAAAGTGGGATTTTTATACGATAAGAGAAAAGGGAGGATTAATAAGACATGTTTACCCATAGCAATCTATTGGAACAATCTTTTGTTTTGTTCGCACTTCTCTCATTAAAACCATTGCACATTGTTTTCTTAAAGAAATATTTTTGCATCTCATCTTGAGATAGAAAGATGCGGGAATACCTCCCAAGAAGAACATATTGGATTCCTCCTCTTACCAATGGATTCAGGTTAGGTCTTTCATACAAAAGGATGTTTGATGTTCTTTAATTTGCTGGACCTATAGATTATCAAGGGCGGCCTCGGCCTCGAGAATATATAAAGCTAGAAGGGGTTCCACCTGCGTGGATCTCTACTTAAGTCCTATCCTATCAAATCTAAATTAGACGATAGTTTTGCATGGGATGCCCAGGAAAGATTTAACCTGAACTTTTTATTATATATTTCTTAATTAATAGTCAATGACAGGTTCGCGATCGTACCTTCCAGCGAGAGGAGGACCCATCCACCATTGGATCGCACAGCTCTCAAAGCATCTCAAACTCTATCATCTGTCTGCACAGCTCCGAAAGCGAGCAGCGGATGATCCAACGGTGGTGAATTCGTGAAGGATGCAGCTGCGAGTGCGAACCTTAATGATAATAATAATAACAATAATTTGTTTTGAGGTCGCTCGATCATCCCATCACCTCGCATCCTCGCTTCTCTCTGTTTTTATTCTCCTTCTTTTATAAAAACCCTTCCCCGGTTCGAAGCGCCGGCTAGCTTTAATGAATAACAGCAGTGGTGTTTGTGTCTGCCTTTAGAAAGAGGGAGTGCAAACAAACGCGCCCTCCTTTCTTGCCTGGCTGGCGAACAAGATATCGCATTTTTGGTCCTTTCTCTTTCTTTTCCCTCCCCGAAGTGGTGCAGAGACAGAGACAGAGACAGAGAGAGAGAGAGATGGGCGGTTCCTCGCCGTCGCAGTCGCCGTCGCAGTCGCAGTCGGAGGCCGAAGGGGGAAGGATGGAAGGGTGGCTGTACCTCATCCGGTCCAATCGCTTCGGGCTGCAGTCCTCGAGACGCCGCTACTTCGTTCTCGAAGACAACTCCCTCCATTGCTACAAGACCATCCCGACATCGACCAGAGAGGTTGCGATTCTCCTGATTCTGTTTCTTTTTATTGCTTTATTATCTTTCTTGGTGGGTTCTCAAGGGCGTACTAGTTTGTCTTTCCGGGTTCCAAGAGCCAAAAAAAAGGAGAGCCAGGGATTCCGGGTTTCTCTCGATCTGGTATTGAGGGTTCTTGAAAACATGCGCTTGGTTGGGGCTTACGCGATCGAGAATATGTTCCCCCCTTTTCCTCCGTCTCTTGAATCCGTTCCCCTTTTCCATTATCTTTCATGTATGAATGATCGAAGCGTCGAGCTTATGTAGATTATCCGCAATCTGCACGTTACTTTTGATTTGATCTGAATTCTAGTTGAGCTGACATGGTTCCAAGGGGCGATTTCCACAGATTTGGACAATCTTTTATCTCCTTACCTTATTCTCGTGTGATGGTGTTTCTTCTTTCATGTTTGTCGTTCGGCAGTTGAGTAAGGGGTTAATGGACTTTTCATGCTAATTTAAGCACTGAAAAACTATGAACTTCATGATTTCTTTGATTGATCGTAGAGCATGGGAGGCACTTTCGAGAAGGTTTTTATATACATATGTATTATCAGGATACGGCACAAGAATGCGTTCGTATATACCTGATACGATTTGTGATTTTAATTACACCAACACGGATTTCCCTTTATGGGCGGAGCCCACCTCCATTATTGCATTTACAAGGAATGAGCAGATTGTGGCTGTGTGACTTCTTATTGTACTCTTCATACAGGCATTTAATGCGATCGTTTGAATAGGATTTCTTTGAGTTTTTTGCATGCCTAAAACTGACCAGTCTATTATCTGAGCGAAATCGAATCACCGACTTCAAAATTACCATGTATATATTGTTTCTGTCAGGATCCTATAAGAAGTGCACTAATTGATTCCTGCATACGTGTCGCTGATAATGGGAGAGAGAGCATCCACAGGAATGTAAGAATACCCTGACCATATGACGAAATATATATTGATAGATATTTCACTTCTACTATTATTTGTTCTGCTAAATTTTTGACTTTGGTGCCATCCTGCAGGTTTTCTTTATTTTTATGCTATACAATGCTGCCAACCACAATGACCAACTCAAGGTGCGCGGAATATACAATCTTAATGTCACAGTGATCTCTTCAGTAATTGTTGCTGTTTTCTTCATTCTCACCTTATATCAGTAACATATGATAGTCAAGTATCACACTTTGAGTCTGCAGTTGGGAGCTAGGAGTCCAGAGGAAGCAGCTCGGTGGATACGATCCTTAATGGAAGCAGCATTAAAGGTTTTCTTGCTCTCATTGAAGTTCGTTTGTTTTATTAGAACCATATAATTGTCGTTCTTTTCTCGATTACAGGAGTGCCCAATCAAAAGAGAGAATGCGGTGGCTTGTTCCAGAAGAAGATGGCCATCTTTAAGGTAATGCATAAGCCTGCCTTCTATTACTAGGACTTACTCACCAGTCATTCATTAATTTTGTTTCTGTTTATTCCTTATAGACACAAGGTAGGCGGCATTTTCTTTGAGACAGTTTCATGTAATATAATTTGGAAACTTACTATATGCTTATGTATATTATTAAATGGTCTATATATCAGTGTGTATAATTATAGTGCTTGCAGGGGCCATAAGTTACAGAAAGCCTTTAATAACTAAGTGGAGACTTTCATGAGTTAAGATATTCTACGCATGAACGTACTTAAATTCTATTAGGTCATTATCTTACATGAGAAACAAAATAAATCTATTAGATCCTATCCAGAGTTATTTAGGCTGAGATGGGTATTCTGATGGAAGTAAACCTTAAAGATAACTATGAATAAGCTTTGCAGAGCAATCCATTGCATCCGCTTCTCACAGTTACACCAACAACTTAGATGATACTACTAAATATGTTGTAGAACTGCTTGTACGATGCACAAGTGCATGCACTCATGCGCAAACCCACAGATGTGTGAACATACACCTTCTTGCATACACGCAAGCAGGAATACACATGCACACGCCTGCATATGGAAATGCCCAATCCTGATTTCAATTTAGTCCAAATTGAATTGAATGTTAATCACTTATCTGTAAATGCAATAGACCAAAAATTACTTAAATATGTTGGAAATAGTGGCCTGGTGAAATGTTGATTTGGTTTAATCAAAATTGTATTTTAGGCGATGATTTATCCAAAGATTAAAAGGTTCAGAAACTAAAACTTTTTTAGGATGCATATAATTATCGCAAGAATATCACAACTTTTTGACATATTTGTGAAATGAATGTCTATCTTGTTTGTCTATGCAATTTGCCCAAGTTCATCATGGAGTCTTTCTGTACGTACTCCCTCTCTTCTATACATACTCCGTCTTTTTTGTGCTTAACATGGTTATACAATTATCTGTAGGTCATGATAGAAAGCAATGCTTTTATATATTTCCCTTAGGCTGTATTTATGCTAAGGGTAATAGCAACATGCCCTCAATTAACTTACCATTATGTAGGGTAATGCACTGGCTTCAGAGGCTTCTTAGAATACCTTCACCCACTTCCTAAGCACTTCTTTACTAAAAATATCTCTAAAATATCCACTTTCTTGCACCCGCATCTGGGTAGATTTTCAGCAAGGTTTTTAAATGCCAATATCTCAGCTATATCAGTGAGTGATTGGTACTAAGATGAACCAAGATATCATTTTATATTGGTCAAGATGTAAAGTTGGAGAATATTTTATATGTCTTTCTTATTTTTTTAGAAAATCTCAGACTAGATGCTAAGATTCTGGAAATAATGAATGAAATGCCCCTAACATTCCTTCTCTCCTACCTGATCTGCAGTGCCAACCCTTCCTCCCTGACCACCCCCCCTGCCACCATTGTCCCTCAACATTACTGCTGCTGCTGACCCCTCACCCATTCCACCCCCCCCCCCCCCCCCCCCCCCCCCCCCCCCCACCTCTCTCTCTCTCTTGCTTTCTCAGCACACCTCTTCTCTGCCTCCATTTCTGATTGCTGCATGCTGCTGATCCACTTCTCTTGCTCTCTCATCTCCATCCTCTACTCACACTGCCTGCTGTCCATCTACAGCTGCAACTCCTGCACAGTATGCCACTCCACTGTCTGGTTAGCTGCTACTTCTCTCCACCCAAATGCTCAATTCTTTCATCCATTGTGGAAGAAAAATAATAAACCTCAGCCAGTATTTGAAATCATATCAACTAATATCTCACAATTTGTTGGTTTACAACTTTCTGGTTAATAAGGGCCCATATTTTAATAATATTGTATTGGTGAGTACCTAATATCAATAAGAACAAATATCTCAGCCAAGATGAGACTCTCAATTTGCAAAGAACATGATCTTAGCTTGGCATCATCACCTATCTGCAATATCTTTATCAATTTTGTGCTACTACTTGAGGAGCACTATGACTTCTGAGGACATAGTTCATTGGTGTTGATAGCAAGATGGTTGTTACTGTATTTGATCCTTTATATCAATATTTTTAAAAATTCTGCTTCAGCATATAACTTGTGCTTCTCATTTTTCTGTGTATTGATTTGATAGGTTGAGCCAGAGCAAGGGAAGGAGTCGGATGCACTCCATAGGTAAGCATGATGTGTTTTCGATTCTATTCAGAGGGGTTTCTCTTCTTTTTCTTTTCTTTCAAAGTTTTGCACTTGATTGTTCATGAAGAAATAGTAGTCTCTTAATCCTTATGTTTTACATTCCTGTTCCTTGTTGTTAATAATAATATATAGCCATCTTAGTGATATTTTAGCCCTCTATTTGGTTATTTGATATCCTGATAATTCTTATCATTCTTAGTGATATTGCCCCTCGAATGAAACATTTACATGTAATTTTTGCTAGATTGGACTGTTTTTTCATCCATACACACAGATCCAATGGCATCTGATGTTATTGCACCTTCTCCATGGACAATATTTGGCTGCAAAAATGGTAATTATTTCTTGTTTCTCATATTTTACTCCACCTAGCCTTCTACAATTAATTTTTCCACTTCAATGTAGGCTTACGGCTATTTAAAGAAGCAAAGGATGGTGATTTCCATCGGAAGGTATCTATAAATTTGATCAATAGACAGTCAGTTCGTCATTTTTTTGAATTGCTATTATTGAATATGCTCCTCTCCTCAGTGCTGGGATGACCATCCAGCTATCATGGCAGTAGGTGTGGTTGATGCAACTCCTGAGGCGATTTTCCGGACAGTTATGTCTCTTGGTCCATCAAGATCAGAGTAAGACTAACTCTGATGTTGTGTTTTAGAGCTTCCAACTGATGCCATCTTGTTTAAAAGCCACATGGCATTTAGACTTACATGTGCTTCATACATTTTTTAGAAAAAGGGGGACCCATCTATCAACACTTCAGTGCCACAATCTAAACTTCTAAATGGAATTCCATGTCATCAATTTTTATCATGATAAAGACATCTAATAGACATCCCAATAGCAATAGGGTGACAGTGAAATAATACAAGAAATGAATTTTATAGTAGCAACTATCAAAAGAAAACTACAACCATAACCATCTAGCGATGCCCCGACCCCTTGGGGTTGGCTTTATGGATCCTCATTCGCCAATTGTTCCTATTCAGGGTTCCTATCTCACAGCTTCCTTCTATAAACATTGATATCCATGCAGAAAATCATATGTTTTTGTCCTATAGTTCTATCTGTATATTTGCGATGTATGGATTTTTTTGTATAGGATCTGAGATGCAAAAAGTTTTTCTGTATCTTCATTGACTATACTATCTCACAAAGTTTTTCTGTATCCTATCTCCCTGCTTCCTTCTATGTTATCTTAGGTCTTACCCTCTTTTTCCTATATCCTCTATCACAGATTAACATGCCCCACCTTACTGAAGCCTCCTAAATCTTCATTGTACATGCCTATACTATCTCAATCGTAATGTACATGTAGAAGTTAGTAAGACATGTTGCTCTTAGTATTAAATTGAAGTATCCTGGTTGCCGTGGTTGTTGGTTAAGATAAAATTTCTTGCAGATGGGACTTCTGTTTTGCTCGCGGCAGTGTGATTGAACATCTGGATGGTCATACTGATATTATTCACAAGAAATTGCATAGCGATTGGTTGCCTTGGTCAGACTCCAGACCTATAAAGCTTTTCAATTTACTAACATCTTCAATAAAACATGTCCGTTAATTTGTCTACATTCTTACTTGATCTTCATGGCATTAAATTTTGCTTGTAGGGGCATGAAACGGAGAGATCTATTGTTGAGGCGTTATTGGAGAAGGGAAGATGATGGAACATATGGTAATGCCTGTAAATTTTCTTCTTTCTGTCAGGTTATTTGGCTTTATCATGAGCTAATACACTCACTGATTGCAGTAATTCTGTACCACTCTGTGTTCCACCAAAATTGTCGACCTGAGAGAGGCTATATTCGTGCCTGCCTTAAAAGTAATGTATGCTTAGTATTCGGCAATGGAATTGCCTAGTCCTGATCATGCTGCAATATGCTTGCTAACTCATCTCACAGATGTAAAATAGCTGCATAATAATTCAATTCATGCACCGTTGTAGGTGGAGGATATGTTATATCTCCTGCAAACCAAGGAAATATATCAGTTGTTAAGCACATGCTAGCCATTGATTGGAAATTCTGGAAATCTTATTTATTTGCCTCTTCTGCAATATGCATAACAATCCGAATGCTGGGGAGGGTTGCAGGTAACACATGCCCTTGAGAATATGACCTCCTGTTTTTCCATTGGTTGGTATATCTTTTGACAAACAATTTTTTTGACCATATAGCTGATGTATGCACTTCAACTTTATTTTTGCAGCGCTACGAGAATTGTTTCGAGTAAAATTGGGAAACTATTCACACACTGATTTTTCGTCACATGACACGGAACCGGAAGTGCAATTAGCTGGTGAAAATAGTAAGAGTGAGGAATTTCTAGAAGGATCAGAAAAGTCTCCTGCCAAACCTGCAAAAACAAGTGGTTCATTCCTTCAATTGAATGATGCAGCTGATGAATTTTTTGATGTTCTAGATGAATCGGAATATGACCAAACAGAGGTCATGTGGACTTCTGATGCAGGCATGCAGTCTCAGGTAACTTTTCTACCCATGGCTTCCGAATATGTTCAGTAATTTTAAGAGATAAATCTTCCTCTCGGTCAAAAATTTCATAGGTACATAATCACGCCACCGACCTGGCAGCATGAGCCAAGTGAGGTGGCAAACCCAGGCACGTGTAGGGCTTGGCCCCACAAGCATACAAGGTGTCAACCAGTCAAACAATAGTCATAAACCAATTCTAACAACTATTCAACAACGTAGGTAGAGTCAAAGTTCAATATTGACACTCTCTAATAACTCGACATCGCCATGTGCCATCCAAAACAACCACGATTAACAAATCCACAAGCTAAATGTTAAAAAAAAATCCACAAAATACTCCAAGGCAAGGTTTGTTGTCTCGGTACCAAATTCCGTACCAGTACCATCCTATTACAGTGTTGGTATGCGGTACAATACGAGACGGCAAGGTATACCGAGTGTCGATATGGTATGAGATTGCGTATTGGTTCAATACGGTATGCACCGGTATAGCGAGCCTTGCACCAAGGTTTAACAAGTCATTTAAAATAATATTTATAACAGAAGGTTTCTAAAAGCAAAAACTAAAATGAGGTTGAGTCCACGTTAGGTCCAGGGCCTTGCTCTAAGGTCACACCCCTAGCACTACCTACCAACTCCTAAGCCTTGGGCTCAAAAAAGAGAGAGAAATGGCGAGCTCAAAACCCAATAACCAAAACCATGACTGGAGAGGGATCAAGCAAATACAACAACAAAAAGCTTTCAACAAACTATGGGTGTGTAAAGCAAAATAATACTGTTGATAAGGATAGAATTTTCACAACTAGTATTTGATATATAATTCCAAAATCAATATTTCACATATACTTCCAAAGAGCAATTTATAAACAATTTTCCAAAATAAATATTTCATATATAATTCCAGTGAACAACTTATAAATCATTCAAAAATAGTTTTCAACTCATCAGTCAACACGACTATGGCTATATTATCCTTGTGATAGGACGCAAAGTACCGAACCTAACCCCTGCAAGCTAGGTCCAATGAACTGCATTAACACATACTATATGGGTCCTCCTATGTCACATGTAACCAGGGTATGCCATATCATACCGAATCGGATGGTATGGAGCATACCGTACCGTATTGGTTCGATAACGTCGCACGTTATGGGGGCATACAGACACTCGGTATGCCGAATTGGCTTCCATACTGGGTGTACAAATATAGTGATACAGCGGCACCGACACTGGGCCCGATACTGAGATGGCATACCTTGCATGTAACACTTGCAAGTAGGCCCAGTGAACTTATTTAGCCATGGAGTCGGTCCAAGATGATGCAAGTTCTTGAACAATCAAAGTGCCAATGTATATAACCCTCATTGTAAGATCCAAAACATAGCTAGGCTGAGATTCCAAAGTAAACACAAAATTTCAATTATTTGCAAATTTAGTTTTATTTCATTTTTTTCAAATCACAAACATGGCTAAGGGATTTACCAAATTTGCAAATCATAAACAATTATTTGTAGGGTTTTAGAATACAAAACCTGCATGGTTTTAAGAGGAATCCCAACCACATCCAAAAATACATGGTTTCAAAAGTTCCAAGCAAAGATGCTCAACATTTCCAGTATTTTTTGTAAATACTCGACAATCTATAATTTAGAAAACACGATTTTTCAATGAAGCCCTAGAGTTCCAATGTCACAAATCTTCACTTGCTTAATCCAAGTTACATTTACATGGCACAAAATTTTAGCAAGAATCTAACATTGAAATTCGATTTTCAGTTTTTATGCCAATAGCTAGCTAATATAATACCAAAATTATATTGAACCTGGCACGTGCTAAGAAGAGAACACCAGCATGGATATTTGCTAGCTGGGACACACATCCCGTGCCAACCAATGCTCTGTGTCGACTTCGTATCGGCTTGGTGTGATATAGACTGGCACGTTCCGAAAGTCTTAGTATTACGTAGAATTACATGCATTTTATCCGAAGAAGTTGTTTCTTAATTTATAATCCACAATCGCCATGGTATTTTTGCGAAATAATTACATAAATATATTTCAATGAAAACTAATGCAGGTGATTCTCAAAAAAAAAGCATATCAAATAAATAGTTCTCAAATTCATAAAACATTACAAATTATCTAACATGGGTATTTATGAGATAACAAGGTAGAGCATTTTAGAGGATAAAGTGCCACAAACATTCAACAAATATTCCATTTCAAATATCTTATAGGATGATTAGCATAAACATGTTTTAGATGATATGGAGTTGCAACTCTAGTCAGGTAGAAGGTTACTTGCAAAACATGTTTAGTCCAACAAAGAGTCTCGCCACTCAACGACAATTCCTCTCTAACACTAGGAAATCACAAACAACCTAGACATTCAAAGTAGAGCCCTAAAATAGGCCTAAGCAGTCATAACCCACATAACTCAATGAAAATAAGCCCCAAGATTTCACGCAGGATACGTAATTTGTAATTTACAAAGTAAAATTTCAAAATTATGAAACTTAGTTAAAAGTATTTTAGATATAATTTATGATTAGCTTTGTCAAATCAAGCGATTCTGATGGACACCATCAACTTTAGGCCTAGGTTTTTCCTACAACATAATTCATAATTATCAAAATATATATCCAAAGATTACAATATGGGTCCTTTGGAATTCCTAGAACATGAGGATTCCAAATGTATAACCGTATCACCGAAAACTCGCCGGAGGTAGCCGATGGCATAAAATCTCTCCCTAGGTATGTCAGATCCGCTCCAAAATCTACAATAGTCAATCCAACAAATAGCAATAGGATTGGTGTTCGCCTTAATCATGCCTCTAGCTAGAAGCTGGGGCTTGGAATCCGATCTCTTGTTCAATCCGTCGGTCACCTCTCTCTACACAAGAAGGCATAATTAGGTTTGGATCGAGGGAAATAAAAACTATAAAAGAGAGGGAGAGAGAGGATAGAGATCTTACCAAATAGGTGAAGAATGGTAGAAAATGGGATTAAGGAGAAAGAGGGGGGCAAAATTTGGAGAGGAGGAGAAGATGGTGCGAGTGAGGAAGAGAAAGAGAAGAGAGGTGGGGGAGATGGAGAGCGAAGAGGGTGGCGGAATGGCTGATAGATGGTGGCAGAGTGAGAGGGGAATGGTGGTGGTGGTGCTCAGGTGGAAGAGAGGGTTGAGTGGGAGAGGGGGTGCATGGGGAAGACGGTGGATGGGATGGGGTCTCATGTGAGAGGAGAGGAAGGGGTTTCCCCAGGGGTGTTGGGGGTTTTTTTTTTTTGGGGGGGGGGGGTGGGGGGGGGGGGGGTGTGTGCTGTGGCGAGAGGAGGAAGAGGAGCAGAGTTGGCTCAGGTGTGGGTTCCAGACAATTGGGTCCATGTTGTTACACTGTCACATACTTTGGAAGGTTGAGGTGTAGAGCTTCCCGCTTCTGATATAGTTGTTAAAGGATGACCTGATAAATTTTTATTAAAAGAAAATAGTCAATTGGTGGTGCAAATCTTATGGTTACGGTGAGGGGTACTGAAAACAAAAAAGTTGGGTGAATTTAAACCTGTTAAAAATAAGGATCTTATAATTGATTAAAATCCAACATGTTTAAGGGATCCAATGAATGTAGTGTAAGTAGTAGAACCAAAAGACCCTTCAAAGAAATTAGGCCTCAAAACTTTCAAACTCAGCGGAATAAAGAGCAAAGCAAGTGAATGTCAAAATCAAGTAAGTGCTAAAAGGACTTAGTTAGGTTCATATATGATCAAGAGGAGATGCAGAAGCTGGCAAGGCAAACACATGATGAAAGGAAATGAGAAGAAAGGCCTGGTGGATTAGAAAATACATTAAAAAAGTGTGCAAAAGCCACAAGAAGATGTTGGGATCAAGATCTTGTTGCATACTGAAAAAGATACCCATGGGGTTGGTAGACTATTGTTATTACCATAGTCATCTCACTAAAACAGAGGGTCAAGCTTTCACTTTGTCCTCTATTAACTACCATTCACTTCTACTCGGATCTTCTGTTTGGAAATATATTTTCCAAAGTTTTTATGGAATCAGCAATCTATTTCAGTTGCAAAAGTCAAATGTTGTATGTGGTGAGATTGTACATAGTATGTCTTTATACATCCGTCCATACAATTGATGAATAGATTGCATTTAACTCTCCCAGACATATAGTGCATTTGGGGTAATTGGTTTATACCTTGAATTTGATGGTTCCAGCCTTTTGTTGTCTGTGTAAACAGGCTGGCATAAAAGATTGTTATGATACCATATCCAACTACTCTGCTGTCCATTACATTTCTCCTGTCAACAGTGCAATGGTTCCAAGAGTTGCTTTAAAAAAGAAAAAGATAAAGAAAGGGTAGCATTTTGCTTGCACAAGCATTTACAGCGAAACAAGCAGATAATTAAGTTTTCATAAACTCTCTTTCAAGTGTATGTTTGTGCCAGCATTAAATCGTACTCATACATATAGTTTGCTTCATCAAAAGTTGAATTTTGCCACTTGCTTATTTCTTTGTTGCATTCATTGGGCAGGACCAGCGACAGCCTAAGCTGTCAACCGCTGCAGTACTCGTGAGAAGATTGCATGATCTTGCAGGTTAGTATGAGAGTGTTTCTTTTGATTTTTTTTTTAAATAAAACGGTTTTGCAACATGTATTCAGTCCCAATGATAGCGTTGTTGGATGGCCACTATATTCGTCTGATTGGGTGTTGCTACTGTTTTATGCAGTTCAGAAAGAGGGTTATGTGGGATCTACCAGGATGCCTCAATGGAAGATGCAATTACCATGTTGCTATGGAGCTACACTTCAAAATGACTCGAGTTTTACTATTGCTTTGTAGTTGGGCTTCTGCAGATCTTCAACTTTTTTGATTCGTAGCAAAACTTACTTACAAGACCGTCAAAAAGGTACTATTTTCTAATTATATAGCTACTGCCTTAGTTCATCCTCCTATCTTAAAAAAAAGGAATATCCTTGTTATTGTTTTGTGAAAAGTAATGAGGCCTGTAGATGCAGAAGTTTAGATACCGAAAAGTTAGATGTAAGTAGGCTTGTTGTTGCTAATAAAAAAAATGACACCTGAAGGCACTGGCAGCACCTTTATCTCTGGTGAAATGGTGAAGTATATATATATATATAATATATATATATATTATGTCTTTTTCACTGGCCAGAACTCCAAAACTGACCCCAAAAACCCACTTTTGTGAGTGGCAATAGAGATATTCATTTTCTGGGTATTTGTGCACTCAAATTTTTCTGCCATCCTTTAGGAAATAACGACAACTAAGTGACAAGAATGACCATACATGCGAATGTCAATTTGCTATGACATTTGTGTCCCATTATTGAGTGTTCATATCAATATATGTTGTTAAGGAAAGGTGGTGTATTACAGATGAACCATCCAAATGGCAAGCTTATTGTTGTTGTAGAGGCTTATTTGAAGTTTCCTGTGAAATTTGTTATTTAAAGCCAGGTACTGATGTCCCAGGTGATTATAATATTGATGTTAACCCCTTTCTCAATTGAGGATGTTGACTTCACTTAATATAGTTGTGGATGTTACTACACCTATGTCAACCTGTTTTAGATTTCCAGAAGTTGTCATGCTTACCACATGTAATCCATGTCAACCATGGGATTGTTTTCTCTGAAAGTTTGTCCATGTTCTTGAGCTTTGTTCTAATATTACCAATGATAAGTATCTTCTTATACTGGAAGTCCATACAGGTCTTTTTGTCAATATTTCAATGTATTGCCACATATTCCATTACTGTGTAATGGGGTTCAGCACATTTAGTATCTTTAAATCTCCTTCTTATGTTAATGAAAGTGATGCAGGACAGCCCTAGAGGGGAACTCTATATGCTCGCTAATAAAAGGACAATGCAAAACAAAGCAATCAATGGAATAAAATTGAATGCTGAACTGAAGAGAATAAGCTGAACCTAGACAACCAGCTTAATTTAAGTGAAGATGGAAACAATTTAAACAAAACAAATATAAGAATAAAGTAGAAAATAGTAATCCACTAAGGCTAATCCTAGAGTGATGCAAAATTAAAGAAACAATGATAAGCCAATCTGCTGAGATCAAATCAGATCCTAACTCTCGCAAAATCAAGCTACAAGCTATGCATCATTCAACCAGTTGTCAAGAGTTCAAGATGATTACCATGCCTGGTTGCATTCAATTCCTTTCAGATTCTTTGGCTGCAATTGCATCTGCACACCAATCCAGCCAGGCCCAACAGGCTTATGCACAATTCTCAGCGATCAGCCTTAATGTGCCTTCAAGCTGTAGGAGCACCAATAGGCTTGATGGAATGACGATGGGGAGTGGGATTAGGGTTGAATCACAGCTGAACAGCCAGCTTTGCAAGGGCATTATGAAAATGGGTCTTTGCTAACAGTTTGCAGTCTAGATTCAAGGAAGAAAATAAACTAAGATGGCTAATAGCAGGATTTGTTTCTGCAACTCTAGGGATCTGAGCAGCAGGGGCTATCAAGCCTGTAGGGATCAGAGTTTGCAGGGATAAATAACAGTCATGATGGAGGTTTGTTAGTGGGTTGCTGGCAGTAGCAGAACAGATTTGCTGTAACAGCAGGACCTGATCTAATTTGTAACTAGGCCCTGACAGGTGGCTGATAGCCTCAAAAAGATGGCTGGGGATGAGCAGTGGAACAGGAAGAGCTACCTGTGCTGTTATAGCAGAAGTAGATGACAGCAAAAAGAAGAGAGGGAGTTAAGAACGAGCTGCTGGTCTCTCTCTGCCAGTAAGTCTCACACCCTGGCTGCATTGAAACACAGGAAGAAAGGATGCAACTTTTATTTCAACATACATATCATCATTAAGACAAACCCTAGGGGCAGCCACTATAAATAGATTTAAGTGCAACATTGCTAGAAATCCCCTACTTACAAAATCTTTATATAAAAAACCCTATAAATTTAAAACAAGTCCAACCTCGCAAGTGCCAACAAGACACAACAATGATACTAAAGACTTAAATGACAACTAGAAGTTACTCATATCCCATCCATTGGCTGTGATTCCTTGCCAGCGCCTTTCGCAAGTTTGAAGGATCTATGATCACCATCAAAAAGAGGGCATCCAATGCATCAACAAGCACGGTGAATAGTATATTCAGATTATGAACACGCATTCAATTGTTTGTATATCTATGACTTTATATATGTTATTGATGTAAATGAAGTGCAGCAGTATAGGGATTTGATGGATTTAGTTGTAGTATAACTGAGGAGACCAAAATGTATAAATTTTGCTAGGTCCCAAATACTATGTTAGCTCTAATCCCTCTCCGATGACTGTAAAGCTAATTGCTGTTAGCTAATACAAATTCTTGTTACAATTACTATGTACGTGTTTGTGTGTGTATGGCGTGTGTTTGCATGAACTTGCTTAATCTTGCTTATTAAAAGCCCTTTTGTTTTGGTTATGTGATTCCTTCTTTGAACAGATTAAAGCCAATGGTACTTTGATGCAAATGGTAGCTGCTGATGGCTAAAATCTAGCAAACTGAAGATGATCTTGGCAGTCGTGCCGGAGCATTGTTCAGTACATGTATGAAGCAACTATAATACCCTGAAAGAAAATGTTCTTTCCTTTATTTTATAACAAGGGGAATTTTTGATGTTGCAGAAATATGCTACACAAGGTGGCAGGGAGTTCTTCTTCATTGTAAACATACAGGTGAACGAGTGTCCAATCAATCATTCCATAAACTTCAGAGATGCACCTAGTTTCTCAATAAGTATCAATCACAATTCTTATCCCTATTCTGGAATTAGGTACCAGGTTCAACCACATACAGTCTTGCTTGTATTATATGATGGATACCCATTGGAGATGTTCCTCTACTAGAAAACTTTGTTAGAGGAGATGATGCTTACAGGAATTCAAGGTTTAAGCTCATCCCATTATTTCTAAGGTAGCACATGTTGCATGCATTTTCTTAATTGCTAAACCAGTCTCTTGCACACGTCTCAATATACACATTACATTTACTGTACTTTCTTGCATTTGTGTTTCTTATTGGTACTCTTGTAGGGATCATGGATAGTGAAGCAGAGTGTGGGCAGAAAGCATGCTTAGTGGGTCAAGCATTAGAAATAAATTATTTTCGTGGTGGAATTATTGGAGGTAAATCAGATATTCTTGATAATAACATCTATAGTTACAGAAGTGAATGGAATTTGTCTGCATCTCGCTGTCTTGCTGTGGGATGATAGATATGTGGTTAAAATAATAGCTTTGGCTATTCTGCATGAATAATGCACATTAAGATACATACTTGTGGGCTGTATGATGGGACATGATGCGTTTAGTAGTAGGTTAAAGCTTGTTTTCTAAAATGATATGATGAGGCCTGATAAGTGCAATATTGGCTGCAAACCTGGAATATAATTGCAATTTTCAGAACGGAAATTAGTAATTTGTACCCATGCAAGATCGAGAATTCTCATGCTGCTACAAAAAATTATACCTAGTTATAGTTCTGGCAATCCAGAGTCCTAAGAGGGGCAAACTAGGTATAGACCTAACCTTTGGCACTTTTTGCACAGGGTGGCTTCCACAGGACTCAAATCCATGCCATTGCACTCGTCAGCCAAGCCTTTACCATTGCACCAAGCAATGGCCCCTTCCATATTGCTACATTGTGTCCAAATAATTTGCCAGCTCAAGACTACCTGTTTTTTGTTTTGATATCTAACCGCAGCCGTCTTCTTTTGGTGCATTCTTTCGTTTCTTGAGGCACAGTGGGTTTGAAAAAATAAAGCAGCACTGGCAGTGGGCTATTACTGCCCCTTTTCACTTTCTCCACTTTCCACAGTCCTTGCAGTTTCTCTTTACTTCCATTTCTTGCTGTCATTTTGTAAGTCTTCAAAGTTTGTGGGACCTCAATTTCAGTACATGACTTTTATATTAACTATTTTTTATTCCGATTTACCAATTTTTAACATATTCTAATCCCTACTTCCATATGAAAAGATAAATTCTTACCTCAGATAGCATTTCTGTACGCATGTTAGACAGGAAGTATACCTTGTAACAAAATATGGATATCTGCCTGATGTCAGATTTCTGGTGATGACCCCGTGCTTATTTTTTGATGAACCTTTTCATGTATCATTAACAATAAAATTATTTACCCCCATGCATGATATGTTTTGACCTTTTCATATATCATTAACAATAAGAATTAACTGATATATACCTTGACTTTTATGTCTTTGAATGTTCAGCTTGGTAGATATTGGATCATCGACGTTGCTAGGGGTGTTGTCAGCCTTTCCTTGGTTACCTGAATTCTGGTGATAGAAATGGCTTTCCTAGTACAGTAAGGAGACCAGTGAGATACTTATCCGCAGGGTTAATTCACTTAAATGACATTTATGCTCATTTCTTGGTATGTTTCAATTTCACATGGAAATAACTTGCGAACATCCGTTTCCACCTTTTTGGGCGATCCTTTCTTGGTAAGCACCATTACCTGACCATAATTCATCTTTCAACAAATCAAAACTCCTTAGAACTCAACTTCCATCCAGGGAAATGCAGAAGAGAATTCCAGATTCCTCCTTGACCTGTCGATTGAACCATCTTGATGCGCTAAGGCAGTCTCATATCACAATGTAGTATAGTGAGTTGCTGCCTTGGTTTCCCGGTGCAGGTTCTTAAATTGCATGAGATGCACGCTTGCCTATTCTTTTGCTGCAGATTATCCACCAATTCTTTCATCTTGGCAAATTCCAAGTGGGAAACAATGTAAAACATTTTGAAGTCCCAAGCATCACAACGTGCAGACATATTATTGTAAATATACCTTCTGGTGATTTTTTTTATCTTGGCGCAGACGTAGCCTCTCCAAGCCTACACAGTCCGTGAGTTGAACCATCGAGTCGTCAATGATTCAGGCTCACGGGCCTACCAGGTGCAATGTGTTGCAGTCGGTCCTAAAAATATTGGTGACAAAGGGCGAGGAGACCGCTAACGTGGCATCTTTTTTTTTTATTAATTGACGTGGAACTATGATAAAAAGGTTGTTTTGACCCTTCCAATTTTTACTCAGTTTGGATGCGGGTATGACGTATCAGGGAATCTTGCAATATATGGTTACTGCTAAGAACGGGTCAAAATGGTGGGAGAAAACGTCATCCTATTATTGAGACCGTTTGGGTCTCCAGTTAGTTGTCCATCTACAGAGTATGCACCGGTGGAAAAAGGGGTGAAATAGAATCGAAATATAAATTCAAGTTGGCACTTGGGAACCATTTGGAAGCCATTATCCCTAAGTTATACGAATCCCTAAGCCTTTTCAGAATGAACTACCATCCTGCAAACTAGACGTATGATAGCCTTTTGATGAATCTGTTATCCTGAAAACTAGAGAAGTGGATTGGTGGTTGCTCATGATCTCTCTTCCATCAGGTTGAGTGGGTGCTGCGAATATCTTCCAGGAATATCTTAACTAGACATCTAAATCTAAATGGGACCAAACCCTAGAAGAATCGGATGCTGGAAACCACCTTTAACACAATCATGTACTGAATACGGATGCCATCTCGCACCTACCTTCGGAGACATTCTCCCTTCTATCGTGATTCCCGGACCCGTAGTAAAGCAGGAACTAGCTCTTAGGACCCGAAGGGACGTCCTTTGCAATCACTACATTTCACCTATGTAAATTACCATTTTGTCCTTCTTTGAATGAATCTTTATCTGAAGAATATAGATGGCGAGTTTGTGGTTGCTCGCGATTTCTAACATTTCTTAGCTTGAGCTTGTCCTACGAACATCTTCCAGTTAATAGCTTAATCGGACATCAGGGTCAAAGACCTAGAAATGAGATGTTGGAAACAACCTAATCCACAATCCTATATCAAGGATATTGTGCCTTGATATCAAAACAGCAAAAATCTAAACAGCACCTTCATGATTTGGTAAGCATGTATCGCATGGACCATTCCTGCCTCACCATCAAGTTGATCAAACCACCTCTTGCTATCACAGCAAAAACATGCACAATGCCAGGGACCCATTAATTCATCAGAGGTTTTCAGGACCAGCCATAATACATTGCATCATCATTCGTTAACAATTCCCAAGCTCCATCTCCATCTCAGCTACAATTATCGAAAAGAACACTCGATTGTTGCATCGTACCTACAATTGGCCCCATGGCATTAAATGGGTAGTTTAATGTGGTATTTGGATGCCGAAATATTAGCGAGCTTGATAAGATCTTTCAAGTAAAGAGTTTTCTTTTAAATTTACCTGAGAAGCTTGACAAAAAAGAGAGATGAAAAAATCTCTAGACCGGTCCAGCCCTGGTAATCTCGGAGAAAACATGATACATCTTATCCCTACATTTTAGAGGCAAGGGGCACTGCTTGCTAGAACAACAAAAGGAACACATATGGCTATAATTCTGACTTTGATCTCCTAAGGACTGCTTTAGCACCTTACCTCCATTCAAAACTTTGCAGGAGCACATCTTTTCAAAGACAGTTCCGCTGATTTGCTTGAGATTTTCAGAAAGTCGAAATGCATGCTTCATAAGTTTCCACAGCTTACTGACTGTCATCTGATATAGGTGAAAATAAATAGCAGCTAAACAGGAAAGAGGACAGAAATAAAGATGAGAAAACAGTAAGGCTATTCCTCTAATGAAGGATAGGCAATAGATATCAAGTCCATATTATAATCGTACAAAATGAGTACCGAAACTTCAAAGAAATTTAATTATGGCAGTGGGGCTCCATTTTCTTTTTCTCGTTCAACATTCGTGAGAGGGAATCTCGCCGGCTTGTTTGCTGTTGGTGCCACGCTATCATTAAAAAGAGGGTGTGAGAAACAATTGTTGAGAATGATTCCAAGGCATGATCATGTTATTGCACATAATCATCTAGGATTACCTGAACCTGATTTGATCCATCAGCTTCAGCCTTCAGGATCTGGAAAAGAGGTTCAATTCTGCAAAGTGGGAAATACATGTATAAGAAAAATCATTTGTCCTACTTCTCAATTTTTTTATTTAATGCTAGCATACATAATTTGTGCACTTATCCACTCTCAAGATAATGGGCATAAATTACATGCACATCCGTATGTATATCCTAGGCTGGAGGAATTGACTCATTCAAAGAGTACTTGATACAGATCCACCAGTCTCTGATCCAAATATATAGCCTATCTAAACTAAAGAT
Source organism: Phoenix dactylifera (assembly GCF_009389715.1). Lineage (NCBI taxonomy): Eukaryota > Viridiplantae > Streptophyta > Magnoliopsida > Arecales > Arecaceae > Phoenix > Phoenix dactylifera. Next base: position 153,705 of record NC_052409.1, on the reverse strand, counting down.
ATTCCCCGTCCTTTTGATTTCATAAATTCAAAAGAATACTAGATAATTGTCCATTTAAAAGTTATTGATTTAGCCATATGTGAATGAGATGATTTGAATTGTTCTGTTGCTAAATCAATTTCAAAGTTTGTCTGACTTAAGTTAGAGGAGCAATTACAGCAAGTTCTGGGAGATACAAAATAGTTAACAATGGAATACAATGAGAAAAGGAAGAAATCCAAGCAAACGCTGCTCCAAAGGGAAAAGAAATGTCACTTTTATCCTCCAAAGTTTGCCCTTTTTACTAAAAATCTTGGACACACATAAATATAAACTCTAACAAAATTTAAGAAAAAAAATCCTGAAGTCTCTCCATAATGCGACAGGCCTTAAAGCAACTAGAGAAAGAGAGGCAGGAAGAATGGGTGAAAAGACACCGAAGGGAATTGGTCATCCATCTTCCATTCTCTCTCCTTTTCTTTCCTATGATCTATCCCACCCCCACCCCCATCCCCAAAAAAAGGTGAAAGGCTGCAGAAGATGGCACTTATAACTTGCCACCTCAGGTCACCCAATCTCACCTTATGATAAAAGAACACATTGAACATAAACCATGACATAGAACTAGCATCAAAGCCTAAAAAACTAATAAAAATAAAATCCAGCAGTGACCTTTAGAATATCCTGATAACATCAAATACGCATGCAACATTTCAGACATGCATTCACATGCACAGCTGCAAGCCTTTATCTTGGAATGTTGCTACCCATGATTCTTCAAGCAATCATGCATGAACCATACAAGTCATTATTTATACATGCATATCAATGCAACCGTAGTATGTGTATACATATGTATATTAGAGCATAGCAAAAGAGTACAGTATTACACTTTCAAATTCTTGCAATGCCATATGCAAATTTATATACAAAGAACCATCTACACTCAACTCAACAGGGCCTTAAACGCAACTACTTGAGGTTGGCTACATGAATCATTTTCCTTCATTTCGTTCGGTTTAGGGCTATATTTTCTGAAGATATTAAGATATCAAGTCTTTCCTTACTACTTCATCCCATATAACTTTCGATCTTCCTCTATCACTACACATTCCTTTTATATATCAAAACAACCTTTTATACCCGGTACATCCCTTAGTTGTGTTCTACATGTCCAAACTACCTAAGTCGTCTTCTCTCAATTGTTCTTAATTGATACTACCTCCACCTTTTATGAATGACTTCATTTTTTATTCTATGTTTTCTAGTATTACAACAAATTCATTTCACATTCTTAGTCCAAACACATTCATCTTGCGCGATTTTATTTTCTAATTATCCAACATTTTATACTATATAGCATAGCTAGTTGTATAAGTGTCCTGTAAAATTTTTCCATCACCTGACAAATATCCTACGATCAACCTGCTTTAATCCTATAAATAACATCCTTTTCAACCTCTCTTTATAAATAATCAAATCCTAAGCACCAAAAATAATCACTTTTGGAAATTTCATGATTCTCAATTTCCATTTCACCTTCATCTTTATTTCTACTTTTACTAAAATTGCATTCCATATTTATCTTGGTCTTACTTAACCTAAAATCTTTGAATTCTAATGCACTCCTAAATAATACCAACATACGATTAACCCTGACCTTAGTTTCATCCACTAAAACAATATCATCAACAAATAGCATACACCAAGAAATATCTTCCTTGAGCACCAACCATACCAGTAGTATTGGAACACCAAGGAATATCCACACAATGAAACATCTTTAGTTAATCATTGTAATATAGGCATGAGGCCAGAACTAAAGATCTAACTTTGGCAGCAAACATACCGGTAGTATCCTCCTGCTCCATATTTAAGGCCTCCGATTGGGAAAGAACTTCGAGAACCAACCATATTGACAAAACATCTATAGCAGATTTCTTGTGATCTTCAGTAAGGCCAACATATAACATATGATCCAATATAGGATTCATAAGCTGCTCACTTGTTCTTTGATCAACAAAAAATGAAGTGCACAATTCAAGGCATTATCCAAGGTTTTAATTTTTGTGTACCTTAGCAATCTAGAGTACAAATGGCCCAGTTCTAGTGTTTCCGCACACAATGCCCCACCTCATGTGATTCTACTAAACAAGAGTTGTTTGTCAACCCTACTGCCTGTTGATGCAAAGGAAAAATTATAGACAGCAAATCAAAATACATTTATGAAACATAGTGGTGTTTGTTTTGAAAGACAAAAATGATAAAATTAACAAATAAATACTGAACTGAGGCAAGGTCTTATATGCACTGGATATTGTGATTGTAGTTTCCTATGCATTCTACCCAGATGACTATCAAACAATAAATACTATCTTAAAATCAAGGATTCAATGGTGTGTCCTAACACTTGGGATGGTGGATGACCCATCCAGTCCTATCCCGGTCATTGTCCTGTTCTGGCACTCGAGAAGGTGGGGACGCCCCACTATCCCACCAGGACTTAATGCTTGCTTAAAATAATAGTGGCAAAAGTTAAAGTCATATGATGATAGTACATTATATTTGAAGTTTATCGAGTCAAGATCACATTGAATGCAATATGCATTTAGAAAAATAAATAAAACTGTAAAAAAACAAACATAACCAGAAAACAAGACGGGAAAAAGCAAAGAACAAATAAAGCTCTTGACCAACAAAGTCCGTACATTCATGATGAGCACCAACAATCAGATGAATCACAGATATTTGCTTTTGTGCCTTCATTCAGCTCAGAGCCTACAGGAAAAGTAAGGATTTTAAGCATCTGTGCACTAACTTCATGATCATACTGTGTTCCAAGGCCTAAACTTAAGAGACAGATAGCAGCACCTTGAAAGCTTAATCATATTAGAATTTCAGCATTTCAGTATTATTATTCTTATAAATCAGTATCTGTCCCCTTTTTTGTATTTTGCAAACCCAATCACATAAGTGAAAAGAAGGCTGAAAATATTTTGCAAGTATAAACTGGACAATTTAGAGGTGTTACAAAACAGGGAGCTAGAAATTGATCTGATTTGATCAACACGGACTCCTCAGGCATTTTCATCACTTTGAAAAACAACTTTTTTTGACAATAATGTGAATGCAAAATACTACAAGTGAACAGAGGAATAAGCCATGCCAGCATGATTACGTAAATACTTCATTGGTACACATGCACACATATACACGAAAGAGGAGGGGAATCAAGGCCTAAGCTTAAGAGACAGATAGCAGCACCTTGAAAGCTTAATCATATTAGAATTCAGCATTTCAGTGTTATTATTCTTATTAATCAGTATCTTTTCCCTTTTTGGTATTTTGCAAATGCAATCATATAAGTGAAAAGAATAGACTGGACAATTAGAGGTGTTACAAACAGGGACCTAGAAATTGATCTGATTTGATCAACACAAGCTCCTCGAGCATTTTCATCACTTTGAAAAACAAAGTTTTTGACAATAATGTGAATGCACAATGCTAGTATGATCACATGAATACTTCATTAGTACAATTGCACACGCATATACACACAAGAGGGGAAAAGGAACCACTCAAGTTATGCCATACCATACCAAACTAGACTGTACGAAGCCTACTATACTTTATCAGTTCGGTACCGGTATGCAGTATGAAGAGTGTATAAATACTCAGTATACTGAATCGGTCCCCATACCAGATGCACTGATACAATAATAGGATGGCATCTGTACAGAGCTCGGTACCGAGACATCGTACCTTGAACCATCCCTAATAGGACTAATTGCAATAGGATAGTAAGATAGTTTCTGAAAATTTCTACTTCACATGAAATATGAGATGCAGACTCCACAAGAGGCAACATTAAAACAAAATCAACTAATTATTGGAAAACCATTAACATATGCAAAGCTATCATACATGGAAAGTGGCTCCATTGTGAACAAACTCATGTGCTAAAGGATCATTGATGAACTTGTGCAAAGGCATAACCATGTCTTCCATGTATGAATCATGGGTTCCCCTAAGCCATCACCCAAGTTTCCTAGCATCCCTCAACATTACTTTAAAAAAAAAAAGGTTAACATAGATAGTAAAAGAGGAACTAAAAATATTTCATATCGGATCCAACTACTCAGATCAATGGTGTTGGACCCCCAATCATCAGGTCACCAACCTTGTTAGAGTTGTGTGCACAACCAACACGTGATTTTTTGATAGTAAGTAGTTTAGAGATATACATTACATCCAACAACTCAAACCATCAACATGGAGGTTCTCGGTCATCTAGCCAACACCGACCTTATTTGGGTTGTTGTGTGGGCACCCACATATTAGCTACATGCACACACATAGATACATATGTATGTACATATGCACATATTATAAATATTATTTTATATTTAAATATTCTGATTCTTTTCCCACACATTTTTCAAATAACCAGAGTCTTGCTGAATTCTTAACTTCTTAACCTTGGTGAGTGGTTCCCGAATGTCAAACTTGTGACTATAGTATCCATCACTAAGCTTTGGTAGCTCAATCTATTTCCATGCTCAATTGCAACACCTAAGTTGAGGGACCAGGCAGGGCCGGCCCGAGCCCTAGGCGACCGAGGCGGTCACCTAAGGCCTTGGGCCAATGGAAGACCTCCGGAAGGCTGACCAAAAGGAAGCAAAGGCCCCATATAAAATGGGAACAGAAGCTGGCTACGAGTCTTCCCCCTTGATGGAAGGGAGGTGGAGAGTTTCTTGGCCTGCAGAGGGGCAATTTGGGAAGTTGGGGATAGTAGTTTTGTTTTGGGTGGAGACTGGAGAGAGAGAGAGAGGAGGCATTTGGTTGGCTTGATACACATGTCTGAAGCCACTCTTATCTTTCATCCCTTCTCTTTTTTGATTTTAATTTTGGTTTTCCTTCCCTCACATTACCCCTGATCCAGCAGGGCCATCAGGAAGAAAGATAGGGGGATTGGAGATGGACTTCTTGGAGGGTAGAGAAAGAAAAGGAGGGAGGGGAGGTTGAATGGCTGCTGTGCTGTGATGTTGCAGTGGCTGCTTGGGTACTCACTTGAAGGGGAGATGGTGGGATGGGACTTTTCTTAATTAGATAGAGTAAATTTTCCATAATGCCCCTACTTTCTCTCATAGAGAGGTTCCTTTCTGGACAAATTCTTTCCTTTACCTTGACCATGAAGTGCCATGGGATAACCTTTTCCTACTCTGCTCTTGCTTGACATGGCAAACAGTACTGCAAGCATTATCTCAGTTATTTAATCAATTTTATGGGCCCTTCCTTAAGCATAATTACTTTTCCATGCTTTCATTCAAAAATTATATTAAACTGAAAAGGCTTTTTAATTTGTCTTTGTTGCATACATGCATTTTTGTTGAAATAATGTGCTTGATGGCTATTTTCATATCTTTTTTCTAAGTATTTTATACTTATTAAAAAAATTTATTATTATAAAAAAAAGGCCTCATTCACTAAATCCGCCTTAGGCCTCCAAATGTATTGGGCCGCCCCTGGGACCAGGAGATATAGGGTTTTGAGTTATATTTGTCAAGGATGAGAATCTTAAATGAAAGGGAAGGGGGGGGGGGGGGGGGGGGGGCTCCATAATTTTACTTTCCTGACCATGTGCTGCAAATGAACCATCTGGGTCAGTGGTTTAATAGTGGTTCAGACAGGTTTTCTTCAGTCTTGGGTTTTGAGTCAGCCCGACCCTGAACAGTCAACAAGAGATGGGTCGAGCAGGTCGACCCAACCAGGTCACTGAAAATTGCTTTTTACTACATTCATCTGGCTTGGTTGGGCCCTCCACATTGCCTGACAATCTAAACAATAAACCATCATAGGCCTTATGCCATCTAGGAGTTCAAAGCTCACATGAAGCATTTTCTGCTGCTACAGAATAACCACCACCATGTTTAACTCATACAAGCATCCCTTCTTATTAATGATATTCTAATCCTTTTGTTATATGTTAAATATTTGTATCAAGTACTCTTTATAATCCCTTTTCCTTTTTGCATTTTAACATAATTTGAATAGATGCTTCAAATGTGTTCCAGCTTCTGTCTTTTCAAGAGAATTGATTGACCTGCATTGCCTCAAGCTACAAGAATCAAGCTTGTAAAATGGTAAAGGAGCATGTTGACTACTTTGTGGTACTGCATCAACTGAGCAGATTTTTTGGACATCTATAGTTATCAAATGTCCATCAAGATCTTAATTGTAATATAGTGTAGATCGGGCATAATTACCTTGGATCAAAATGCAATTTGTCATAGGAGTGCAGACTTTCTTGAGCACTTGTGTAAAGCTTTCCCACGAAACTGTGAGAGAGAGAGAGAGAGAGACTACTGCCACCAACAACAATGCCAGAACTATTTACCAGCAGAAATATGTCCAACCCTCAATCCTGGGACATGTAAAAAGAATAACAGATCCTTTAGAGTTGATTAAATCTTCTCTGATTCCACTTTCACTTGAAGAATCGGCCCAATTCCTAACAATGCTATCACACTGGAAGAAATCATCTTCATCGGAAGAAACAGGAGATGAAGCAGAACTGAAAGACACAAAAAATCCAAATGTATTAGTCCACTTATCATATATGCATCGTGTAGGATTCATCATTGACTAGTGAAACACAATCCAAGTATTCTAAAAAATCAGAATGTCCATGTTATGTGAAGTAAGGGTTTGAAAGAAAATAATTGAGAAGGTGGAAAGATAGAAAGGCTTAATGAAGTACACTCATACTGCTAATATTGAACTACTGAATCATCTGGAATCAGTCCTCCACAAAACGACTTTAGAGTAAGAGTAATATCAAGACAAAACAATAAGTAAACATATTTCAGATAAGTCTTTCTTAACCTGACAATTTTGAGGTTACAGTAATTTCAAGACAAACTAGAAAAGGACAAATGTTTCACACTACTTTTTCTTAACCTAAAAAATTTGAGGAAGTTTCAACTTAATAAGATATGCACGGAGAATTATAGTCCAGAATTTAGACATTGCTCGAGACTATAAAATTTCCTCAGGTCTTATACAAAACCGCTATATGGAAGATCAATAGTATAAAATAAAATAAACATATACAAAAATAACTTCCAGGCATAACCTGTCCATCTAATACTTCTAGTTAACAAATACTCCATTGGCAGGTAAGTTTAAGGGGAAATTACAGGATGTGACAGGGAACAAGTTCATCAAGTGGCAAGAAAAATAATGATGTTGAACTCGAGAAAATATTGAGATACACTATTAACATGATGTTACAATGAGAAAATTAAAGAAAGCTACATATGTGATAAAAAGATGGACCAAATTAAGAGAGTAGAAAATGCTTTAAAATGTCAAAAAAAAGTTGTCCATATAAAAATGCTTGAAAAGAAAAGGAGGAAAGAAGGAAAAAAGAAGAAGAAGAAGAAGATGCTATAAACAGTCATACCCAATGAAAGAACTATCACTAACATGGCAAATATGTAAGTCCATGTCATTCCTTTGCTTCCTGTCCAGCTATATCTACACAAATAAAAAGGCAGAAAACACTTCATACGAATAATGATTAAGAACTGGCAAAAAAGACAGCAGAAGGAAGGAGTGCGAAGTATGTGCAATAATAGAAGTTGCAACTTGCACCAGTAGGAGAATAATCCATAACAATGTTTGAAAAAAAAAAAGAATGAAAAGACAACAAAGCATCTCATCCAAAAACAAGCTGAGAGCCACAAAATAAAATTTTAGAAATATAAGCACAATATTGAACACAAAATAATTCAACATACAAAACTCTGGCGTATAAAATCCATTCATACCATCTTTTCAAAATATTGACCACAAAAATTAACTATTATTCCCAGCTAAAAGAAGAAAAGATATAGGTGACAAAATTTGAGTGGCCAATTTACCACCAGGGAATGGATTCGTGAAGAATTACATGCATCCATGAAGCCAATTTGCCCTTTTTTGTTAAGCCTTTCTTCATGTGCACTGCACTTTGGCAGCAAAAGTTCTTATTTATTATTACCGCTCCAGCAAGCAAGCTTTTTTTTCAAAATAAAAATAATAATATAGATTGTTAATGAAACAATGGCAGAAGGTAGATGGTAACAATACAGTTTCCAGAATCACATTGCGCATTTTCTTATTTTTTTTAAAAAAAAAGAGAGAAAAAAAAGGAAAGGCCAAACCCTGTTAGCACAGCAGAAACCAGAATATCGCTAACGGATATCGCGTTGATCATGAATGAATTGTCAAAGAACGAGATTAAGATCCAACTTTCCCATACATGAATCAGACAAAACCTATGATAAGACCGAGCGAGCCAGCATAAGAAAGTCCTGAGAAAGTACTTCCAAGAATCTCATACAAGAAGCAGGTATCCATCAAGAAATCGAGCAAACCTTGACCAGTTCCACAAATAATCCCAATCCAAACCAGCGGCAGCGCGATTCCCGGACATTCCAACGACAATCGAAGGGAATAGAACGGAATGGAAGGACGAACGGGACCGAGGAGATAGAACGAAATGTTTAACGAATCAAACGGAGCACAGTCCTAGCAGAAAAGGGGGAAATCTTTGGAGGGAAAAGAAAAGAAAAGAACCAAAGAAAGAAAAGAACAAAAGAAAGAAATTGCTTGCGAGATTAGAACACCTGGCCGAATTCGAAGGGAGCAACCCCAGGAAAAGCTCCCATGCAAACCCAAACAAGGACGCAATTCCCAAACAAGAGAGAGAGAGAGAGAAAGGGCAAAAAGAAAAAAGATTGAAGGTGGGGGTCCAGAAGAGTTCACCGGCCTCGTATTTTGGACACCTCATGCTCATACGTCCGCGCGGCGTGTTCGAAATCCGGCGGGCAGAGAGCCCGCCGGAAGAGAAGCCGCAGAAACTAACATCGGAGGCCTATTCCTCCTCCTCCTCCTCCTCGTGGGCCACGCCGCAGCAGAAGGAAGGAGAAGAGGGAAAGAGATTTATTCCTCCAGCCGACAACGACGAATCCCGGGCTGGAAGGAAGAAAGCTTAGAAAGGGGAGGATCGCAACCCTAATCTCTCTCTCTCTCTCTCACCAGCGGGGGAATGGATCATCTTTTGCTCGGACCATTTTATCGGACGCTGGAAGGAAACCGGTTGAGAGGATGACCCGGGGCCGACTAGCCCCCGCATGACCGGACCTCGGGTTCTTTTCTTTTTTCTTCTTTTTTTCTTTTTTTTGGTACGCTGGCGCTCATACGAATCTGACATGAGGATTGCTAACTGAGTCAGAGGGACAAAATATTCTACAACGATGAAGAAAAAGGTAAACAGCATTTTTAAAAAAAAAATTTAAAATAATAAGCAGTAAAGGAGGCGACTCGGCCAGTAACTTTGTTCGCCTTCCGGAACACATGGTCAACTTGAAAGACATCACACTCTTACTGTAACCGCCGGACGTTCTCTAGAAGCGGATGGTCGAAGACACCAGGCCCCTCCTGTAGAATCCACTCAACTACCTCTATTGAGTCTCCCTCCAAGATGATACACTGGGCCTCCGGAACTCATCTTGCATAGAAGACACCTTCCCATGCGGCCCTGAGCTCGGCCCCCAGAACAGATGACTTGAAGGAGCGTCGCCCACCGGCCACAATCAGTCTGAACTCGTGATCTCTAATCACAAAGGCAGCACCCATGCCTCCTCCACCAACGGATAGACCGCCATCAAAGTTCACCTTAAGATGGCCGGGGGTGGGGGCTCCTAGGATGTTAGTACATATCTAGGCGCTATAGCAGCAGAAGGGAAACTCCAGATGTCCCTAGCCAACCCAAATGAAGCAATCATAGTAACCTCAGATACCTTACTAGCCTGACAAATAGCTCTATCCACCACAGCCCTTATAGAAGCTCTCCTGTTCTCAAAGACTCTGTCATTGCGATCCAGCTAAATGTGATAAGCCATATAGGCACTAGCAACGCCCCAGGCAATAGAACTCGGAGCCTGAAAGGCAGACCTCGGTTCAGGAGGCTACTTTGTGACCCTCCAAAACTCTCTACTAAACTGGGAACTAATAACCTATTCGATTCTAGATCTAGACCAGGTCCTAGCCCAGGGATGATTGATGCTTATCATTCGAACCAACCCGATTCTCGACCAAGTCATCTCGTTGAACTGAGTGATCGACTGATCTGATATTCCATGTGTCGGATAAGTGGAGATACTTTGGAGGATTTTATGGATTTTTGTTTTTGGATCCAGCTGTGCATGCGCAAGATGTTTGTGTTTATTAGTATTCTTTGGGCTGGTTTTGTACTTGAAATCTAAGATCTGATTGAAATTTGGGTCTAGCCTTCATCTAACCCAAATCCTAAATTGAAGCTCCCCAGTAAGTCCATTCTCCATACCGTCTCGATCGTGGCATATGCCTCAAGCAGCACCCTCTCCCCGCACCACACCCGAGCCATACACACATATATCATCTCCTCCACCTCCCTGAATTAAATCCCCACTAATCCTTGGCGTGGTAAACCAGGGTTAGGGTTTGAGATAGTAACCTTCGGCCACCTACAACAATGGAGAGGGAAAGGTAATAAAAAGTTTGGATCTTGGGACAATCACACTCCTTAGAATAGAATAGGATAAGAGATCAGCATCCCCCTTAATGCTTTCCCCCGTTGCCTCATGATCATTCCTTTTTGCCCCTCTCCCTCCTCGACACCCCCCAGCACAGCTTCTTCGCTTACTTCCTCGACTTCAACATTTTTGTTGCATCACCTCCAGCATTGCCTTTGCCACCTCCCTGACTTCCCAATACATGAAAAATCTCTATGAGGAGCTTCACATTGGATCAAGCTTGTTTTGACTTTGGGACAAGCTAGACTTCGGGCACAATTATTTTGGGCTTAAGTTTGACCTGAGATCCACATATTTTTGAATCAGACTAGTAGAAGATAGCCTCTCCCTACCTGACTCCAACCCTGGCATATAGAGAAAGATCAAAGAGTATAGTAAGGGTAGCAAAATGGTCGGGGTGACCTGTGACCCAACCCAATCTGACCCGCTCTAAAGGATCTATAGGACCAAATCGGGTTATCAAATTCTAACCCAATATTTCGAGTCAGACTTGGGTTTGCTGAATTCTAACCCAAGCCGATCCGTTTGATTTCTGGATCTTCTAGTCTATAATCTGATCTGACCCGACCCAAACCCAATATGCCCATTAGGGGATCGATAGAGAGGGTGGGGGGGAGAGGCGCAATTGAGTAGGGTTAACCAGTTAAGTCAGTCTCTAATCTCTCCCGACCCAACTCTGTCTCTATTCTCTCCAGAGTCCCAATTGCTAACTCTCCCAAACTCCCAATTCCCAAATCAAGTCATGAATCTCTAAATACCTCAAAGAATCCAAATCGATCTCTCCCTTCCTTTGAAACAGTCATGCACTCGTGCTTCAAAAACCTAGATCCTTTGATCCTTGATCGGTCTCTTCGACATTTTAATAGGTTGATCATGCATTCTTGCCATCTGGCAACTTTGGTGTGCTTCGAAACGGTCTCTTGAGATATCCCCCTCCTCCACCATGCCGACCAGATCTTCGAATATTACTCTTTTATCCTTCCTTTGAAACCCTAGGTCTTCTCCTACCCTATCCCCTTCCATCCTCCCTTCTTCCTCCTCTGGATGCTATCTTGCTTCAATCTCAAGCATCATCCTCCCTTCTTGTTACCTTGCTCCTCTAGATCTATCCCTCTCATTGCTATTGTGGCATGGAGCCCTTAAGCCCCAATCCATCGTTACAAACCAAACCTTGGAGCCCTAGGATTTTAATCTCAATGCTAGAGAGGATGCTTGCTTGCTTGTTTCCTGATTAGTACATATAAAGTAGGGCTAAATTTTGTTTTTCCATGTATGCTATGTTTAAAGATTCTCTCATTGGCTCTATGTTTCCAATGCTGGAGCTTTTGCGATCAATTTGTAATTTAATTAGCATGTGTATTATGACCATCATGAGCACCGAGAACTTACTCATTTCTGGTTGCTCTGTATTCCTTCTTTTCTATTTGTCTTTCTTTCCTTTTTTTATAGTGTTCGTATCTGTATGTTTTGACTTTTGATTGATTTATATTGCATGTTTTAGATTTGAATTGAGTTATTGATTTTACTTCTGAAGCATACCTTTTCAATTCTATTGTATGCATTGGAATCGAACGTCTGCATCTTTCCAAAGAATTCTTGGAATAGACGAAGGTTGACTTTTTAGGTTGCGGAGTGGAAAATATGATCAATTTTTATTGTGTTTGGGATGTAATCTCTTTTCCAAAATCTCCATTGAGCTGAATATTTACAGTATTAGGAACCTTTAAAGGACAGAGATGCAACCTAGTGCTTTACTTAAATTCATTAAATTCAAGTTAATAGTGTAGGATTCATTGTGGAAACCTTTTGATTTTTAAAGGAAAAGCATTTTCTTGGGCTGATGTTCATGAGCTTATCCCGAGACACAAGGAAATTGAGAAGACATAAAGAAACTTTGTCAAAATCATTGCCTAGGTGCCTAGATATGTCGAAGTCATTTTGTGTTTCATTTTTTGGTTGCTATTTTAATTAACGTTGATTTGTCAAAATCATTGTTATGTTAAACTACATCTCTCATGTAATTTTCCAAATTTAAGTGCACAATCTATAAGTTTCTTGGCTATCATTTATTACTGTGTCAAAATCTGTTGGCTGCTTTCTTAGCGATGTTGGAATTCATTCTATGTGAAAAATCAGAGACCTTTTAGATTTGTTACACCAGAAAAATGGTGAATTTGGAAAATTGGAGAGTGAAATGTCCCATTATGGGTTATTGTTATGTTGTAGGCCTCACATGTGGATGTGTAAAATGTGTTCCTCATACCAATCTTGTCTATGTTGTACCATGAATGGGTTACTGTTACGATAGGTTGACAACTAATCTGGGTTGAACGACCTCGATTTGATCCAGATCCAAATTATTCAAGTTGAGACCGGTTTATGTATGGATCTGACCCAACATAGGTTGAGACCGGTTTATGCATGGATCCGACTAAACCCGAATGATCTATTCGGTTTAAAATTGTGGCCCCAACCTGATCTTTAATTGGGTTAGGTTTGGATTTAACATTAGGATCTGCACAAGGAATCAGATCGGGCTGAGGTCACTTGTGACCTAGTCTTACTCGACCCATTTGCCCTCCTTAGTGCAGTACATAAAAATCATAGTCAATAATGTGACACTTTGACACTTCGTTTATACGGAGAAAATGTTTTATAAAAAACTAAGTAAATACAATTTGACAATATCTTGCTTAAAAAATAAAAGAACCTGTTGGGGGAGATAATGGACACCTCTACTTCGGGCCAAACCTACCTTCTTGACCTCGGAACAAGTCGAGGAGAACAACAGCAACCCCAACTGAGTAGCTGACCAACCAAAGCGAGTGACTTCGACCCCGACCGAGAAGCCAATTAGCTAAGGAGAAGAATCAATATGTGATGGCAAAGACTGACATTCCTAACAGCCTACTACTCTAGCAGCCTACAGTCATGGCAGCACCATGACTTGTGCCCCACCAACACTGCATACTTTCTACGCAGACTGACTTACATGCCGCGGCCGTACAACCGGCCATTACCTCGCTATCTTTCCAACCCACGTCGGGTCAGATAACGATAAAATAAGCTCTCCTATATAAAGGGACAGCCAGAGGTAGCTTGGGTACTTAAGATACAATGCTATATTTTACTCAGAGAGAGCACACTTTGCTGAGATCTCTTCCTTCTACACTATTGTCTTGTTATTCTAACTTAAGCATCAAAGGGTTCTCCGCTGGAAACTTTCTGGCAAATGGACTTTTTTGTAAGCCATTTTTAGAGAAGCACAGCACCCGACACATCAACCGACCTGTTCAGCTCGCCTCCAGCCGACGTCACGGTCGATCGAGCGATGCTCCCACTTCGATTCAGATTCAGCAGCAATAAAACATCTAGTATGAATATGGGACTAGTTCAAAAGTAATAATTTCCAAGCAGACATGGGCCATGAGTAACGATCGCACGAACGGCATCCTCTCTCATATCATCTATCAAGAACATCTTACATTTGGGTAGTTCAAACACGTCAATTAGGTGGCACCACATATAAAAGTTGTAGCAGTAAATGGCACGTGCCAGTATTTTATGCTTTGAGAGGCTTGGAGGTTTAGCTCGTTCCAAACCAAATGATGGCTTAGTTCTCTCAGTACTTACCGCCATTGTGGTAACATAATTATTGTTTACGAAATAAGACATTAATCTATTGTTGCCCATCAAGCTCTTTTTCTTAGACCTTTATAAGGTAATCTGATCATAGAAGGCTCATCATCTTCCAAATCACAAAACTAAGATATTAAAAGCCGGGACGAAGACTTCAACGAACAATCCCGAAGAAAACTATCATGGCAACCGATTTTATGAACTCCCATATCACGCGTGCAGTGATGGATGATGATGATGCCCAGACCACCTTCTGAACAAAAGCCAAACGATTTGCCGATGAAAGCTTATAATTTAGAACAAGGGCATCAGGCAGTATTGCTGATGAACGAGAAAGCAAGACAAAAAAACCAATTAAAATGGACGCTTTTCTACATAAGCAATCGACTGCAAAAAGAATTCAATACTCCAAGCTGCATTATCAAACTAGATCCCTCCTCTTCAATAGCCCCGTTCTAAGACTCATTTTTTCCCCTCCTTGCTTCTTCTAACTACAGCTCAATCTAATTATCTCTTCCCTCCGTTTCATGACACAGATTACCTAATCGTAGTGGGTCGGTCCTCCGTCAGTCCCCTTATCTCTCCCTCCCACTTTCCCTCCTCGATCTCCCTCCTATGTACAAAAATAAGAAGAATATTAAAAGAAACAAAAAGCAGAAGAAAATGAACCGAAACAACCCTGAAACTAAAAGGAAAAGAAAGAAAACCACAACCATGTGGTTCATCATCCTTTTCTCTCTCACTCCCTCCTACGGATGTAAGCAAGGAGATCGCAGCTGTCCTTGGAAGCAGACTCGGGCGACGGCAGCCCGGCGGCAGCGGCCCTGTGGCTGGCTTCGAGACGCATCTCGACCACCTTCCTGTGAGAATTGGAGTGGAGGGAGGGGACGAAGGTGGGGCTGGCGGCAGGGCGGTACTCAGGGAAGAGCCTTCCCGACTTGTAGCGGACCCCACAGGCATTGCAGAGGGTCTTGGGCCCCATCGGCCCCGCCCTCCATTGCGGGGTCTTCTGGATCTCGCAATGCATGCACTTCCTCACCGGGGGTGCCTCGTCTCCTCCGGCAGCAGTGCCAGCAGAGCACTTCTTCTTCTTCTTCTGCTTCATCGTATCAGGTCCGGGATTGGACTCGCCGAAGCTCTCGGATTTGGAATTAGAGGAGGAGTCGACAGGGGTTGGGGCAGGTATGTTGTCGGAGAGAGGAGGGAGGAAGGGGACGGTGACGTGGGGGCGGGAGGAGAAGGTGGCAGGTCGGGGGCGCTTGCTGCGAGCACGGGCCGGGACCGCCAGAATGGGCTCCGGATGGCTGATGGGAGGAGCCTCCCGGATCCGTGCGCCGCTGCTTCCTCCACCGGTGCCGGAGCAGGAGGAGGAAGAGGAGGAGAACGATGAGGAGGAGGAACCACCTCCGCCACTGCCGCCAATGCTAAGGCTGTTAGGCTCGAGCACGGATACAGGGCTGGAGGTGCGGAAGAGGGAGCCCTCCTTGCTGTTGCCGCTGCTATTGTTGCTGTCGTTGGTGCCGATGACGGTGGCGGCCGCGGCGGTGGGGGCAGTGTTGCATTTGGGGAAGTCGACGGTGAAGGAATCGTTGTCGTCGAAGAAACTGGATAGCCACTCCAGCTCAGCGATTTCAAGGTCGTCCCACTGCATGTCAAGAGAGAGAGATGATCGTAACAAGGAAAAGACACAGCAACGCGGAGGAGGGAGCCAGCCCAGGAGAAAAGATTTCTACACCGGGCCGAGTATTGGCGTCCCAGTAAAAACTCATGAACGACAAATCATTGCCACTACATGAGCAGCGGAACAGGGGTGCATCTTCCGCGCGAAAGGATGATCAACCTTTTTTTCAGCCAAAAAAAAAAAAAAGGATGATCAACCTTCTTTCGCGCGGATCATCCGCGGCCCGCTTTGAGATACGTGCCGAAGGATGACTGATGGACTTCGGAGCGATCCACTTGTCTACCATCCACCACAGGAATTGGTGACCGATGGACTTCTCTATCATCCACCACAGGAATTGGTGACCGCTCGACTCAAAGAAGAACATCATACGGCGAGTCGAGCTGGACTGTCGGTGAGCGTACAGAGACCACAAACGCCCACGCATGCCTGGCGCAGAAAGGGAGAAGGTGCGGGTCCCATCCCAGTACAAATAAGAGTCCTGCATTACGAGATAGGACCCACCTTTTTCTAGAAGGGTGCTGTTGTGAGGTCACTTCCGGATCCCGAAAGCATACCAATGGAAGAGGTCCAACAAACCCACTTCTTGTGGCACCCACCTCGATCGAGCACCCGGCCCGCATAAACATATGTCGGTTTGGATGCTTGCATCAAACAGATTTTTTAAGTATTCCTTTTTTCTTCTTTTTTTCTTCTTTTTTTTCTTTTTTTTTTACGTGGATAGCTCACGTCAATCGAGCAAGGTGGTCATATCAGACGCGCGGGCCCCCGTGCCTGCAGGCTAGATGGTGCGTGCGACCGTCGGGGCCCGAGGGGCTGTTAATCTTCATCACGTCCTGTATCCGTCTATCTTTTATAATTTAAATTTTTTATTAGGCTGACAATGACGATCTGGTATTGTAACCGAGCCAAAAGGAAAGGGAAAAAAAAAGAGAAAAAAATCCATGCAACATACCGGAGCGAGTTTTTCGTCCCCCCGGTGGAAGGCAGAAGCAGCGCCGCCGGCACCGTCACCAGAGCCATCGCTGGAGTCTCCTCCGCCGGCGCCGTCTCCGCCCAACAAGCCATCGGCGTGAAGGGGAGGAAGCAGCGGGGTGAAAGCCGGAGCGGGGGCGGGAGGGGCGGGCCCACATTGGTAGTCGTCCATCCCTCGCACGTCATCGTCGTCGGGGAAGTCCAGCAAGTCGTCGATGTGATCGAAGAGATCGCCGCACATCACGTCCACCGTCCGGGCCATCGCATTGTCGACGTACTTCTTCGTCCCCGTCGCCATTCCACACGCCAACCTTGAAAAATCCAGAAGTAGAGCAAATCGATCAAGAAATCAAGCGTGCGCGTCATAAATATATATGCACACATTTCGGAGACCGGTATATAGAGTGCATCTCTGGAAAGAGAATCGATCTTATCCGCATATTGCTTGCCCTTTCGACATGCTCGATGCATTTAGGCACGCAGGATTGCAGGATTGAGGTATCGCACGGCGGATCGCAGAGCCGTAGCAGCGAAGTATCTTAATTTTGGTAGATACGCGGTTTTCACAGCTGCAGATATTCTCCAGCTGAAATATTAATTAACCCCTCACAGGGGCACGTGGATGATTACTATTAACTCGAACACGTCATCCATTATCCGCCGACCGCGGCCGTAATTACCGCGGCGGTGACGCTTGCCTTTATGCATTAAAAAAAGTTTGGGGCTACGGCGTCCACTCCGAGGGGCATTTCTTTATGATATGTAGAGCAAAGTTTTTCCGAGCCTCCCTTCATCCCCTTTCTCCAATTACTCGAGGATCATTAAGCGGAGAGGGCAGCGTCTGGCTTGCGGTGATCCCCGCCTGGTGAGCGGTGACGCAGCGACGCGGACGGCTGTCGTCTCCGAACGGCGACGGAGTACGGAGGAGGAGGAGGAGCTCTCTCCCCTCCTCCGCCTGCCTCCTTCACGAGTCGCTATTTCTTCCTTCCTTTCATGTTGGAAAAATAGAAGAAAAAATTCAAAACGAACAAAAATTGGCAGAGGAATGTTTTGGAAAAGGTTTCCAACTGAATTGAACAAGTGAAATGAAAGGCGTCCTGATAAATTCAAAAAAAGTAAGACTTTGGAGAGCGGGTTTGATTTAAAAGCAAGAACTCTGTCTTCGGGAAAAAAAAAGATTTAAGATTTCCAGGCAAGAATTCGGTTTTGTCGGGATGGGGAAGAAACGAAGAAGTGGAGAAGAAACGAAGAGGGCAATGCCGATACCTTTTGGTTCTGGCTGGAATCGAGTACTTTCTGGAAGCCCGCGACCTCGATTCGGGAGTAGCAGCGTGAATTCAATGCGGGACGGGAGACCAGAGCCAACTCCAATGATAATGATAGGGAGTAAAAGGGGAAACCCAACGCCACCACCAAGGCCTACAGAGGAGGAGCAGGGAGCGAAGGAATTAAGGGAATACAGAGGGGAATGCGAACGGAGAATAGCCTAGAAGATGGAAGGCTGCTCTCTCTCGCTCTGATCCCTCTCTCAGCTCCTTGGCAGTAATGCAGCAGGATGGTCCGGAAGACAAGTGGGACTGTCGCCAATTATCGAGAAGACCCCCTCTATATTCTCCCTACTCTTCCACCGGGAGGGCACCCCAACCGGAGGCAGCAAACCCGTTGGAAGCTAGCAGGCCTCACCTCGAGCGAGTTAGAGAGGCAAGGGGAAAGTAAATAAAAAGAGAGGGTGGGGATGAGAGTCGGTGAAGAGAGAAATGGGTTGTTGGGGAGAAAGAAAGAGGGGGCGGGGGAGCAAAATGCGAAAAGGCCTAAATATTTTTAAAAAAAGAAAAGAGGAGCTTGAGGAGAGAACGTGAGGGAGGTGAAAGTTGAATATGGGGGGGTTCCCACCACCAGTCCTACTATTATCTCCGCTCCTCCGCTTCCTCCACTCTTCTCAGATTCCCAGCTGTTACTACTGCTCCGGTAGGTGAGCCCGCTTCTCTCATTGCTAGCTGTCCTCGCGAATCCGCACTGTCGTGACGTTGAAGTCCCTCCCTCAAAAGGGCGGCAGTGGGTTGTAGGGCCCACACAAACCACGGACTCCACCGCTTCCCCCGGGTTCTCGTTTGATTTTTACCACTTTCGAGCTGCTCCCCCTCTCTCTCTCTCTCTTTCCTTTGGCGCTCCGCCTCATGATTTCCAGAAGATGCAGAGAGGAACCAGATTTAAGCTCCGGCACTGCAAAGAACGAGATTAACAAACAAACAAACAAACAAACAAAAGCTCATCTGATTGCATTCTTATGCGCGAATCAAAAGTCAAAACTGCAACCCCTGGACCAAACTCCGGAGGTACGTAGCTCCATCGCCCCCACCCAGCCATGTCTCAGCATGGAGAAATTACCACATGGCCAGATCCAGCGGACCAGTCCGAATCTCGGAGCATATGTACGGTAGATAGCAGCCGCCCTCATTTGATCCTGAATTGTTTAAACATAAGAGGTAATGTGGGGAGTAGCCATCCGACTGGTTCGGTGGACCCGAAAACTGTGCCCCCGTCGCTTGGCGCCATGTGTGATGGAGAATTGGTTCGGGATCATGCTTGGGCACCATAGCGTTACAGGTGTCGACAAGTGAAAGGTAAAACGGCGCATTGTCGCCGGTGGTTGCAGGTTTTGCCCTTTCCCTTTCCTTTCTCTCCCGTGGTTTTCGTGTTCGCGGCAAGGAACCGTCGGTTCTTCCGTGGGTTATGCGGTGCGGTGGAAATGGAGCGTCCGATATGGGCGAGGCGGTCGAATCACGGGGGCGTCGAGAAGTCAGTGGGTGTGGTGTGATTATCTTCCTACCAACTCTTGTTGGAACAGCCGAACAGGACATGCGTGTCCGGTTTGAGTTAAAAAAAAGACTCCTCCTCATTATTTATAACCCTTTACCAAACTATTATCTTCCATACATATGGAGCATGGATCCTCTGCAATGCCCCTTGCTGCACCGCCACCAAAATGCAGATGGATGGCTATCGAATAAAATGATTGATAAATATAAAATATCGACAAAAAAATTCAATTATTTTTATTATAATAAGGAAAAAAATAAAAACGAAAATATATTATATTATATGAAAAAACAATAAATACAAGGAGGAGTAACTGCAAATTAAGACCTTTCACAGTGCTACTCTATAAATTTTAGGTCATAGAAATGGTCTACAAAAATAGAATAAAAGAATGTGAATTTGTTAAAAAATATTTATGTAAACCCAAGGCTATATTTCTTCACATTTATTAATTATCTATTATACTGTACAAAATTAATGCTTAAATTGCCGTATGATCAGCCAAACTACTAGGCAATATTCCAAGTGACTGTGTCTTTGCAGTGGCACTAAATCTCAGTATTCTTATTAACAAAAAGAGTAAAAGAGAATAAAAGAAAAGCAAAAGAAAAGAAAAATATGTATACAGTGGAATAGTCTTCGTATTTGAGTAACCTATAAAGAGGTCCATTTTGACACCCAAGATTATTTTACATGAAGAAAATAGCGGACAGTAATTTAACTTACGTTGTTTTTGTTGAGAATATGGTAGTTACTTACCACCACTCAAATTAAATTGGATAAGAAAACAAACAATTTGCACCACATCTTATATATATATATATATATATATATATATATATATATATATATATATATATATACACACACACACACAATGGCATTGCATCGATGAGAGTAATCCAAATCTAGTATATAGGAAACCCGTATTTGAGGGTTTCAAATTTGCCTTTGATGCATGTTAGCAGTCATTCAGAAACTTTGACTCGGACTTTGCTTTTAATCAGTACGATGTCAGAGGACAAAATTAAATCCAAACTAGCCATCTAGCATCGAACTAGAAAAGCGCCAAATCCAGATGGGGTATGCACCGTCATGTTCTGGCTTGTAAAAAGCCTACAGAAGCTTGTTTACCGCATGCTCCATGTGTTGTAAGTGCAATCCACAATGTATGCAGATCAATAATTATTAAATAAAATATTATCGCCATGGGGCAAAACCTCAAATAGATCTATGACCTCGATCTTGATCCATCGCGTACTTCGCCGCCGAGTCATCATGGGCGATGCAATTGCCAGAGACAAAAGCATTAATAGGGCAGCAGCATATGCTAAGATTTCCAGCATTGCACGGCAGCTTCTTCGACTGGTTTACAATGGTGCGATTTCTTAATCCTTTCCGCGCCCGCTGCACGTAACCAAAACCCCCTCCTTCCCCACTCTCTGGACCCCCATCCCCCGCGCCTCTTTTCTGAATTAAATTCGGAATGCATCGGCAATTCGATCGGCATGGGAGAGAAAGTAAAAAGAAAAAGAAAGAAAGAAAAAAAAAACTAGAAGGTAAAGCGACCGCACAACCGATGAACCGACGGTTGTTTGTGCTTGTCGAGATGATGGTTCTTTCTTGTGCCCGTCCCTTCCATTTTACTCCTCCTCTAGTCCTCTCTCTCTCTCTCTCTCTCTCTCTCTGACTAAAATATTTGTATCCAGGAAAGAAAGGAACCAGCATACTGTAGTCCACATGATTTGGCAGACCTGGTATCTGCACCTCCAATATGAATAAGCCACGGAGGACAAAGTGAAACAAAGAAGCAGCCCAAGCTTGCGAATCCTTCTTCACCTAGGGAAGAGATCTTCGGACAAGCACGAAAGTCAAGGTTTGCATATTCCTCGAAGCAAGCAAGCTCCCGGCTTTCTTTGGCTGAAGCATATGTTCCATCACGCAGTGCCGGAGAAAGAGGGCCCTCCATATTGGCCGTAAGTAGAGGAGGAGAAAGGATGGCTAGAGGATGTATGTCCGCATACACCCGGTGTTACCGACGGGTGTTGAAAAGTTCCAATATAACAGCGGAAATGAGTTGTTATGATTTTAAAAATCCAAAAACCTTGTGAGCAGGCCCAGCTCTTTAATATCGATCGTGCTTATACATGTGCCGACAGGGTGCGTAGATTACGTGACGGACTCAAATCCAGGCGATGGTGGAATTGCCGGATGGATGACAATTGACAAATCAACATCCGAATTTGTTTGCTAGCTCCAGGAATTTATCAAATGATGCGATAATAGCGCGAGGCCGGCCGCTAGCCCGGCAGGCAGCCTCTCCGAATGATGCTAGGGAATAATTTTCTTCAATCCAAATCAGATCTAGCCGGGGTTCTTCTACCTCTTCCGTCTGGGCTATCCTGCACCCGAAGCCATGCGCCCAGGGGATTCCAAGAAAGCGACCGGAAACACAGCGTGGGACTACCCCGCCGCAAACTGCTGGGAGATACCTCAAGCATCCTGCTTCTCGTTTTCGGGTGGAGAGGCATGGAGGTTTGGAAAGCATCGGTGAACCGGCACATACGAAGAAATAAAAATAACGGACCACGTTAGATTGGCTCTGATCGGACCCTCCGATGCTTAAGTCAGAAAAAATTTAAAAATAATAATAAAAATTAAAAAAAAAGAAAAAAAAAGAGATAAGAACAGTGTAGAGTAATCTAATTTATATACTTGGCATCCTGCTGCGCTCCTTTCTGTAGAATAATCTGATTTATGTACTTGGCATCGGCAGGGATGCAACGCGGTTGAGGCACGTGATCGCCCTCCGATCCGATCCATCCCATGTTCGTCCTCCTGCTTTTCCCCTCCCAACCAGCTGAGCTCCCCGCCTAGAGGTAATCTACCTGTTCACCGATATTACCAAAGGAAAACTAATATTTTAAAAAATAAATATCTCAATAAAAGTATGAATCTTTGACCAAAGGACGGAGGGTGGCATTCCATTAGTTTAAGAGCTGGCGGCCGTTTAAGTTGGGAGGAAGCCACTCTTCCACTTTCCCAAAGTCCACGTATCACGACCGTTCAAGTTGAGGAAGTCCAGGGTAAATGTCATGACTTCCATCGCTAGATGTTCGGTCGCCACCTTCCCAGCAGTTCCCACGTATCTCTGCCGTTCTGCTCCTTCAGACACGATTTTATTCTACATTTTTTAAATGGATTTTTTTTTTAATAGAGAGAGAGAGAGAGAGAGAGAGAGAGAGAGAGAGAGAGAGAGAGAGAGAGAGCTAGGTGTAACCTTACATTCGGATTAGGTGTTAACTCAGAGCCTTGGTCGTGATTGGAGATCGGTGATGCAGACGCACCACCGATCTGGATTTAGAATACCGAACTGCAGCCAGAGCTAAACTGGACGGCTCAGATTATTTTGGACAATCTGGGCCACGCATGATTTCACATTATTTCGTTTTCTTCTCTCTTCACAAGAAAAGAAGAAGGAAAAAGACAAGTTAAGTAATCAAATATAAAGTGGCGAAAGCAATGCAATGGGGTCAATCATAATAATTATTACAGTGCCAAATAAGGGGCGAGGCGGCAGTCTCGCAGCAGCGCCGGTGGCCCGCGGCATGCAGCGGGTGGACAGCCGCTCGTAACACGCGATGTGCTGGACACGTGGACGATGACGAGTCGTGTGCATGGAGCGTCGGTGCGCGGTGCTTGTTGCTGTCGCAGCCGTAGCCTGAAGCCTGAAGCCTGAAGCCTGAAGCCTGAAGGGATTCTTCCCGGAACGTGATAATCCTTATTTACTTAAAAGAATTATGAGGATGGAACCAGCGTTCGGGCTTCGAATGAAACGTTAAGCATCCATGGTCGGTGCATTTCAATTAAATGAGAGAGAGAGAGAGAGAGAGAGAGAGAGAGAGGCGGAGTGGGTGCGTGCGTGTGTCTGCCTCCTCTCGATCGGCCGCCGAGGGGGGTTTTGGCATGCAAAGCCCCTGCAACAAACCCCGATTTGCAGCTATTAATTGCCTGCGCTCTAGCTCTTATGATTCATTCGCGGGCATTAATCCTCGGATCGGAATTCGGCCCCACCTTGAGTTGTACTCAGTGGAGGATGTGCCGTCGCTGCGGTTTCTACTCCCGACAAGTTTATCCGAGAATTTTTCTTCCGATCGACCGCAAACGCTTCGTGGACCCGCTCCCTGAGGCGAGATCCACCGGCGTGCGAGCCCCATGTGCAATGGCCCCTAAATGTCAGCGACATCATGCAAGTTGAGGTTGGTCTTCTAGAATTGCTATAGTAAAGGGGGCACTCTCCTTGACTAGCTAATTCGAAGCCTTCGTGGGAATCCACCTCATCATCTCCCTTCGGGTCCTAAATCACAATGGGAAGACAAACAGGTCGTGTTGCCGCTAAATTCTGAGCCCAACAGCATGTGATTTTTAATAATAGGGTTAAAGAGTGCGAAAACAAGATTTGAACTCATGACCTATGTTCTAGTACTAAGAAAGAATAGACAGAGTTTTTGGAAAAGTGTTTTGGTGTTCACTGCCCAAAATAATGTTCTATTCATGTATATATAGAGACTTTACAATTGAGTTTACGTAACAAACAGATTACAAAATCCAGTTACAAGTATTGAGATCTTTGAACTAATCCATCAGAGAGTCTTTAGGAGATGATCTGGAATAGGAGATATGTTCAGAGTCCAACTCTTCAGATAACGAGGAATAAGAAAACATACTGGCATACACCGGGTCATTCACATCTCCAGATACATTAACAAGATTGGGGTGAATCAGAACTAGGTGTCGTCGAGTACAACCTGTAAGAAGTCCATTTGCTGGAAAGTTTTCAATGAAAAATCCTCCGATGCTTAAGTTAAAATACTAGAGCAATAGTGTGGAAAGAAAAAAATTTGTAGAGAGGAGTCTTAAAATAAGCTTACTTGAGGATCCGAGGCTATCCCTTTATATAGGATAAAATACGCATCCATTATTTGATTTAACATGACATGCCTTAACTGTATAGTAACGGTTGTATGCACGTTAACAACATGGTAGCCATCTCGCACGAGTTGCATGCAGTGGCAATCACACATTCACACCTATCGTTGCAGTGTCGTCATAATTGCTAGTCTTTATCGCCTCGAGCAAAATGGCACCTCGGCTTTTTATCAAGATTGTTCGCTTTGATTTAGACCGAAGTTAAAGGTTAAGATATTCAATATTTTTTTTTACTGGATTGTTCTTCTTGTTTTTATTATACTTTCATAAGTTTTATTTTTTATATTTTTAACCACCCCTCCCAGCTTGTCATTATCAGCAGTGAAGCGGTCCACCACTCCTCCACCCGTAACTTACAAACGCCGGTCATGGTTCTAAGACGAAGCGCTACGCATCCATTACACGGTGATCATCATAGACCTGCAACTGAAGTCATGTAGAAATTGATTGGTGGTCAAAGGGATGTGCTGAGGGAAGTCGAACTGTTTTTTATTCTCACCTATTTCATCTCCAATTAGGCCTACCAAAAGGAAGGGAATTGATCAAGCTTGCCCACGAATGAAGGCGCAGTTCCGAATTCTTATTGCTGAAAGACCAAGATAAAATCGAGATTTTAGGGTGTCTCGGCCAATATAACAAGCGGAGAAATTCAAAAGAGGCCGAGATTTTGCGTGATGTTTCCAAGCAAATATATCGAAGTCCGAGCCGGTGCGATCAGTCGTCATTAAAAGCTATGCGCCTAATGCTTGAGCACTAATTTTTAAATTTATTATTAAAAAATATTTAAAAGTGAAAAAATAATAACAATATGGGTCGGTACAAATATATCTTAAATTTTATTAATTTCCTTTCAAGCCGAGATCTCTATGAAGATGAAAACCTTTCAAGCAGGTAGCAATTCGATTATTGAGAGGAGAGCATACAAGGATCATTGGTACTTATGAATCCCAACAATTAACAAGAGCACGAGACAGGCTGATGGCACACACGTGTGCCACGTTCGTATCATATCGTCGAGGAGCTAGAATGGGATGAATCTGATGACTCCTATTAAACCTCCCAAGATGTAGAGGGACACAGGAGCTAGGTTGGACTTGGGGCTATCGCTGCCTACGGTTATCCCAGGTTACAAGCCATTTTCTTCCTGCAGGCCAACCAGCCCACAAGCTGCTAGGACTCAAGCAGGTCCCAGAAAATTACAAACTAGATGTGGGTTTCTGCAGAACATTTCTGCAAGAGTATCCAAAGAGATCCTGCCTTAACCACCTTAATCTGGAGCAAAGTTGCCATGGCAGGGGATGCACCCAGACAAGATTAAAACAAAAACAAAAGGATATCAATGATGCGAAACAATTTTGTTTTGCTGCCCATTGTTTTCTGAGGGATAAATGAGTTGAGGCTTTGGGAAATCTAATAAGTATAATAGTCATTATTTATCTAATAATAAATTTTGAATATTACTAATATTAAAATAATTATTGAAATAATGGCTATTATAACAGTAATAACAATGTTAGCCCCCCCAAAAAAGAGAAAGCAATGATAGAAAAATAACAGCAATATCTTTCTCTTCATTTTTCATTAATAATTGATATTATTTTTTTTGCACCGTACAATTACTTTTAGAAAATATAAAGAAAAATAAATTAGTTTTAAAAATAATATTTTATCTAAAAGAGGCTATAACTAAAAATAATAGCCGTTATTTATGTTATAACAATCCCCAGCAAAAAAAAAAGAGAGAGAGAGAATAATAGCTATTACATTTTTGTTGTTATTTTTCTCAGCAACGTAACAAAACGTGATAATGGTTATAATAATATTATTTGAAACAGGCAAAGTGAAATGGGTGAGTCGAGAATATAATAAAATGGAAGAAAAAAGAAAAGATAAAACAGGAAAGTTTTGCTCACGAGTCTAAATAAGCATGGTCGAATGAGCAAAGATATGCACCCAAAAATAATTCAAAAGAAGGTAATGTAAACAACAATGACAAAAAGGCAGCCTGTGCAATGAATCACCTCGCGATAGAACTCTTTCAAAAAACCGATGATTTTCCATGTTGACGCAAGCATGATCGCATAACCAAATAATTATCCCAATCAATCCTGGTAGACTCAACTGATTACATAAACAACCATGCCGATGTATTTAACAAAAGATTTAAAAGAACCAATCAGATTTCGCACTACAAATCTACGCTCACTGCATGAAACCAGAACTTTTCCTTTCTCAGGAATGGGGAGGGGGAGAGGGGGCACATTTAACCCCGCACTCAGCTTGTCATACTCCAAAATTGAAAAAGAGTGTAAGATGAACGCTATGAATGAGTATTGTAATCAGTAGAAACAACAATACAAGCGACAATGACATAACCAACCATTTCCTACAAGAACGGAATTAGAACATGATACAGTTCATGAACATCTGCTGCCAGATGGACTTCTGAATTGATGATGCCAAGGAAATAGTGTTCTGCAGTTCTGCCACCTTGAGAATAATGTTCCTTTTCAAGGCACTCAACTCTCCATCGACGCCTTCTTCCAATGCCCGCTCTCTCCATCCTCTTCAAACAAACAAGGCAACGTCCCTTCGGCTTTTTCTGCTTCATCAGACTCTGATGTAACAGGGCTGCCGCGTGCAAGGGCTAACTCCAGCCATGCCATTTGAGGTAGGACTTACAGCAGTCTCCACAGGATCTGATGTGGTGGAAAAATCGGGCAGAGCCATCAACCTGAATATCAGAGGGTTCCCGCCATCCGACATTATTCAGAGTGGCTAATTCGGAGGTGATCATCAGAGGTATATTTCTCTCTCTCAGCTGACGCTTCCCCCATTTTCTTTCCCTCAAAAAAAAGAAAAGTACACATCCGACCCTCTGATATTCAGGTTGAATGTTTTTTGGATGGCTGCAAAGATTAAGGGAACCACTCTCTGCATTAGCCAAATAATGTCTTCAAAACCTCAATAAAGAATTGGCAGATAGAATGTTATGTCTTGATAATAATGTTGACAATAAAGTGGTCATTCGAAAATTTAATTGTTGCAGAAACAATGACAAAACATTAATATAATCTATAACCATAGCATGAAGCCAATTCATGCATGCTTATATATTTTTAACAAAACAAAAATCCAGTTCTTCATATATTTTCATGCCTTGAAAAAAAGATTCTCCATCTGATACTTCATCAACCGTCAGTATAACAGTATATTCCATTGCCGCATTTACATACCCACAGGTCCATTGGTAAGCATGCATGTTCCATGGCATTCTGTTCGCGTAGTACCGTACTTTGCCGATCGATCCATTCTCCAGATTCCTGCAAAAGCACAGAAGCACGGTCGATGAAAGTTTTGAAGCTCTAAATAGAACACATTGCAGTGTTCTCTATAAAGGCAGCGTTATCTGCATGAAATTTAAACTTTACTATTGGAATGATAGCTGTCTTAACCATAGTGAACAAGCATTATTCCAACCATTCCATTTGGAGTTTGTGTTACATACTCCCCCTTGAGATTCATCTCAATCATCTCTCCCACTAGTAACATCTCCAAAATCCTTTTCGACACCTTTGATCCATGTTATCTGAAGCCTTCCCCTTCTCTTTGTGGCATTTAGTCACTCCAAAACCATTCCATGCACAAAAGCCTTAGGTTGCATTTCAAATACGCATGCCATCTAAATCAGTTATCAACTCATGAATAGATGCAACGCGTGCATAGCTATTCACATCTATGCATATCCTTCCTGCAGCACAATTATTTCAGCATTTCAGCTTCGATGTTTATGTAATGTGCCCGGACCCATTTAATCATCAGTATGCAAGTACTCTATTTCAAGAAGCACTATTAACATATAACTAGATGCTAGCATAGGCTGCTAACAACTGTCATTCTAAGTAGCGGCTGTGATTGACAAAAACATAGCATGGATGTTGCAATAGCTTTAAGAAAAAACTGCATGCAGATAGGATGCTTGCTTGTAACTAAACAGGAAAATTATAGTTTTGGTATCTCAATCTCTGTTATTTTCCTCAAAAAAAAAAAAAAAAACAGATTAAATTAACAATATAGATACAAAATACATATGGAGTAAATCTAACAATCCATCCACAACCAAGATTACTAAAGGGCATTCACTTAATCATCAGCCAACTTGTATACATAAAAGGCTAAGCTTCTCTTATCTTAGAATATCTACTCTCCCGGAGTATGTAGTTCACTAATAATGAAGAATCACCTCCTTAAGAATTTATCTGATTAAAGCTCTGCATTTACATATAAATTATTGATATATTAATATGTCCACAAATTGCCTTCCATTACCATCAAGCAGATTCATGACAACTGTAGTAGGCTTTATAGTAGAATTTATCCACCAATGATTTTTATCATTTTGGTCAGCCATCAATGACTTTTATTAAGGATAACCTCCAACTTTTTACAGTGAGGTTTGCTAGATCCCTCACAACTTCCATCCATGACTGTAGGACACTGTAATGCGGTCTTTCCTTAATGGCCCCCCTCAAATCTTCACTGCGCATGTCCATATCATCTTATACAGTTCTCTATCACTTTTCTTCTCAGCTGATACTGCTATGCTATGCCGTTCCTCAACAATGGCAATATGCTCGCTCTCCAAACATGGCATAATCAAGCTCTCTACTTGATGATGCAATGAATTATTGAATGGATACCTACACTGGTCGTTAACAAGATAATCGATGCAATAAGCAAAGCGCATAAAGTTGCCAAGAATTCAGACAATGTAGCTTACTTAAAAAGGAGATTTATAACTCTATTGTTGGCCCCAGATCTAAATTCTAATCAATTCCTTCTCGGCAGCTTCATTACCCATCTCCAGCAACACTGCAAAGGACTCCACTATCTGGAAAACCGTGGACAAAATTTAGATGAGTGATGTTAAAATCTACAGCAATTCGCAGAAGAGAAACAAATTATTTCATTAATTTTATCGAGTGCTTTTATTGTCAAGTTAAATGAGAACAGAAAACTACAAGGAAAAATAGGTCAAAACTTGGCGTATGAGAAAAATATCGTACTCCATAGAATATCACTTATTATCTTGTATAACCTGAACTATGATACGATCTTTTGCAAAGGAATTGTATGGAAACTTGCAGTTAGTCAGCAATTTTTTACACATGAATCAATACTGGAAGCACGAGTATGCTCCAAAAGGAACATACTTTTAGGCGATGCTTCCTAAGTGGAGGATTTAGCTGACCATAAGTAGTAGGCCGGGTATCCATATCAGATGAGACATCCACAGGTTTAAGCAAGTTGCCTGCAAAATAACATTGTTAAATGTGTGCAGTTAATGACCAATAGGAAACAAAATGCAAGCTTATCATCAACAATCACATAGCTTGATAATTTCAGAACAGGTACAACAGGACCCGAGAATGCCCTACAATCCACACGACAATCTAACTTTTCCAAAATTAAAAGCTTTCAAAGAGAGAACTGCGCGCGGCCAAACCATACAGCTTTAATGCGAATAAAATTAAGCAACAATTCGAGAGTTTAGTATTAGCAGACCTTAGAGATCATACTAATAAGACTAGGTGAGAAAGGCTCGAAGTACATGGAATGGAATCAACATACTGCGGTATCTCTGCATGTTCAGAGGTATCTCTGCAGCAAGAATTATAGTCTGGCAGGTTTCTGTATATGGCCCATGACCCAAGGCACTGCAGAGATATCTCTGAACATACACGTGGAGATCCTCCTCTGGGCCATCCGCCAACTAATGCCCTAACACCCCAAATTCAGACAAACCCATCCAAGCTGGGATATTGTCTTTTCAGACAAGGCTGAGCTTGGGCCTAAGCTTCAAATAGAATTTGGGCCCAAGCCTAGCTCAAGCTTGGGATGGCCCACCCTGAGCCTGGCCATTAGCAGGCCTATCGTGAATCCTTAGGACATCAGAATAACATGCTAAATACATTTTAACACTAGGAATCCTATTCAAAGAGGTACATCACCGCATCCTATGAACTCTCCCTCTCCCAATAGTGGTACTCTGGAGAGTTCAAGTGAACCATAACCTCAAAAGTCTCATCAAATATAATTCATATCAGTCAGCCAATGAACTATCTTTAGATGACATAACACAAATCAGAAGTCCTAAAAGTTAAGATAACCTTAACTTTCCGCACATCCCTAAATCTAATGCAGACGCTCAACCTTGCATCTAGTTAATAGCCCAAGGACTCAAAACTGTTTCCATATTAGATTTACAAATTATTTTTTTTAAAAAAAAAGAGAGACGAATGATCCAAATACTAGAGACCCCATTAATTTCCAACCCCCGTTTTGTAATCAATTTTTATACCTTTGCAAGTTATCCTTATCATCTTAAGCTTCTTCCAAGACAAAGTCTCCCAGTAAAGCCACAGGTACATCCCTTGGTCTATCAATACCCGAACCCATCAGCTCCTCAGCATGAAAAAACTCAATCCATGACGCGAAATGATGCTACTTAAATCTTCATTGGGATTCAATATAAACCATGCAAGAGAATTTTCAGAAAAGAAATCACAACCGCCCAAATCTCGAGTAGTTAAGTTAAGAAAACAATAATAAAAATGACAATTTTTTTGGGCGAACAATAACAAAAATGACAAGATAGATCTTTGGTGTTGCTCAGGACAGCCAGCTTTGGCCATGTGAGGAAACTCCGAGGGCAAGGCCAAGGTTCTTGCTCCCTTTGAGGTTTTTTGAGTACCCAATATCTACCCACGAGTCTCCACATACTCCCTCTATTTAAGTCCAGCATAGGTCCTCACATACTTCATTCATTTAAACCCTGACGTCCTCGTCAGGCTAAGGATCCAAATCCATGCAAATTCAATTACAAACATCATAATTAGCTCGTGGTCAACTCAAATATACCCGTGCTACAGATAGTATCATCTAGTCCACATAAGTCATGGGCCGGATTCGCTCTAATACTATTTGTAACAATCCAAGATTTTACCAAAAAAAAAGCTAGCTGGAAGATATTTTTTGAGTTTTTTGGTCTTGTATAAGTATCCAAGATTTATCTAACAAATAACCGATATGTGACTAAATACACATCCACATGAGTTCTCACAAGAAGAGCCCAATCTTCTTTGTGACCTCTAAAGAGCCGTGGCGCTTCTGCATGCGGTGGGGAGTGCTGAGGAAGAAAACAATGAATAGATTTACTCTTCTAAGGCCAAGCAAGAGATAGCCAACGCTTTGGTTTGGATGAAAGCTCCTCTTTTGGCTCAGCTCTTAGGTGAGTCGACCTTGATCAATGCCGGTCTCAACCCAACCGCCGAGGGTAATATTAAACATGTGAAAACAAATATGATTGTAGAAAACCACCACGAGGGCAAAAGCAAGCCATCGAAGGATGGCTGATGGACCCACGACGTCGACCAGAAAGTGGCCAAAACAAATCTCAAATATCGGAAGGCCTACGGCGGAAAAGTAAGCCTCTGCTATGGTAGACATCCATCGTTCCACTTTGATCAAGCTAGGGAAAGGTTTCCGGTTAGAGCCATTGTCGCAGGTGGCCACGACCTCCGTCATCTTGGGAAACCTTCGTTTCAGGCGTCGCCATAAAAGAAGCGCAGCGAAATCTAACAAAGCATGCATCGGACCCGGCTTTCATTTAGATGGATTCGGTTGGCAATTTTGGAGAGAGACATGGACATGGACATGGACCCCTCCCATTGTCTTCCATTATATAAAATCTCGTGTCAAATGCGCCGGTTGGGCCCACGGAACAAGCGCCGGACGCCTACTCGATCGAATATATAAATATATTATATATAAAAAGAAAGCAGGAGGCGCGCCGCTAAAGTGCGCGGTGCTGACACGCTATCATAGCCTCCTCCTCCACCGCCCACCGGCCGCCCAGATCACGCTCTCCTTCCTCTGCCCTCCTCGCTGCGCTTCTCTCTTGCCGGCCTCTTCACTCTCCTCGCTGTCTCTCCTCTCAGTTGAGTTGACCCCCCTCTGAATTCATTCACTGATCTTGATCCTCCCTCGCCTTCGTCGGAAATCCGTGGAGCTAGGGTTTGTGATCTCTTCCCTTGTTTTCTTATCACCCGATTCCTGAATCGAAGAGGCTAAAAAAAAGGAAAGAAAGACAGACAAGAATTAATAATTCATTAGGGCTTCGACCCGGCCATTACGATCCTCATCGAAGCTCTGAATCGCCGTCCGGTTCGGGGCTTTTCTGCCACCGGAGTCCATCCATCCGACGAGGCATCGAAAGGCCGGTAGATCCGATCTGAGCACGAGGAGCAGGAGGTCTAGCTTTACTATACGGTGGCGGGTCTCTGTCCGCCGTGACAGGTCCCGTGTGTGTACCTTCTATGGTCTGGAGGTTGGCCCAGTAGTAGGAGGAGGAGGAGAGATGTTCGTGAGTCGGCCGGCGGTGCATCCGGTGGAGGCTCCCCCTCTCACCGATGCCGCCGAGAATCCACCCAGGGTGAGGATGAAGGACATCCAGGGCATGCCCGGGACGCCCGGAGGCCTCGCCCTGCGCCTCTGCCAATTCATATTCGCGGCCGCTGCTCTCTCCGTCATGGCGTCCACCAGCGATTTCACCTCCGTCACCGCCTTCTGGTAAAAATAATTCCTCAACATTACATTTGAATCATTTCTCGACTACTGTTTTCGCTCTTTGCTCTGCAAAATATCTTCATATTTTTGTGTGCATGGTATGGCAATCATGTTTTGACTTGTCCTCCCCGTGCCCACCGTGATATCTCATCTAGCATACAGATGCATGCTGATTTAACATCGTTTCAAATGTAGTGACTTCTACGAGTGTCTATGGCATGGCTGAGTACTTTAGATCAGAGATAGAGATAGAGATAGATAGATAGATAGATAGATAGAGAGAGAGAAAAGGGGTGGCTTCTAACCAATGTAAGATCAAACAATTGTGTGGCATCATTGTTATTGCCCATTACTCAGCAGTTGGTGTGCTCTTGATACGTTTGATGTATTTTTTTCACTTCACAATCATTATACCCCGGAGGTTGTCAGTCAGTTGGCAAATCCTTTTCTGACCTACCAATTCTGTATATGCTTTTGGGATATCAGAAAAGAATTTAATCTGAGGTTAGTAGGATATCTTTTTTGAACTTTCATGTCCAACCACTGCAATATTCCAACAAAGTTTACAACATACACGTGGAAGTATCATGTATATCTTGTTATGTTGCATAATTATGTATACTGAGGACAAGAGATTCGTAAATTATGATCCCATCATCATTGAGAAGCAAGAAAGCAAAATCAGTTAAAAATAGGAACGATCGGTTCAAAAGCTAATTTGTGTAAAATGTCATAAACCTGGGAGCCTGGGACTTTAACAAGGAGAATACAGCACACTGTGTGTTAGGGTTGCCTGCTGGTATCTGCAGAAAGGTGGGCATCCGAAGGTAGCATTTTAACACGAAGGAATAGTGGGACTTTTGTGTTTCAAATTCAGTTTAATGGCAATCGTATTGGAGGTATGGAGTACAAAAGTCATAATCAGCAAGGAAACTTGCATGCAGTTCAATATGGATAGCTAGAATGGATGCTAAAGAGTGAAGCTTTAGGACTAAGGAATATCACAATCAATGTATAGAAGATCACGAGAAAAAGAGAAATCAATGGATTTGGTCAATTAGCTTATTCAGTGAGATTTGAAATAAAGAAATGACAAATGGCTAAATTTTATTTACACCATGGTGCCTGTAACAACGCAGAACCTTACCCAAAATGGCTAGCCAGAAGGTATTATTTTGAGTTCTTTAGTCTTATATAATTACCCAAGATTTCTCCAGCGAATAATCGATGTGGGACTAAATACATACCTGCACGAATCTTCACATACTCCCCCCATTTTAAGCCATGACGTCTTTGTCAGATTAAGAGTTCAAATCTATTCAAATTTAATCACAAGCACCACGATCGGCCCATGGTCAGCCTCAATGAACCCGTGCTGCAGTGTTCCCTAGTCCACATGGACCATGGTCCGGGTCCGCTCTGATACCATTTGTCACAATCCAGAATCTTATCCAAAATAGTTAGCCGGAAGGTATTTTTCTCGGTTCCTTAGTCCTGTATAAGTATCTAGGATTTCTCCATCGAATAATCGATGTGAGACTAAACATATGCTTGCATGGATCCTCATAGTGCCCTTTAATGAAATAATAGGAGATCCTATGAAATAGCAACAACTATCATTTTCATGTAATTGAACTCATGGGCCACGCCATTAAGTTTATAAGAGGATATTAGCAAATAGATCGAGCAAATAACTACAATAGCTATATGCTAAATGGTCAACCATCGTGGTTTTTCTCACTTAAAAAATTCAGAGAGATTTATATAAAAGATAAAGTATTTGAAGGGTAAAAACATTTAATTGAATACAAGAATCTATATGATCAAAAATTGGTGAAACATGATGAATTATGAGTGAGTCTTGAGGAATAAGTGGCACATTTTTGATTCTTCGATACATGCAGAAAGGGACAATGATGTGTGTTAGAAGTGGCTGTTCTAAGACTAGCAGGTTTCCAGTTAGAAGACGTTAAGTTGCAGGTAGATCATCACTGGCATGCATGAAGCAACGGTGACATGGTATGAGTACACAATGCTAGGAAGTAAGTTTCCAATGATTAGTGTATATGTACCTGATTAAGGCAAAAGCCTGTATATGGTCCTAATTTTTGTAGATGAGCTGATTTAATACATTTAAGAAATGCCATGATGTATGTTATTAGCATATAATACAATGTTAATTGATGAAACTAGATTAGAATTAGAAATAAGAATTGCAGAGGACAGTTGATGATTACTCAAATTTGAGTTACTGCTTTTGGGATTTGGGAGAGGGTAGTGATGTGAAAAATGCTGGAGTGCTGAAGGATGGACTTTGAAGCCTACAGGAGGAGGGAACCAGTACAGGAACATGAAGACATTGGGGGAGGGGGATTTGCTGTACTTCTGTTTTTAAATGAGTCAGGAATCAGAGTGCTTAGGTTGTAGGGGTTATACGCAAATTTGGAGTATCAATTAGGTGGTTAAGAATAATTTATCTTATAGACAATGGGAACTTCATCTTGCCTGATGCACCTAATTGCTGTGATCGATCATATTCTACATCTGGGAGCAGTCCTTAAACAGAGTTCGGGGCCTTATTTTAATTCATGTAACTTCTGTTCTTTTTCATCTGTACATTCATGCAACTCACAGCAAATTGGCTATTCTTTGCACTAGTGACCTATAAGAGAGTATATTATGTCTGCTTTTCTAGGCTTTAACATCTCAAAGAATGGATATTTTTCTCCATAGTATCTGTACCTTGTGCTTTGACTAACACATCTCTGACTGTGACAAGGTTGTATTTTTAGTCATCTTTGACCATCATAATAGTAAAATCTAAAGCGGCTTTAGTCATCTCTGACCACCTGTATAGTGAAACTTAAAGCAGCAGCTATTACTGTGTCAGAGTAGCATTATGAAGAACTGCAGCTCTGACATAGGCAAGAATAGCATCAGATTGCAGCAACTACACTAGCATTGATAATGGTGGCACAATGCTAAACTATTCATAGATGGCCCATGGTTCAGAAACTTTTGTGATTGAGTTAAAATAGAGACCAAGACCTTGAAGCAACTTGAGGGAGAATACTCTTTCAAAACTTGATTTTACAGAAAGCATCTTACATCAAATGGTGATTATATCAGCCAACAACAGCAGAATGCAAGTGACGGCCGTACCCTAGGTTCCTAACACAAGTTTTCATCTTCTCCTGTTTAGGTCCAAACACCACTAGTTGCAATTGACATTCACATTCACATTCTGAAAATCAGAGTGTATTAAGTCATATATCTTTTAATGGTCCATGCTTAAGCATAAAGGAAATTAAATATTGACATGACACTTGAGTAACAGAATAAGCATCATATAAAGTAACATGCAGTTTTTCTTTTTAACAATAATGAATGGAAGGCAAGAATATCTAGTCCATGCCCCAAATCAGCAAGCATGCAATTGATGGTTTGATGTTACAAAACACAAAGCTCTTCAGCATTATAAGAAGTCAAAACTTAGATTATTGGAACTTGGTGGTTTTCCCTTCCCATGTTTCTGATGGCCCGAGAAGACCTTTCCACTAAGTTGAATGTTGTCAACAGGCCTTAAAGTTCATAGCATCTATACTATTCGTGCTTCACAATTTCAAGCTTTGCGGTTGCTTCTTCATCGAGTATTTTGTGGGAAACATGATTTCCACCTAATTGAATGCTTTCAAGTTTAAACCCCTAATATTGTGCATTAATATTTGACTATAGCCTGCTGCTTGGCAAGAACTGTTGCTTTCATATGTCCTTCATGACTCTGCAAAATCTGGAAATTTGGCTGTTGCTAAGGAAGTGATTAGAATTTCATATTCTACATGTACAGAGGTTATTGGTGAACTTTGTCCGATTGTCTTTCATATGACGCTACGTTCAAGATAGGTAGTGTGGATAAGAGATGCTTAATGTTTTACTATCTTGTGCAAGATTCTTAGCAACTGCATCTAGCAACAAAAAGATTTTGACTTATCCTTGCTGTATTCTGCAGCTATCTGGTAGCAGCAGTCATCTTACAAAGCTTGTGGAGCCTTTCACTAGCCTTCTTGGATATCTACGCTCTTCTAGTCAAACGCCGCTTGCGGAATTCCCGAGCTGTCTGTTTGTTTACCATTGGAGATGCGGTAAGAACAGTAGTCAAATAAATGGAGGACATTCAACATATTTCAAGAATTTGTGCTGGAAGTTTATTTAAAATGCTTGTGAGTTTTGATTTATATATCTGACATTAGATTCAGGGGTCTTTTCCCATGTGTGAAGACAGATGTGAAAAATCTGTGAATAAAAATAAGAATGCATCAGAAATCAGAATATCACTCTTAGGAGAAGCATATTTATCTTATAAATATATTATCCCATTAGAATGTGCGCATGCATGTAATGTGTACTGATTGTTGATCGATGAGGCCCAAATGAAATTTTATGGTGTCTTGACATTCCAGTACTGAGTCATTTTGGTCAGTTAATGTGATGATATCTAATTTTCTACCGCAGATCACATACACACTTACATTTGCAGCGGCTTGCGCATCTGCGGGCATCACAGTTGTGATTGGCAATGATCTCAACATCTGTTCAGCTAACCCCTGCACAAGCTTTGAAACTGCTACAGCCATGGCTTTCATGAGCTGGTTTGCGCTCTCCCCATCATTTGTCCTGAACTTTTGGTCATTGGCGTCCAGGTGAAAAGCAAGAACAGCTACTCCCAAACTATTTGTATGCTGGTGTGATCTTGGAAATTTCTTTTTTTTTTTCCTGATTGTTGTCTACAGTAAAATATCCATCACGATCATGTGTATATTCATGACGACTAGGGTTTGAGAAGGTGTGCAAGTTTATACATTGTTGATATTGGAAAGTGAAACCTAGCATCCGTTCCATGGTAATAGAATGCTGGCCTGTCGTCTATGTGAATTATTAGCGGTAAAAAAACATTTTGATGGATGATGTTTTATGGGTACTGAGGCAGCGGAAACCCTAGTCTATTGCGGGAAGGACCCCTTCGTCTTATCTGGCCTAGGTAGCATCATCAATATTCACTACGCCTTGTACAGCCCCAGATGGAAAGGAATTTATATGACTACGTCCTGGAATAATTTAAACTTGATCCGTCTGTACTTTTTTCTTTTTCTTTTTTTTTTCCGGGGGGATCAGAATGTTGAATCGGATATGATTTTCTCCTTATTTTATGCTTGGAAATATAAATCTCAGAACCATTAAGTTATAGGCGAGCTCCGTTCGGTTGGTATTTGTCGGGTCGGGGCTGCTAATCGGAGGTTTGACATGATTTTGATGCAGATCTTATTCTGGCCTCGGAGTATGTCTCTAGCGAAGTACAGGGTCCTAGGAAGATACTAAGATCCCTCGGTCCGCACCCTTCGACTGGCGTGAGCACCGGGTGGGGCTTCTTAATTCCCCCTCCTTTATAACTCCGGCTCCATGACCTTGTGCTAGAAGAGGGGTTGGGGGATATCCTTGTTCTTCTTAATTCCCCCTCCTTTATAACTCGGGTGGTTAATTCATCTGGAACCTGCAGGGGCATTCCCAGCTTGAGGAGCCCTGATTTCATTCTCCATATACGGTCACCACAAGCTCAAAACGGAGCACGACTGATGGTCCCAGTTCTTGTTCCATTTGCTCCTCATTTAGTCACATGAACATAATACGAGGTTAGGAAATGCAAAGACTTCGAACTTCAGAGCTGACCGGCCGACCCGCCCACCCTCCAAATGATTGGTGCAAGCATACTCTGTGATTGGCACACCATTCCATTCCCTGCCATAAAACTGACTCCTTTATCTGACGAAGACTCGTGGGATGGGTGTAACCTGTAAAACGTTATTTTAAATTCACTACTAAATTCTTAAATCTATATAAATCCAAAAAGAAGGTCGAATGATCTTTCATGGTACAATGAGATGATTGGTCCTTGAACCTGCTACATAAAGCCTCCCATGTCTGCTGCCTCTCAGATCCTTTCAAAATTACAGAATTTTCACGTACACCATTGTCTCTCCTCCGCTGTTGCTTTGTATGTAGCAAGCATTGACATCCGGCACAGGCTGGCCAAAAAAGATCTGATAACGAACGATATGCCTGCATCTTGGAAGTAGGAGCAGAACACCTTCTGCTATAGAGTTCTAGTATTGTAATTGTACGGCAGTCATGTGGAGACTATGACAATTTCACAGACCAAAAAAGATCTTCAATAGCTGCTCGTGTTCTAT
This sequence comes from Phoenix dactylifera, assembly GCF_009389715.1. Taxonomy (NCBI): domain Eukaryota; kingdom Viridiplantae; phylum Streptophyta; class Magnoliopsida; order Arecales; family Arecaceae; genus Phoenix; species Phoenix dactylifera. The sequence goes on along the minus strand of NC_052409.1, from coordinate 114,127 downwards.
AAGATCAGATGAGGCGTGTTCCAAGGACTGGAACTATGATATCCTTAATGGCGAAGGCTACACATAATGCTTATTGATGGTGCTGGGTTGATGATTGCTTGCAGTTGCAACGTTATGTTGTTCCTTAGCTCCAATTTCTTGATTCAGGGACCCCACTTGCTTCTGCAGGCTAATGTTTTCCTGATGACAATATACATCCCAAGTAAGAAAAAAAGATGGGAGTTTAGAAAAGGTGCAAGCAACAGGGGTCTTGTGATAATCATGTTACAGCACCTTTTGCAGCATGGCGGACCTCTTTGTGGCGCTTGCTAATCAAGCCTTTAACCTGACTGTCAGAAAGATGCTCACCGGCCCCAGCATACATACATACATACATACATACATACATATATATAAATGAACAGCAATCTCAATCATACTAACATGTTATGGAAAATAAGGAATTTTTACCGAAGTAACATATTACAGGAAAATGACTTTCTGCATGTGTCTCAGAATGTTGAGCGAATAGAGTACCATGAGGTCTTGTTCGGGTAGCTCTTTTGCACATATCTGAACCATACATCTCTCATCTGACTTCTATAATTTGCTGCATCTGCATTCAAACATCTTTACATTTTGTTTTGGCAGTGTGCTGAAATCTGTGATTCATGAGCTATCAAATTTCCACATTCCCCACTTTGTTCTTCACCCCGAGAAATTCATCCAAGAACTACTCATGTATAAAACCAAAGTATAAAACCCAAGTTAGGACCGCAAAATCTTTAGGAAGATTGACACTAGATAAATCATTTAATTTAGTAGATTACTTAGCAACACAATTTCACATATTCCACGATGCTCCATATAATTTGGGTTTAAATTTTAGCATCAAGTCCTACTACACCTATAAACTGGACAAAGCTTTTGGTACTTGGGAGTATTAGCAGGCCGATATTCTGTCGACGGAATAATCTACGATGTCGTGCAAGGATTTAAAAACTGGTGGAATGGGTTGGGGCCATCAGAATTGTATCCGTTGCAGCATGACCTGCACCGGCATAGGCACGGAGACACGAGAACAAGTGGAATAGGGGCAGGCAGCACTTGAGAAGGAGGCAGGCGGTGGTGAGATGCCAAATCAAGAAGAACAAGTGCAGGGTGGCATTGGAGAAGGCGAAGGAGGTAGTGAGGCTCTGAACAATAACGGAAGCCAACGGTTGCGCGGGGCGAGAGGAGGGACGAGGAGGGGGGGAGGAGTGGCTCATACGAAAGGACGAGAGGGGGACTTCGGGTTTCTCCACTTTATGTGCCTGAAATTAATGCGCTTTGAATCAGGGATACATGGTCATCATTGGCCGGTCCGGTCTGCTGAACTGGTTGGTCGGTCTGGTCTCCTGATCTGATCGATCATAAGCCTACAAATCCAGGCCACGATGAGCAACCCTCGCTCGCTGTGTTCTTTGAACTATTGCCAATTATATTCTATGTGGAGGTTAAACATATACGTGTCCGAAGAATCAATTCTATCTTCCTTCTTATTGTGTATGGGTGGTGTAACGACTACGACGACGGGGGAGACTGAACCCAGGCGAATGGGCATGGGATTCAGGCTCAGCAGATCTGTAAGGCAATGATCTTCTTAAGATCAATCTGTCTTGAAGTGGTCGAGGGAGTATATATTATAGCAATCTCTTTTCTTTTTCCGTTTCTCCCCTTCCTTTGTTGGGGGGGGGGGTCGCTAAAATCAGACCTTCAAATATCGGCATCGATCCTTCCTCGACTAAAAAGCCGACATCCGGGGGGGGGGGGGTCGCTAAAATCAGACCTTCAAATATCGGCATCGACCCTTCCTCGACTAAAAAGCCGACATCCATCTCTCGAAGTTGGTTTGTGCTGAATATTCAAAACGAAGATCTGGAGTCATTCGAGAGGCTTGTGTCTCCTGGAGCAAGCACATTGGTTCTACAAGGACAATGCAGTCGGACAAAATCCATCACCCAAATCCCTCTCCTTTAAAGAATTCATCTCTCTGAGTATCCTGCTTGTTACCACCAAAATTTGACCCAAGCTAGCTGCGTTTTCAGATTAATGCTTGCTTGATTGGAGAGGTTGTAGCTCTGATCTGCAAGGTTGGACCAAGCTTGAAATGGTCGGATGGACCCGCAAAAGAGAGCACAAAAGGTTGCCCGACTTTGTTCGGCGGAGAAAACTCTAATGCCTAAGTTAGGCTAAATCTCGAGGAACAACAAAGATTTTAGAGAGTAATAAAAGCAAGAGTAGCGGTGTGTATATAAGCATACCTGGAGATTCTTTGGGTGTAGCTTATATAGATTTGTTGCGGAATTTTCACCCCGGCAACAGCCTTAGTCCCAACCGAGCCGAGCAGAAAGAGACCGCGTCCCCCACGAGGTATTGTCCGCTTTGGGCGCTCCGGTCCGCGCGTCCAGCGCTGACGGAGGGAGACGTTTCCGGCCCGCGCGTCCAGCGCTGACGGGGGGATTGCCCTCACGGTTTTGTCCCACAAAAGGTCCCTCGTGAGGAAAAGGCTTCGCCCTCCTCATTATAAGGCACGGAACCTTTCCGCTCTAGCCGATGTGGGACTAAATTCAAGGCCCCCTCCCCCCCCCACAACATAGCCCCTCCAGCGGGAAGGTTCCGGCCAGGTTTTACCCCAACGGGCCCCCACAGTCCTGGAGGGTAGTCAATGGAGAGAGGAGGCTCCCCTTCCTGGCGCGCCATCTGTTGCGGGATTTTCACCCCGGCAACAGCCTTAGTCCCAACCGAGCCGAGCAGAAAGAGACCGCGTCCCCCACGAGGTATTGTCCGCTTTGGGCGCTCCGGTCCGCGCGTCCAGCGCTGACGGAGGGAGACGTTTCCGGCCCGCGCGTCCAGCGCTGACGGGGGGATTGCCTTTACGGTTTTGTCCCACAAAAGGTCCCTCGTGAGGAAAAGGCTTCGCCCTCCTCATTATAAGGCACGGAACCTTTCCGCTCTAGCCGATGTGGGACTAAATTCAACAAGATTAAAAGTCAGTGCCGGAGAAAGGTCTTTTGTGATGCCTTTAGTGAAGACCACATGGTGATCCTAGGCGTATCAGTTGCCCTCCACTTTTAAGGCCGACTGACTTCTTCGGCTTGGACGAAGGAAGTAGTCATGCTAATCTATTGAGCCGACTCATTGAGCCAAGCTACCGGGATCACCTTCTCGAGCTACTTCTGGAGTCTTCTAAGGAGTTCTGGATGTAGCATTTATTATCTACTAACTTCTGACAACCTTCCCGAGACATCATCCGCATAGTTGCCCGAGATCAAATGCCATGGCGATGCAGCGTTAAAGATCATACCGAGCAGTTGAGCGGTTGGATCAGTTCAAGCCATCCAAGCTTCTACATAAGGTGAGCTGCCTGCATTTCTTAACTATTTTGGCTTTTTTACAATTCAAAAGCTTCTACTAGAGTTGTGATTCGGAGGTTTTCTAACCGAAGCTGCTCTCAATCCACTGCAGAAGCTGGCGCTCAGTGGTCCTGCATCTTTCCTTCCTCTAGGTATTAATAGATACCTTCTTTGATCTTCTTCTTTCTTTTCCTCTCGGCTCTCTCTGCCATTTTCCTGCTTCATGTTTCCGGAAACATTTTCCATGATGATATTCACAGTGTAACAGGTTTATCCACTTGAGGGCTTCATCAAAAAAAAAAAAAAAAAACACCCGTGACGAGCATGCTGATTAGCATTTAACGAGCGTGCTAGAATGTTCAATTCACTAGAATCTGTAACTTCCAATAATGTTCCAAAATAGTTTTATAATCTGCTGAAATAAAAATCCAAGACTTAACAAGATACAGAACCTTCTGCATCTGCCAGATCTGAGGAACCCACAGGTTCAAATTTTCTGCCATTTTTTCCTAAGACTGCACAAAATGCAGACTTCCGCAAAGAAAAAGTACAAATAACAACTACAGCCTTAAGGCATTCCAATGATTGTTTTGCATAGAAGTGCCCAATTCTCCTAATGGTTCCAAGATTCATGATTGTTATCCTGACCTCATAACAAAGCAGTCATCATCTCTTAATGCGCAGATCCAGTTGAAAACATAACTGTAACGAGTTCCAACAGCCCTGCTACAGCAGAATGCTCATCTCAAAAGTATGCCTTTTCTGTATCAGCTAAATTAGCATGAGAAGAGGTAAAGAAACCTCCAGAAAAAAAAGTAGTATTTTCTCAAGAACAAATTTGCCCAATATAAAGATTTTGAAGGAAAAAAAAACAGCAATGGGATAAAAAAATGTTACATCAATCAGGCCCAGGGATTGCCATATAATGGCCAAGCCATCGCCGTGCGCCTGCAGACTGTCTCCGACCTTCCAGTCATAACTTGAATGATGAGAATATAAGGTCCTTGTTACACGGAAGTCCAGAGGTTGGCAGGTAAGATAAATAGATTACCAGCACACCAGAAATGCTATTGAGTGTAGTTTCAGTATTTGATAGGCCCATCTAAGCTGCCGGATGCGAACTGCAAAAACAAGCAAGGATAAAAAATTTATTTGGGGTTTTGCTCCTTGGTCTTCTTCATGGTAGGCTAAACATGACAGCGATACAATCTGAAAGTCATGCTCACCTGTCTAACTATAGGATTTGTGGATGTGGTAAATTCATCTGTCATTCCTTCCCAGACTATCCTTCCCTCATAAAGAAACAACAATCTGGCAACAGAGTCTTTAATCTATGCTCAAAATGGGAATGGAAAACCTGTTAAGAGAATTTGGAAGCCTAGGATAATGCTATTACCTATCAACAGCTCTTTTTATGGTGCTATGCTGATGAGTGACAACCACATAGGATGTGATCTTTCCTGGCTTTCCATGGGCATCCTCGCCTTTCATATGCACAGAGCGAATGAGATCTTCGACGACAGTGGAAGCAATAGGATCAAGTCCTGCTGTGGGTTCGTCATACAAGAGCACCTGATCGGGGAATAATAAGGAAAAGGCATAAAGTACACAGCTTGCTAGATTATATTTCAAAAACTTGGTTGCTATTTTGATCTCCTCTTGAAGGCAGTCACTCACTAAAACTAGGAAATTTTGAAGAACATCAACATTGTTTTCAGGAACCAGTCTGTGAGTTTATAAATTCTCATTAGATGATTGAGGGCTCAAAGTAGTAAAGAATGAGAACTTTTTCTTCCTTTTTTCTTTTTTAATATATCATAGTCATTGTTCTTACTTAACAATTACCAAACTAGCAAAAATTGTAATGTATAAAAGTATCTAAATTGTGAATCCAGTGGTTTTCAAATGCACTGTTGAGTGGCATGAATGTGCATTTAAGGATGATCACAATCCACAAGTTAATCCTGATTGAAAAGTTTGTAACAGCTATTACTGAGTCAGTGGTAAGACGGTAAAACATCATAACTTAAAAAGGCGCTCGCTGTTATCATTGAATGTATATCAGGTTAGATATAATCAACTGTACAACTGAATAATAAAAGAAGCCAATTCAACTCATGGGCATACCTCTGGTTCTACCACCTCCTTTGTGTTATCAAAGATTATAGACCTCGCTAAAGCTACACGTTTTTTCATGCCACCAGATAGTTCTGATGGCAAACAGTCTTCAACTCCCTGTAACGACATAATTCAGGGATAGCTCAAGTGATGTAAACAAAGTGTCAAGACATACAGAAAAATTGGAAATCGTAAACAATTAACCTATCTGTAAACAATTACAGCATACCCAATTAACCTATCTGTAAACACAGTGTCAAGACATACAGAAAAATTGGAAATCGTAAAGGATGAAACGATGCATAACAATTTCTCAAGCTGTTACAAATTGTTAAACGTGCCAGAGATAACTGTAATGTATGGATGCCATGGAATACTCTGTCCTAAGGAGGAACTTGGACAATCTAAAGCAAAGAGAACGATGGAGAAATTGAAGGTGCTAAGCCAGGAATTTATTAATGGAATGGCAGTTGACAAAGAGAATATGGACCCCAATAAATTAATGCCTCATGATCGTTAACTAGTTCTACAAATTCATGGTGGTGGTATGAAGACATGCTTATCTGACAATTTATAGAGAATTATTGACGTTATAAAGCTTTATGTTCACATATTACAATTATACGACTTAATAACTCGATATCAGAAATCTGGATCTGGGTTTTAGATGGTTTGTTATGGTTAGAGATGCAGGGAGCAGGTGAATAACCTCCTTGTTGTATCTTATCTTGTATCTGTAATACTCTTTTTTTTCACTAATGTCAAAGGCAAAGTTCTACAGAATAGGAATAAATTGTCAATGCCCTGATATAGAAACATGCACAAATGTATATCTCCATTCACAATTTAAATGTACCTTGAGCCCTACTGCAGACAAATTTTCTGCCACAAGTTCTGCTATCCGATCTTCTGACATCTTTGAATTTTCATATCTAATGGCGGAGAGACAAATTAGGCAACAAAAACTAAGTAAGAGATATGTACTTATCCAAAAAAAAAACTTTAATAATCCCTTACAATAGAAAACCAACATTTTCACGGACTGTAAGAGAATCAAATAATGCTGCACTCTGAAACACCTGCAGCGAGTAAATTGAACAAGAGAGTCAGTTAAACCCAGGTAACACCCTAGACAGTGAAGAGAGAAGTCAATATCTCTGATGTTCAGTAATAACCGAGGATCAGTCTTCAAGCACAACATTGAAATACAATGTGTATAAGAGCTGATGCAGAGACTTTCAACCTTAAGTATGTTGTTTAGTTAGAACAAGATTGTATGACTTATACTGTTTATGAGGTTTGTTGGAAAAAATAGAAACAGAAAGCAATACAAGGGAACAGAACAGGTGTACTGAGTGATAATATCTGGTACTTGATCCAGATCTTGCTTTTAGAGTCAAGATACATTATTAAGTATAATTTTGTACAAGGTTTTAAATCTCATGGGATGGGGGTTGTCCCAGTTTCTCTATGGAATGGGATGCCCCACTGTCCCGCCATATCCCAATGGCAGTCTCAGTTGAGAGTCCCATAGGAGCCCTCCATCTCTCTCCCCTTTTTCTTGCCTTTCCTTTCTTATTCTTTCTTTTTTCTTTCTTTCCTTTCTTCCTTCTTTCCTTCCTTTTTTCCTTACCTTCCTCTCTTTCCTTTGTCTTCTTTCTTTTTCTTATCGCTTCTATTGTTCCTCTTCTTCGTTCCTTTTTCTTTGTCTTTCCTTTATTCCTCCTTTCATTCCTTTCTTTTTCTTTCCTTTTTCTTCATCTTTCCTTCTTCCTTTATTTCCTCTTTCTCTTCTTTCCCTATATGGATCGGTTTATTGCAACCCCATCCTGGTTCCATTTTCTTAGAGGATCGGGATGGGATGGCTGGGATGCCCCCTGTCTTGCTGAGACCTAAAACCTTGATTAGATATACAGACAAAAGATATAATTAGATTACTCTTTTGACAGATTATCACTTCTACATTAAGTTGCATGAGGTTATAAGTATCTGGATATAAAAAAGAAGTTTCAAAACACCTTTTATAAGTTACTTAGATGCAATCAGACAAGCCCTTATCACAGCCATAACTAAGTTATACAAATACTTGGGTATAATCTATAAAATAAAAGCCTCAATATAAAAGGTCATTTGCTAAAAATAAGTGATTTCTTGCTATAAAATGACCGACCATATGGCTAAATTTACATCATGATTCCACTTAGATTCTAAGACCTTGAACATAACTATACCAACTCAATTACTTTTATTTTCAAAAAAAAATAAAGTACCAAGCCGATCCGGAGGCCTGATATTTCTTCATCACTGACCAAACCATGTCTCTTTCTTCCACGGATAAAAACCTCACCCTGCTCATCATCAAATAAAACACATAGGGTGAAGGATCTTTAGATGCCAAAACATATAAAGAACAAGCAGCGGAAGCCTACTGGACAAAAAATTTCAAGGATAAACAAATATAGCATCAAATTTCTTGCCTTGTCTGGGGCTAAAAGCCCTGCCATAACCTTGAGCACTGTTGATTTGCCAGTGCCTGAAGGTCCAATTATTCCAACAGCTTCCCCTTGTCTAATCTGAATTAAAAAAAGAATAGTTACTCATAACATAATTTTAGTTCCAAAAATGTGCCAGGTTTATCTGAAGTAGCAAGCCAAAATTACTGCATATAAAAATGGTGCACAAAATACTCAAAACTCCGGGATACTTGGTCCATGCAGAAGAAGAACACTGATCTCTGAAAACTTTATAGGGGGCAAAAGATAAAGCAAAGCATGGTAAACTTGCTTGTTACCAGAGTGAAGATGCTTATGAAGTAGAAAAAATAAAACAAACATAACCATTCAGAGTTGAGCTTCTAACTCAATGTGAGGTAGTCAATATATCTCTGGAAGAAACCTTTGATTAATCATACAGAGTTTAAGGTGAAATCCATATGAAGCATAGACATTCCCGCGAACTAGAAAATTAGAGAAGGCATGAATTAGCAGAACAAGTTTGATATCTATCTACTCTGATTGAAATGTGAATAGCTAAATACATGACAAGGCCTATAATGCAATAATGATGATGTCAGCATATCCAGTATAGGGAAAGAAGTAAAAGAAGTGAGAGGCTGCATAAGATCCAAAAGATAAACATTCTAGAGGCCCATGCCTATGGTCTGCACCAATCAAATTTGTCATATTGCTAGGAAAGATCTAACAAGATGAGGAGGCACAATTTAATTATGCAATCATCACAGATGATCATGCTTACCTTTAGAAATATCCAATGCAATTTAATGGAGGCTAAAAGGGACAAAGAAATGATCAAATGTGTTTGAATATGAGATAAGAACTTTTTGCTGGGAGACAAAGATAAGTGGTTATTTGTCAAGAAGTACTACAATTGAGTAGATAAGGATTTGCAATTGGCCAGAGGAATCAGCACATTCTTGAGTCATGAATCCATGAGTAACTACAGAGACCCAAGGAATCTGCATAACTAGAGATACATATTAAGTCCATAGTCATTTTGCATGGAAGAAAAATATGAATGGAAATAGGCCCTTCTATAATTCAACCCAACAACAAAATATATACTAAAAAGGCTAAGCCATGAGATATCCGAATGCTAATAATTTGTTTAGGGATACATTTGAATCTAATTTGTTATTGCATAAAAAGTTCCCATGCAAAGGAATTAGCACATATATGCATGTGTTATCAAAATGAAAAGTTTCATGGAAAAGAATTAGCACATGTGTGTGTGTGTGTGTGGTGCATATATATTATTATGAGATATCCTTGACTATATACATCGTATGCATGTATCCTTGCATGCATTTATGTATGATAGGACATAGGAGGAAAACCGTAAGCAAACATTTTTTTTTATATAGAATTTAAGATTGCCAATTGTTGTGAAGTTTTTAAAAGGATTCTGCAAGTCATGCATAACCTATACAAATTATAGAAATGGGATAGGATTAACTCCTGGATCACCTCCCAGGGTATGCGTTGCACACCAGAGATAAGGCATGATGATTAAAGACCCTGTCATAATTTCAGTCAAATCAAGGCAGCCTATCAAAATTTAAATAATCTGAGTTCAGTCAACTCAGAAAGACTCTGGGCCTCTATATAATCGAACCAATTGATAGAACCTTGCACTGCAAGTGTATTATGTGTAATAATACAGCATGGATAAGCATTCCTTCAACAGGGTTATAAACTAAATTGGTAACACAACATGAAAAGCATATTTTCTCATATTTGTAGCATTTAAGTGTTGATGCACTACTTATAAAGAAATTATTGCTGGAAATGTACATGATACGAAACAAAGAAGAAGCAGAGAGGATTTACCTTGAAGCTCACACCTCTCAAAATTTGCTTATCTCCAAAGGATTTGTGGACATCTCTGCACTCGATTAGGACATCAGGTTCAACCCCAACATCTTTACCCACTCCCAAATTATCGGAGATGGATGAATTCTAACAACATAATGCATAGATCTCATCAATCAAGAAATATTAATGGCAGTTCTCAAAAAGAAAAAGAAAAACTAGAGGCAGAAGTTTTTTTTTTTTTTTTTTTTTTTTTTTTTGAGAGAGAGAGAAGGATGGGAAAGACCCATCAATTCATTTCATGGGATGTGATGAATACCAGAGAACATAGACAACAACTAAGTCTCAAATTCCTACTCCACCAAGAGTCATTGATGGAAGCACCAGGTGCATGACACTATGTAGGTCACTAGTTCAATAAAATTTATCAAGTACAGTGGGATCATGAGAAAAGGATAACGAGAGGCCAATCTTTTCTCATAATATGATGCGCCTGAGTTTGGACGAGGTGCAATCGATTGTTTTGTCATGGCCTTTGGACTTGGCAAGCATTCACTGCAACAATTTTTTGAATTTAATTCTCTTGCACGAGTGCGAAGGGATGTGAGCTTAAGGGTCAACCAGGAATAACGACATGAGCGGGTATACGACTCAAGAGTGGAGGGAGAAGAACAGTTCGCAGTGAATCAGATGGTGCAAGGCTGGTTGGACCATTGCAGGTCCAGCAAGCAGATAGCATGAAAGACCTAGAGTGGTTTCAAACTCCACACTGGCTTCGGCAAGCAAATAGCGGGTCCATGGCACATCGGTCCAGCAAGGAAATGGATCTATGTGGCCTGCTGGCCTAACGTAGAACATTTTGCGGGCATTCTTCATTGGTCGGCGGCATTCTGCATCTTACCATGCATACTTCCTCTCGATGCTCGAATCGGTGTATACCATGCGATCAATTCATTCAACGGCTGGCTGGTCCAATTCGATCTCATAACAATCCAACTGAATCTGACGGGACGAGAATTAATCCAATTCGCAGGAACACCCAGAGGAGCCGAACGAAGAGGCGCCGAAGAAGAATAGGTGGAAAAGGCTATTAAAGAAGAAGTAGTAGTAGAAGAAGAAGAAACGTTCGTCTTGGAGGGAGGCACTTACATAGGTACCGCAGGCAGGAGGGCCGTCGCCCCAATTCCGCGGAGGGGCGGCGCAGGTGCAGAGGATCTTCCTCCCACCATCCCAGCACGAACCAGCCCATCTCCTCCTTCTGATGCTGCTGCTCGGGAGGAGAGGTTTGGGACGCCCCCTGAGACCGGCGGAGGGAGGGCCCCACGAGTTGGCCCAGGAAACGGTACTGCTCGACATGTCCGAGCCCAAGCCGGAGGGATGGGAAGAAATAGATGAAGAAGATGATGATGGTCGCCGGGATTACAATCTCGCCATCAGAGGGAGACAGCAGGGATTCTTTTGAAGAAGTCGGTGCCGATGGTGATGCATTCCACCCCAGGAAGGGAGGAAGGAGACGACTAGATTCGAGCACCGGCCCTTTGGCAAAAAGAGGAGAAATAGAATGGAGGGAAGAAAAAAAATGGTGAATGAGGCACGGAAAGAACGTTCGCGCACGGAGAAAACGTGCCCACAAAGCTTGGATTGCGAGGAGTCGAAAAGGAAAATCACGCGGCACCGCACCGCTGGGGACCGATTCTCGGTTGGAGGAGGCAAAAAGTTTGACCCGGAGCCCCAGCGATCAGTCTCCGCTCGCGAGTCTAGTCGCGACTAAACAGATCAAAATTAAATCAGCGAGGCGGGCTCGTCGAGCGTAGACAAGATCATCTACTTTCTCTTCATTTTTGCTGTTGACCCCCCTTGTGCACAATGCCCAACAAAGCTTCATCAGAAGGGCTTTTGCGGGCCTGGAGAATCCGTGGGTCCGAGGTGGCACGAAGATTCTCCATTATGCTGATGACACCCTTAATTTTGCTAAGGTTGCTGCTCTAAAGATCATTATTTATAGCTTTGAGCTTATTTCGGGCCTCTCAATCAACTTCCAAGAAAAGCTCCATCTCCTCTATCAACCCGCAGACCGATACCAACCAAGATTGTGCAACTTGGCTCAACTGCTTCGCTCTCCTTCTCCCTATCCATTATCTTGGTATCTATTACCCTCAATCAGGAAGATGATCAGGTTGTGTGGTAGAGGGGAACCTATAACACTTCTTTCCTCTACCAAATCCTAAACTCAATAGGTGTGAAATGCAGCTTTGCCCCCTCCCTTTGGAGCTTGCCTATTCCTCTTAAAATCAAATGTTTCTTATGGCTCCGTTGGAAGAAGAAATTGAACACAAGAGAGTTGATGGGTAGAAGACTCGGAAGGAATCTAGGTGGATGTATGTGTTGCGGGCCTTCCGATCCGACAATAGCACAGTCCCAACCAACTGACGACAGAGAACGGCCCGCGTACCCCACGAAGTATTGTCCGCTCTGAGACTCCGGCCCGCGTGTCCAGCGCTACGGGAGAAATTTTTTTCGGCCCATGCGTCCAGTGCTGACGGAGGAATACCCGCACAGTTTTGCCCCACAAAAGGCGCCTCGTGAGGAAAGAGGTTTTCCCTCCTTATAAGGCACAGACCTTTTCGCTGCCTAGTCGGTATGGGACTAAATTCAAGTCCTTCCCACAACACAGCCCCCCCAGCGGAAAGGTCCTGGGCCGGCCCGAGCCAACGCAGCCCCCAGGCCGAGGGAGAGTTTCTATGTGCGGGCAGGCATTCCTTCTAGCGCCATCTGTTGCGGGCCTTCCGACCCGACAACAGCACAGTCCCAACCAACTGACGACAGAGAACGACCCACGTTCTCCACGAGGTATTGTCCGTTCTGGGACTCCGGTCCGCGCGTCTAGCGCTATGGGAGAAATTTTTCCAGCACTGACGGGGGGATACCCGCACGATTTTGCCCCACAAAATGCACCTCGTGAGGAAAGAGGTTTTCCCTCCTTATAAGGCACAGACTTTTCCGCTATCTAGTCGGTATGGGACTAAATTCAGGCTCTTCCTACAACAGTATGATTTGCAACCAAGCTTCGGAGTCTGTTGACCACTTATTCTCCTCCTGTCATTTGTTTTTCTCAATTTGGAAGACCGTCTGCTTAGCTCTGGGTGTTCTTCATCCGTAAGCTTCTCTCAAATTTCTTTGCATAGATTGGCTCAAGAAGGGCTCAAGAAGAACTTTCCAAATAAGGCGTGACCTGTAATTCTTATGTTGTTTGCTGCTTTTGCCTGGGTGTGCTTGAAGGAGAGATGCCCGACTATTTCTTAACAAGAGATGCTCGATCGCCTCTGTCGCACTGGAAGGACTGCTCTTGTTCAATGATTGGTCCGACCTCTGTGATCACAACTTTCTCTCTAAGTTTGGCAAAGTATCGTTAAAGAGTTTAGGAAGATAATGTCTAGCATTCTTGCTGATTGATGTATTGGCCATGCAACTCCATAAATTTGTCTCTTTCCTCTGTATGTTATCAAAATTTAGTTCTGTAGCTTAACTATAAGATTTTCTTATGAATAAATGATGGGCGGTCACCTACCTCCCTATTTCCTCAAAACAAAATATAGTAATACTATATATTTATATACATGCATTATATTATATAGATAATAGACAGGTTGGCTCAAGGTTTTGATCATCATCTATATTTTTTTTTTAATTCTTTGGATCGGTATTAATTCAGGTTTAAGCTAAACTTTGAATCAAGTTACAATTCAAGAACAATTCAAGCTCGAATTGGTTCTAGCTTTGTTGAGGTTTATCAAACCAACATATTAGACTCATGTTCTGTTCATTTCAAAATTAAACATGAATTGAGCTCCAAATAATGTTAAACAAATCATGTTTTGATTTTAGAATTTAAAATTAATTTCAAACCAAGTAAGATTAAATCTAAGTTTGATCAAGTTGGGATTTAGTGAACCTTAGTCAGGCTCTCCTATAACCCTTCCTAAAAAAATCTTTATAATGTATTCAGGAGGCCTTTTGATAATCCCACATATTGTTGCTAAAATTTGAGTTGAGATTGGTCTCCGTCCGAAGTGTGCCGAGGTCGGCTGGATCCGAAAAGAAAGACATGATTGATCTGCAAAAAAATCTACTTGTAGGAAGATTATCGGCGGGAGACCCTTCGATGCATAAGTTAGAGATCTAGAGCAACAATGGGGAAAGAGAGAGAATAAAAGTATAGAGCAACAATTGGGTTTTTGGTTTCGTTGTTGTGAAGAAGGGCAAGCTCGAAATTTGATGATCGTTATCTGTGATGATTACTTGAGGAAGCCTGAATCAACAACTTATGGCCTTTTAGATGAAGTCACAAGCTTTTGCCTCGGTAATTTGAGCCACTGGTTCAGCTTCTACCCATTTGGTGAAATAGTCGATAGCCACAAAAAGAAATTTATGCTAGCCAGAAGCCATGGGGAAAGGTATGAGAATATTCATTTCCCATTGTGCAAATGGCCAAGGGGTGCTAATCAACGTTAATAGTGCAGCAAACCATCGTTGTATATTGGCATGTCATTGACATCGATCACACTTTTTCATAAAATCAGTTACATCTTGTTGTAAAGTAGTACGCCAGCGAACTACCCTCCAGATGGTTGCTATAGATTCTTTTATGTACTTTTTAAAGAGCAGGATAGCTCAAGTAAGTAATAGACTGACACCAGTGCCTCTGATAAGAGAAAATAGGTCCACATGATCAACCGAAAAGGCTTTCTATGGCCATTCTCTGCCTGAGCAAATGATGCTTTCAGGAAGGACGAATGCAAGGTTTTTTCTCTACCTACGACCGCCGATCGTTCCTGTGACCACACGCCGTACCAACAGAAAACTATCAACCTATCGGTATGGTTTGTTGTTCACGTGTTACGATCTCACTCGTCAGATTGTTCCCCCCTCCCCTGGTCAATGGCAGTGAGTTGATTGACCGAGGCCTTCCCTTACGACGATGGAATTTCTTCCACCGGCAAGAGTACCTCTGTTTGTCTCCTTCTACTTTAATGAAAAGCCTAAATATCTATCTTTCAGAGGTTCACTAAAAACTTGACTGTTGGCGGGTTTCTTTGTATATGTTGTCCGGAAAGAGGAGGACTTAATGATTATTCGTTCGCCGGAACCAGAAGTGAAAATTGTTGTAGATAGGGATCCTGTAAAAACGTCTTTCGAGGAATGGGCCAGACCCGGCCATTTCTCAAGAACAATAGCTAAGGGCCCTGAAAAATTTGTTTCGGTTGGCCGAAGACATTTGAGGAGAGGTAAAGAGAATGATCTTTTGTACAACTTGTCATCAAAGGATATAATGAGAGGCTTGACACTTCAAATTTTGGGCCTCGGCTTGATTTTCGGGTAGCTTTCCATCCTTGAGAAAGTCAAGGAGAGAATCCATCCAACTCGGTTTTTTTTCTCGTATTCATCACTGGACTGGATTCTTTGATACTTGGTGTCTCCAAGACTTCGAAATATGTAGTCTTCGTCAGTTCGGCTGATTTTGAGGTCACCAACTTAGATAAGAGGTCGGCTCTAGCATATTTCGACCTAAGAATCTGATGTATATCGAAGTTTTGAAAAGCTGAAGAGATGTCCTTCACCTTTTGCAAGTATCTGACCATCAACGGACCTCAAGCCTCAAATTCTCCTCCTACTTGGCCGACAATCAGCTGTGAGTCATTAAAGACTTTCAATTGTTGCACACCGAGCTCTTCGCAAGTTTGAGCCGGGTGGTTAGGACTTTGTATTTAGTTTCATTGTTCGAGGCTTTGAACCCGAACCTCAAGGCATATTCCACAACAACCCCCTTCAGTTGGTGAGGATGACTCCAGTTCCATTGCCTCCTAGGATGGATGATCCATCTACATAGAGAATCCAAGGTTGCTCAGGACTCTGACCTATCAAATGAGAGTCAGGTTCGCCTTCATTTGGGACAACGCCCATTTTGCCAACTGTCTAAAATTTCTGGCCTCAGTAATATTTGTTTTACTGGTTGGTCGGTCAACACCGTGACTGAATAGGCTTGAAAATATGGTTGAAGCTTTCAAACTCAAATAATGAGGATATAGACAACCTTCTCCAACTTTGAGAATCTTGTTTTGGCATCCCACAAGATTCCACTTGTATAATAAATTGGCTTCTGACACCCTTCTTCCTCTCATACCAACACTGAGCTCACGGCAAGTGGAGAAACAACTATATACTAATAGAGTGTTTCTCCGGTCTTTAACTTAGTAAGGAGAGGCGGCAAGCTAAGATACTTCTTAAGTTGATCGAAGGTTGTCTGACACTCCTCGGTCCATTGAAAATTCATCAGCTTTTTCAAAGCCTTGAAGAATAGGAGGTATCGTTTAGCCGACTTGGATACAAGTCTTTCAAGGGCAGCAATCCTACTAGCCAAATGCTGCTGAACCTTCTTTATTGTCTTCAGCAATTGCATTTCTTGCACTGCTCAAATTTTCTCGAGATTTGCTTCTATACCATGTTGTGTCACCATAAAACTCAAAAACTTTTTTGAGGTAACACTGAAGGCATACTTCGTCAGATTGAGCTTCATTTGTTACCTTCTGAGAGTTGCAAAAGTCCCTTTCAGGTCGTCAATATGTTGATCAACTGCTTGGCTTTTTACCAACATGTCATCTACATATACCTCCATATTTTGGCCGATATGTTCTTTGAAGATCTTATTAACGAGCCGCTGGTAGGTCGCTCCTATATTCTTTAATCCGAAGGGTATAACTTTGTAGCAATAGAGATTTTTCTCAGTAATGAAGGCAATTTTTCTTCTCATCCTCTGGGGCTATTTGAATCTGATTATAGCTAGAAAATGATTCGTAAAGGTTAAGAGTTGATGTCCTGAGGTTGCATCCACAAGCTGATCGATCCTCGAAAGAAGGAAGCTATCTTGGGGCAAGCCTTATTCAGGTCGGTGTAGTCTATGCAAATATACTATTTTTCATTAACTTTTTTTTACTAATACAACATTGGCAGGTTAATCATGATAGTTCACCATGTGTACAAATCTAGCCTCAAGAAGCTTGTCATACTCTTGGTCTATAACTTGCTGCCTTTCTATGGTGAAGCTCCTTTTCTTCTACCGCACGGGTCGATATGCTGGGTTCACATTGAGCTCATAGACAATTACTTCGGGGCTTATTCCCGGCATGTCAATAGCCAACTAGGCAAAGACATCGGTATTGGTGCGGAGAAAATCAATGAGCTTTGCTCGATTCTCCCTGCCCAATTGCGAGCTGATTTATATAGTTCAGTCAAATTTCTCTTCCTTCAAGAGAATATGCACTGATTCCTCAGCCGGTTTATCCCGTTGCTCTTTCAATTCATCTCTTATGTCAAGCCCCTCTATTGACAACGTTTCTATAGGCTTATTTTCGTTGAGCGTGGCCATATAGCATTGCTAAGCTAACATTTGGTCATCTTAAACTTCTCTTACCCCATTTTGGTGGAAAATCGTATGAGCAAATGGTAAGTGGATACTATAGCTCAGAAGGCATTTAGACCAGGCCGGACTAACATGGCATTGTAGACAGAAGGAACTCGGACCACTAGAAAATCCAGCCTCACCATGCTCTACCGAGGCTCTTGACCTATAGTGACTGGTAAGCTGATTACACCCTCCATAGGAATAGAGTCTTTTAAGAACCCAACCAGTGGCGAGCTAACTTTTCTCAGCCGTTCAGCAAGTAACTTTATTCTTTGGAAAGCATCGTAGAACAACACATTGGCTGAACTTTCATTATCAACTAAAATTCTTCATATATCATAATTTGAAACAATAAAAGAGATAACTACAACATCATCGTGAAGAGTCTGAACTCCTCTCAGATTGGCATTGAAGAAAGAGATGACATCTCCCATCCTCTATCTTTTTAGGGAGACATCTTTCTCGTGCTCTCCTTGGTCACGACCTCTTAAAGTGCCGACATCTCGCCAGCAACACCCCTAGTGATAGTGTTGATAACCCCCATTGTTGATCAGTTATCAGTAGGCTCTTTAGGAGGATGTCGATTCAAGGCGGATTCTTCTTGACCATGCTGTTTATTGACACACTAGTCTAACTAGACACGTCAAACGAGTGCTTCAATCTTATCCTTCAGCTGGATGCACTTTTTGGTGCCATGTTTGTGGTTCCAATGAAATTGGCAGTACTTCTTCTTATCTCTTTTATTCGCTAATGCCTTCATTTTTTTGAGGAGCCCAAAGATATCCCTAGCCCTCTATCTTTATAAGGATTTGGGCCTTTGCTGCATTGAGAAGCGTATACCTCTCGAACTTTTGAGGTAGTTTCTTCGTCCGGCAAGGACTTGCTTCTTCTCGGTGAGAATTGTTCCTTAGAGCACCCCTTTCTTGTCTTCTCCTTTTGCCTCTTTTTTCGGGCCTATCCCCGACTGACTCTCACCGAGATGCCATAGATTTCTTCGTGTTGGCATAGTTTTTTGCTCGTGTCAATATCTTGGCAAAGTCGGCGGGGGAGCACTTCTCTAGAGAAAAGAGAAAATGGGACGACTTCAAGCCGCTTTGTATAGATGGCATTGCGATCAACTGATCCAGATCGTGCACTTTCAATGTCTCCGCATTAAAGCGGTTGACATAGTCATAGAGGGATTCTCCTTCTCTCTGTTTGATATCGAGCACAGCATTGGAGCTTGGGTGCTGTCTTTGGCTGCTGATGAAATGCACCGTGAAACTGCTTGAAGGAATGGATGAAACCCGATTGAAGTCACAAGTACGGAACTGAGCTACTCTTCGAAGAGTAATAGGAAAGGCCTTGCACAATACAACATTAGTAGCTCCATAAAGCATCATAAGAGTTTTAAAGCTCTCCAAATGATCAAAGAGATCCGAGGTGTCGTCATATGGTTCCGCTTGAGGCATTTTGAACCAATGTGGAATCGGCTCCTCCATGATCTGTCGAGAAAATTGGAGATCTATAGTAAAGTTGAGGCTATTAGTAGGCCTTGAAGTCCGTCCATTCAATATCTCAATCTAGCGTTCCATCTTCTTAATCTTCCGATCGAGGTTAGCCTCTCTCCTTGACACATGCTTTAATTCTATTTGCGAAGGTAATGATCATGCTATAACTGACATAGTCAAACTACCTTTAGTGATGTTATTATATTATATATAATATCCTATAATTATTATATTATTACTCTATATTATACCAATAATATAATAATATAATAATATATTATATTATATTATACAATTTTATATAGTAGTATGTAAGATTATAATATGTTATAATATAGTATATAATTTAATAGAATTTTTTGCATATGTATCCTCCTAAATATTGAAATTTACATGAATACATTCACAAAATTGATATTTGTATGTATACCCTTATAAAATACTTATTTTGCGTATATACCTTTCATTTTTCTTTTTTTCTTGTATATGTGCGCACACCATCTAATACAGTCAAGAAATTAGTAGTTTAAAATTAAAAATAACTAAAATACCCTTAATGGAAGGGTATATATATAAATAATACTTTGCGAAAGTATTCATGCAATTTACATATTTAGAAGGGTTTACATGCAAAAAATTTTAATTTTAATTTTTCTATTTCAACATGTTTTAACACTCGAATTTGTCTAGTGCCCGCTCCTCAATATTTTTCATAAAAATATTATTTAAAAAAAAGATTGATTCAACAATTAGATAACAAAAAAAATTATGGACGTTCTTTCACTAATTATGGAATTATTCTACTTTATTCTTCTTTATTTATATCAATCACTATATCTTATCTTATCGAAATATAGCTTATAATATTTATTGTTAATAGAGGCACATATAAGAGCATGTATTAAAATATTAAAAAAGAACTAGAATCTCTTAAAAGCATACGATAGATTGCAATAATCAAGCTTTCTTGCTACTATTATGCTCATAGGTAGAAGAACAACATCATCATCCCTAAGCAATATTATTGAAGAACTTCGAACCCTTCATACTTATTAATAATCTCTGCGGCATGGTAGAAGGCCACTCCTTACGTTGTATACCTTAAGCTATTTTTTTTAGAGCTTCAATTTTTTAGAAGAAGAAAAGATCCAGTGTATGGGCCCCATCTTGTTACAGTAATTTTAATTCAGCCACTAACCTGCTCATAAAATTTTTTCAATTCTAAAAGATAAATATTACAAATCTCATACACTAAAAGATAAGTATTACAAATGTTTCACAATATTTTTTTGAAATAATTTATAAAGCTAAAGGCAGGACCTGACTATCTTCATGTAGCAAAAGATATAATGAAGGATTGTGTATGGTGGAGAAGGTTGTCAAGAGAATGATTTTAATTTCGGATGGAGAAGTGAAAGAGAGGATCGAGAGAGATTGAAAAATTTCTCAAAAAAAATAGGGATATTAGTTTTCGGTAAGACCTGTTAACCTATTACCTGCTTCAGCAGTAAAAAGATGCTTTCATAATTTTAATTAATTTTAAATTTAAATAAATATGATTTTGGCTAATCACGTTAGCTAAATCACTATGTCAAAGATATTCATACAAAAATAGTATTTTGTGAGGGCATGCACGTAAATATTAATTTGGAGGGCATTCATGCAAATTTAAATATTTAGAAGGGTATTTATGCAAAAATTCAAGAATTTTTTTGCATGCATAGTCTCCTAAATATATGAAATTGAATGAATATCCTCTAAAATTGTTATATATTTTTATAAATATTTTTTTTTTGCATGTTTACCCATGTATTTTCATCATTTTAATTTTAAACTTCTAATTTTTTAATGGCGTTAGATGGTATGGTGCATACGCAAAAAGAAGAAGAAGAAAGGTATACATACAAAATAAGTGTTTGATGAAAGTCTACATGCAAATATCAATTTTGGGAGGGTGAAGGCATAGGGATATAGTGCGGCCTAGAATATGCAGCAGAAATCTCTCACTCTAATTTTCTGGTGTGATGGCTTGGGTTGGCGTTAATTGGCCATGGTAATGAAGGATTTAAGGCCTTGGGCGCCTTGCTCCTGCATTAGAGGGTATTCATACAAATTCCAATATTTAGGAGGGTTGCACGCAAAACCCCAATTTAATATTATATTATATTATAGTAATTTAAGATAATATAGTATAATATAATATATATAATTTTAAATATAATTTAATCAATCATAATACAATATTATAATATGCAATATAACATAGCATAACCATCTAATCTTTTCGAAATTACTCGGTATCAGCTTTATGGATCTTTATTCGCCAAGTATTCGTATCTAGAGCCACATCTAATATTATTCTAAGTTTCTCCTTATCCCTCCTTACAACCTCTATCTATATTACCTAAGTATGGCAATTGAGTCAGGTCGAACTAGATATGGATTGTGACGGATAAAGAATATGTCAAAAACTTGTTAACCCAAACTCAATTGTTTATTAAATGAGTCAAAAATCCAAATATGAGCCTGACCATTTTATTTATCAGGCAATCTAGTTTGACCTATAATAAGTTGAATCAAGTTAAATGGATTAAAGGACTTAAGTATTGCCAACCCTAAATTCACCTTACATCTTTTTCTTTTTTCCTCACCATCTTCAACATAGGCCAAAGTACCTCCCTTTACTAAAGCCTCCTTAGGAAAACTTCACAGCCTCCTTAGGAAAACCTCACATCGTTATTGTGCATTGTCCATATCATCTAAATCATTTTTTCATTATTTTATTCTTAACTTATGCTACTTCTATAGCTTCTCTAATATATTTATTTTTTAGTTTATCTTTTATAATTTTGCATATTCACTTATGAGGTTTTTGAAAAGTGATGCTTTGCGTCTTTAGGGTCAAGGGCTATTTTGAGCAAGCTTTCGTAGTTTGCCCCTGCTTCCAACAAAGCCCAGAACACTGCAGCACTAAAGATTTTGTGATCCAAGACAAACGACAGCTTCAAAGATTTTGTTATCTAAGAATTTTGGCCATGAAAGTCTCAATGATAGCGAAAATCAAATGCCTTTTCCATGGTGGCTTTTGGCAGAAACATTCTATGTTGTTCTCTGGCAGAAGCATTCTATGTTTTTTCCCATCATTAGCCTGGGAACAGGATATCCAAAGATAGGCCCCATTTTCCAATCTGTGATGTGAAGTTGTAAGTAACTTCTTTCCAAGCGCAAAATCTTTGGCTGAATTATATTGGAGGTTTTTCATCATGAACCGATCGAACTAAAGCCCCCCAGATGACCTAGATGACTAAAGCCAATATGACCGGCGATTTGATTGCCCTTAAAAACAAGTCACTTTCATTAACATTAGTACATTACAGCCTCAACTCTGGGCACGATGGTAAATTTCCAGTGCATTTGAGAAGTCCACCTTTTGAAATTCGCTAGCTTAATGCCCTGTATATTTGTCATTGAAGTGCGTACCATGCTTCCCAGAGGGACAGATATCAAGGCAATTCAGATGTCCTGCACACTTCAAGTTACTGTATTTTTTTTCTGAGCATCTGCAACTCAGACTGCGACGAACATAAACCAACAGCTAAATCTTAGTTAATAGCACTGTCATCCAAGCAATCAAGGGAATAATTTGTAGAATGTAAAACCTTTTCATTTGATTGGAATTGTAGCGGACACATGTATAGGCAGACTTTTAACATAAATATTTGAAAGAGGCCCATAAAATGTAACCATCAGCAAATGCCTCATACTTCTGTGACACGGTCCAGATCTTATTCGTTAGTAGGTGGATCAACCCAACGACCATGGTCTTTTATCAGCTGAATTAACGCCTCAGTTGCATGCTCCATTGCAATACCTCGCTTAACCACCGTCTGATACATGGAAGTCATTGTGTCAGCTTTCAATAAAATAAATTTCCCATAATAGATCTGCTCCTGTTGCTTCGTTTGTATTAATTACTTCTTACAATTAATAAATTCATGGTAGCTTTCCAGGCAAAAATGTCTTATTGTTGAATCTAAAAAAGGTGCAGCAATCAAAATTCCAGTTTCAAACCATCTCAAAGATGAAACAAGAAGGATGTTTAATGTGTGGAGGCATCCTAGAAGTCAAAAGAGAGGTCAAAGTAGTCCCATCTTTGTACAACATTCATTCTCTAAAACTAGAATTTGTGAAACTGAATTTTGAAAATGGCAGTGTAAAAAGATTCTGGTCAGATTTAACAATAACGCAACTGTGTTTCAAGATGCCGAAAAAACTGGGATGGACTACTAGGAACTTGAAGATATCCCCTAATCAAATTCATCAAATACGTAACCCAATCTAGTCCAGTAAGAATGAAAGCCCCATCAACCATAAGCCACCTGTCTTGACAATGAAAAGCATGGGTATTTGAAAAGTATTCCATGAGATACTTCAAGCCTTACATATTTTCCAGCAGCGAAACACTCAAAACTTTTTAACATATATAACTTCTGGAAAGACATCGACATCAATCTCATGCACTAACATGCAATACTTGAAACATTTTAACTAAATGGAGTTAACTGCATGATCAGATGAATTTACGGAAAGAAAATTATGAACATGCAGTGATTTCAGCGGGTGAAACAAAACTTACCTTCCCAACATAGAGGTCAATCTTTCCTGGAGCACCACCAACATATCCAAAATCTGCATCAGCCATCTCTCCTGGCCCGTTCACAATACAACCCATGATTGCAATCTGCAAGAGAAAAGAGCAAACTATTAATGTCTGCTAAACTTTAACAACATATTCAGATGATAGGATCATGAATTTACCGATACGCCAGGCAAGTGTGACGTCTTTTCCCTAATTTGGGCACTTATCTCTTGAAGATCAAAGAGTGTACGGCCACAAGATGGGCATGAGACATACTCCTGCAGTACAGTTTTATGCATGAATTATTCCTTGACAATCAGGTAACAAGTCTTAAGAATCAAGATTGTTGACAAGTTTCACTCAATGGAAAGAAAACAACACTAGAATAAAAAGCTTACGGTTTTTGTGTTGCGCATTCTGCAACCCTGAAGTAAGTTAAAAGATGTATTTCTCAAGAAGTCAAAATCGTGATCAGAAGCCTCAAGCAGTACTCCATCCCCAAGGCCATCAACTAAAAGAGCACCAGCATAGCTCCCAGCAGCGATGACTAGATCATCTCTGTGAAGTGTGAATAGGACGACTAGTGTGAGGGAAAAAAATTTACCCAGTCTGCCATTCCTCAAAGATTTATTAGAACCATGCAGTTACCTATGGATCCCTTCAGGAAATTGTATATGATGGATTACTGGGAAGTTTAGCACATTATCTTCCAAATATTCAAATAGCCTGCAGCATGATGGATGAGCAAAACATCAACTGATTTTACTTCTACATGTGAACTTAAATTACAGCTTGAAAGCTTTAAAGATGAAATATTAGGTTGGACAGACACATAAAAAAAATTTGGCTCTGAGGAAAAGGAGCAAACAAGGCTGCCCTGTCACAGACAACAAGATGGGGATTCCCAGATGGAACAATGACTAGTTGTTTGCAATACTAGATAATGTAGCCACTAAGATCATTACCTCCTCGCCGCATGAATCCTGCTGACTTTGTCTTCGCCATAGGGAAGATTATGTAGCAACATTGTTATACCATCAACATCTTTTAGGATGTCTAGCTCCTCATAGGGTTCATCCCCACGGATGGTGCAAGCTAATCGAGTGCCTAAAAGACGAATGGCATCAAGTAAACAGGCACAATATTTAATGCAATCAGCTGAGCGCCTAAGAAAACATTATGAAGCACAAGAAGTTTTATTTGCTCAAAAGTTACAGAGAGTAGATCAAAAAAAGCTTACCTTCTGGCAAAAGCTTGTATGCACCAGTAGAGAGTTCCTTGAGGTCTACAAGGACAATGGCATGAGGAAGAGGCTTTGTCAGCTGTTCTGACAATGGTGTCAAGACACCCATACTTATATCGATCAACCTTTTAAGAGCTAACCTCTGATCATAGATTAATAACTTTCAGTCAGCTCCAAGCATTCCCATAACTCTGTTAGTGATTTATAGAGAATGTACAAATAAGAAACTATAAAATATTAATCTTCTCAACTCTGATGATACCAAAACACATTTTGGATGACGATTTCTTTCCTTCACTAAAAGAAGTGCATAGAGTACTCACAGAATCAACATCTTCTACTGATGGAAGCTCTCTCAGAAGAATTGAGTCTACCGTTGCCAGATCCTGAAGTTTGTACCAGATATGTTAAGTATTTACTACCTTAAATGGATATCAAATCAGCAATTAAGTAAGAACCATAAACCTTGAATGGCATGCCAACAACAAGCTTTGCTGCAAGAGATTTGTAAAGAATTTCTGGTGCCTGGAGGAGAGAAAACTATTGTCAACATGAGAATCGTGAATAACCTAACCATAGAGGGTAAACTAAGTAATTGTCAAATCGTTGACCAATATGAAATCATGAAGTAGAAGATCAGTAATTTCCATTAAATTCTAAGAGAGGTAGAGAGTATCAAATTACCAGAAACAGATATTATCTACCTAAAATATGTAACATAGACAATATGCTGTAAGCTGAACTAAAGAAACAGGGAATACTCAGTCTGTATAACTGTCACTCCCGCTACATGAGTGTTGCATGATATTTCGCAACTAAAGACAAGTCTTACATATTGACTTTCAATTTATACAAAATTATCATAAGGGGAAACGCAACACGAAACAGATATTAATGGAGAACATACAAAGCCAAAACTGACCTTCAACTTATCCAAGGACACTGGCATAAGAACAGAGCCATCACGATGCAAGACTCCTCGGTAATCCACCTCTTCACCCTGCATCATGAAAAGGAGAAAAAAATAAAAAAGATCTGAATATGTGAGCCAAACTAAGCATAAACTCAAGGCTAACCTCCTTCTGCACTGGTAATTGACCACTTCTACGCTGGAAATCAAAGTAACGTCTATGCTTCTCTTCAAAAGGAACCTATCAAAAAAGCATTATTTGATACAAGTTAGGTTTCAAATATGCATGCATGCATAGAGACATACACATGCAGAGATGTACAGACATATAATATGCCTGTTTGTATTGATAGCTAGAACAATAACCCTAGCCTACAGATGCACATCAAAGCCTGTTTCACTTGAGCAAAATGACAAAGTGCGTGACAGAAAAGAGACTTACGACTCCTTTTTGAACATTTGCAGCTTGCATGCCAAGGTTTGCTAGTTTTCTGCAAGGATCAATCTCATCCTCTGGTGGTTCTGTGAGGGAGACCCGGATTGTATCCCCCAACCCATCCTGTAGCAAAACAGGCGTTTGGAAACTACATTTATTAATAGTATCATAAGATTAAGTCAATCATGTACACCATCCTTGATTAATTCCCCACTGCCAAATTTAACCTACCATAAAGTTAGCAACCCCCTGGTGTAATGGTGGTTCATTTAAAGACATCTACATCCATAATTATCCTACAAAATGCCAAAATTAAGACCTTCATGACCTTTGTTCTACCACCAATGCATGGAATCAGCAAAAATTTTACACCTCAAGGCAGTTTTAGAATCAGTAACTAGTATTTCATACAAAGACTTGATACCAGTCAGCAGAGAGAATGTTAACCCTCATATCTGATATATCTCAATGCCATGGGGACGTAAATCACACAGAAGTGCCATAAGGGGACTTCGTTGTGTATGTGTTGGGCAAAAAAAAGAGCATAAAAGCCATGAGATATCTTTCCAAAGGTCGTTATGAACATTGCTTTTGCTCCTTTTTTTTTTTCTTTTTTTTCTTCTTTGGGTTAGGGTGGGAGTGTTTGGAAGGTCTCTCAAGTTAGATGATTTTGCACTTGAGAAACAGTTGTACATATCTCACTAAGCGAACCACACATAAGTAAAAAATGAAGATTTTGCACTTTGGAGGAGTCGTTAGATATCCAGCAAATGAAAACTCAAAAGTTGGTTGAAGCTATATAGTTCAATTGTTTCTACTTATGAAGATACCTCACTTGCAATGTGGAAGCAAATATGCTGGCCAAACTACATATTTCCCATTTTCTTACAATTTCCTTCTGCATTTTTCTTTATACGTTTGTACTAGATGATCACCATTTGTTCTGCAACTTTAGAGATTTAATCCTTAAAAAAATTAATATACTAAAGGCCCTTCTTAGGACATCCTCAAAAATGCAAACTGATAAGGAAAAACTTTCAATTTTAGGTGTTTCTGGCAATGGAAAACATGCATTCATTTGTTCTTGCTTCTACTTATAAAGCACATGACAGGACAAGAGCTTATGCAAGATTGTGTTTATTGATTATGCAAGCAAAAGGAAGTAACAAACCATAAGATTTCATTTTTTTTAATCCTCCCTTTATAATAAATGTCATGATTCCCAAGGACTTCATTACCTCCTCAACTACAAAAAAGTCAATCTTCAGATTTCCAAAAAGCTTGTACCTGAAGAAGAGTTCCAATGCCAATAGCAGATTTCATTCGTCCATCTTCACCTTCACCAGCTTCAGTAACCCCTAAGTGCAATGGATAGTCCCACCCTTGAACAAACATCTCAGCGACAAGCATTCGATACGCTTGGACCATGATTACTGGATTACTTGCTTTCATTGAGAAGACAAAATTGTGAAAATCCAACTTACGGCAGATCCTTGCAAACTCAAATGCAGACTCAACCTGTTAAGAGATGAGTAAGCAAGGACTTCAGCAAAAACTCATTTTGAAATACAGGGAAACAAATGGAGAGTAAGAGAATCCAATCACCATTCCCCTAGGAGAATCACCATAATAACTCATTATACGATCAGAAAGACTTCCATGATTTGTTCCAATACGCATTGCCCGTCCATATCTCTTACATTTTTCAACCAATGGAGAGAAAACCTGGCTTGACAAAGAAAAACCAATGATTGATCCGATAGTAAAAGGTTGAAGAAGATTGCAATGCATACCGACAAAATGAAAAAGGTTAGCTAGCTAGCAGGCATACAATGGGTGCAAAATGTAGGTTTCTACGCAGGCTGTTGCAACTTACAAGTCTTAAACATATGTTGATGAGGATTAATGTCATATGAGATAACAAAATTTTGATGAAGAGGACTAAAAAGTGATGCCGCACTAGACACGGGGAAAGCGGCTGCGGTGAAGGGTCCAACTCGGGATGACTGCTGTGGCTTTAAAATAGGAAACAGAGGAAGAGGGAGGAAGAACAGGAGGAGAAGAAGAGAGGAAGAGCGGCAGAAAGGAGGAGAAGAGGGAGAAGAAGAGAGGAGGAAGAGAGAGACAGGAAGGGAGGAAGAGAGACGGGAGGCAGAGAGGTGGGGAGAAAACCTTTAATCCTTTATTAAAACCCAAAGTTGATGCCGCACCAGACACAGGGAAAGCGGCTGCGGTGAAGGGTCCAACTCGGGATGACTGCTGTGGCTTTAAAATAGGAAACAGAGGAAGAGGGAGGAAGAACAGGAGGAGAAGAAGAGAGGAAGAGTGGCAGAAAGGAGGAGAAGAGGGAGAAGAAGAGAGGAGGAAGAGAGAGACATGAAGGGAGGAAGAGAGACGGGAGACAGAGAGGTGGGGGAGAAGACCTTTAATCCTTCATTAAAACCCTAATTATGAAAATAGTCCCTATAGGGCCCAAATAAACACAATTAACGTAAAACCCCCTTACACAGAAATAACTCCTAATAAGTCCCAAAAATAACACAGATAAGCCCTAAAATGCAAACAAGCCCAGAAATAAAATAAAATAAATATGCAAATAAGATGGTGCACTAGGCGGGTAAATAATCAGCTCCGATATCCCCATCAAAAAGGCTTCAACAGCCCTGATATAGAGATGGTCTAAAGTCCAGGAAAGGAACATATCATATAAAAGTGGCAAAATTCTATATATAGTTATGTAAATCATACATCTGAGGTGTTGTAATTCACTTGAGGTATTTA
Source organism: Phoenix dactylifera (assembly GCF_009389715.1). NCBI lineage: Eukaryota > Viridiplantae > Streptophyta > Magnoliopsida > Arecales > Arecaceae > Phoenix > Phoenix dactylifera. The sequence continues at coordinate 85,349 of NC_052409.1, read as the reverse complement.
CAGCCTGAATTCTATAATGACTCTCTACAGAGTAGCTTCACATAAATTAGATAACTTCACTAGCATGCTAAAGGCCTTTATCATTCATATTTTCTGCAACAGTATGGCTGAACCATGCCTGTGCAATTTATAGAGAGCCTGAATAGACAAAAACAAAAAAAAAAGAAAAATTCTCCGACCTGTTCAATATGCTCAAGCTCTTTCTGATAATCATCCTCAGTGTACTCTATCTTCTGAAACTGGGCCCTCCTATCAGCTGCAAGCAAACTGTCTCAGTGATCTTAGGAAGCTAACCATTACTTAGATACTAATGAGAGGTTCTATGCTTCTACAAATTGGATAAAGAAAACTTAAAGCACACGGACCAAAATTTCCCGGGTTGACACGGATCTTGTCAAAGCATTCAGCCACTCTCAGTGCAACCGAAGGAGCAAAATGGATATCAGCCACAAGAGGAATATTATAGCTGAACAAAACAGCATTAGCTATATGAAAATAAAACATATATAAAAGCTTAACTTCTTCCTACAATCCAGACAATGATCAAGAAATTCAAGACCTACTTTTTCTGAACAAGACTGTTCTTGATTTCAAAGCAAGCATCTGCTTCTTTCCTTCCCTGAACTGTAATACGGACCAAATCTGCTCCTTTATCTGCTATTCTCATTACCTGTCGACACAAATGCTTGAGTCCAGTACACATCCAATTTAAGTGCATCAATGAGAGCATGTATTCCTTCTAAAATAATCTTAAGAACAAGAAGCCATAGCATTTGAAATGCCCCAGATGAAATGACAAAATTTAGCATAAGGGAAACTTGTCTGTTGGAAAACATGCACATGAACCTAAATTAGGAGAATAAAGTGCTGAAACTTGTGGAGCTTGATATTTGTTCAATACTGCGTGGACCATCCAAAAAGGAAGTATGGTTTAAAATCAACAATAGATGTCGCACTGTATAAGTCAATATATATTGATTATTAGGGTTAACCTGTGGTACAAATTGATTGTTAGTTCCTATATTGACATCTATAAAAGAATATTAGAGAGTATAAAGAATAAACTGTGTATCAAGTTTGATACTTCTTCAAGCTAGCATATGCCATATGTGACTTTGAACCATAAAGATAAGATACAGGAGGGAACCTAGCATAGGTTCATGTCATAATGTTATTAAATGGGAAACTCATGTTTTGTATGCAAATGATGCACTCAGATGTAAACCAGCAAAATCTCCTTCAGTTCATTTGAGAATTTGACTGGTCTAATCTCTATGGACGGAGTCCATGCTCAACCTATCTCACAGTCAAATCCTCATCATTTTTTATTTTTTTATTTCCCATTTCCTTTATCTTCTTCTCTGACAACCTGTCATCCTAACAAACACTCTCTATTGCAGACTTGACCAAAGTTGAAAAAGACATCCTTTTGAATCCACACTAGTTTGGACGGCTTTTCTAATGAAGAATACAAATGTTCCAACACTACAATTTCAGACTTGGTTTATCTAAGCATGTTATGCAGCCTAAATCACTATTTTATCTATGCTGATATTAACAAATATAATGGGTTCTATTTAACAAATTAATTATTTTTAACAAGCATCAGGGAATATGAAAAGTTGGAAATGTGGAACTAGGAATATTTCATGTACAAAATATCACAATGGACATCAAAGAAAGCGATGCACAACTTTGAACATCTAATATTAAAAGCAATAACCATCATATGTTTCAACTGACAGAAAACAGGGAAGTAAATGAACCTCCTCGACAGTTTTAGCCACATCTTTGGTGTCGGAAGTAGTCATTGTCTGAACTCTTATAGGATGCTCACTGCCAAGAGCCACATTTCCAACCATCACAGTACGGGTTTTTCTCCTGACAGTCTTGTGGACTGACTCGCAGTACTTCTGTCTAGGAACTACAAACAAATGTCAGAGAACAAGTTAGACAACTTCTAATCACACCTTGTAATGATGAGAACCAAATAAACAAACTAGAGGAAGAAAGAAAATTCCTTTTTGGAAAAAATTGAAAATCAATGATGGAAACTAAACAATTCCCCAAAGTTCTAATAAATTGGAGAGACAAAAAGAGAGAAAACAGGGGGGCAACATAAAAAAACGTAGTTGGTAAGGAACTCGCAAGGCTCTCAGACATGATTCCAGCATACCAGTTGCTAACATGCCACGATATTCTATGCACAAGGTAGTGCGAAATAACTGTCGTCGACAAAGCTAGATGACTAGAGAAGTGTAACATGATAAAATCCCTAGGCGAGAGGTAGTACCTAGGAGAGGACTTCCTTCTGAAGCAGGCTGCATCTGAACGGTATCCGAACCAGAAATGGCATTCCTCATCACAGGCACCTTGGCTCTCCGAAACTTCAACCTCTGCGGACCAGGAACACAGGAAACCCTTGCAAAGTCTATGCTCTTTGCAAAGCTCAAGCCGCAATCCCGGGTCTTGAGACCAGGAAAAGCAGGAACTGTTCCAGCAGCCATCTCCACAACTTCGCCTTGTTAGTTCTACAAGACAAAGCGAAGCAAAGCAAGTCCATGAATAGCGTCAACTGTAGATTACGGAAGCTGCAGGAAAAACCCCTTTGGTATTTGGAACAGTCCAAAAATTCAAAGTGTAACTCTGAAACCCGATCCGGCCTCGTGGAACACATTCAGGACATAAAAACCATCGAAATATTAAACACCAGAACTAAGAATTCACTAGAGGATTATTTTTTCAGGAAAATTCACTAGAGGATATATATATTTATTTTCTTTTTTAAGAAAACGAAAGATTAAAGGGGGGAAAAAGACGGTCGCCTATCCAGATATCTAGAAAGACGATTTTCATCAAAAAAAAAAAAAAAGATCTCTAGAAAGAGGCGTTCCGGATAAAGCCAAAAATTATCGATGGATTGCTCAAAAGGCCATCAACGTTCTATCCGGCAAGAACAGAAAAAGGCCCATCAGGCGTCACTAGTTTAATAGAAAAAAGACGAGCGGATTCTTTTTTCAATCTTTCAGAAAAAGTTCGGCATAGACGATAACGGAATACCCAAAACGAGTCGAAGATTGTCTCGAAATCCAACCAAATCAAGATGCTCCATTCAAATCCACGAGAAACGCGACCGTAAACAACAACAACAACAAAAAAAAAAAACCGGAACGGCATAGATTGGCTGAAAATCACCTAAAACGCCATCAAACAAGCAAATATACTACGAGATTTCTTTGAAAGAATCGGCGAACCCAAGAATGGCCCGATCCCGATCAAGAATTTGGTTACGGGTGACGATTACCCACCTTCCTCCAAGGCTCGTGGAGGAATCCTCTTGGGTAGCAGCAATAGCACCTAAGGATGCAAAAGAAGAGAAACATCAAGAAAGGAATTGAGCAGATGGATAGGAGCAGCAGCGGGTGGTGGTCCGAGTCAAGATCGAACACCCGGAACACAGCAGAGGCTATTTGGAAAGAAAGAAAATATTAAAAGGAGCGGCAGGAAATTAAACGCATGCCGAACCAATCACAAGGAGGAGGAGGGATCCGACCGAAACCGGAGTAGAAGACGATCACTGCCGGCCGGGGCTGCCTTCCGTCTCCTCCTTCTCAGGCTCAGACGGTGTGAAAGGCGTCGTCGGTTATTTGCTGATCGGTGTCGGAATTCCCCGAACCCGAGACGGCTCCTTATAGTGCTGGCAGGCCCACCGGTGGCCAGTGGACCGTGGATAAGAAATCACGTTTCTGCGTGGCATCCGCGTGTGTTTGAAGAAGGTATATTCCGGATGGGCGTTTGATGATAGAGATTTTTTATGAACGAGCGGCTGCGATTGACAGCAGCGTGCAGGGCATGCGGTACACGTAGAAAATAATCTCTATTTTTGAAAACACGATGCCAGTTTACTTTAAAAAAAAAAAAGGATGGTGTTATGGGTTACCAAAATTGCAATGTGATTTTGATTTTTTTTTTTATATCAATCATTAATGATTTACTAAACCTTAGGGAAAATCATAATTATACTAGTGCCGATCATTAAGAATTTATTAAAAAGTAGACAAATCTGGCTTTCATGCCCATCCTCTCGAGCTGAAAAAAAATATTCCACAAAATTACACCTACACCTCATGAATTTTACCTATTTGCGCATAAACCTCTTGGACTTCAAAAATTTCAATTAAATATCTTAAATTATAATTTTTGCCAATATAGCTAATCTACCACCTCCAGGTGGTAGTATAAGTCGGCGCATAACTCTCGTATGCCCATATGTTGAATTCCAAGATTAGTCTTGTTGGTGCGGTAGCTTTGGGATATTAAGATGTTCGGCATACGGTTGTCAATACTCTAAGGACTCGTTTGGTTCGCGGAAAACAATTTTTTTTCTAAAAATATAATTTTTGTAAAACAAATTTTTAGAAAGAGAATACCTACAAATGTAATTTTGGCATGTTTAATTGATCATAGGAAAGTGACAAATTTTCAAAGTGCTTATGTTTGGTTGGCCATCCACTTTTCTAGAAAAGTTATATATAATTTCTATTATGCCCCTAATAAAAATTAGATATTTAATGACACTTTAATGCTTCTTTAATGCTGAAGGGCCTTTTAGAAAAAAAGTAAAAATGGAGTAATTCTCGCGTAACTTTTCCGTGTTTCTCATGGAAAAGACTTTTGAATAAAATGTGGGAATCATATTCTCATGTGAATACAACTTTTCCGTCTCTCTCCTTTAAAACTCCAACCAAATAAGAGACATCTCATTACTTTTTCATCGACCACACTTTCCTCCCTTCTTTTTTTTCCGAACCAAATGAGCCCTAACTTCTCCCACTCCGACTCAAAGGGATCATGCCTAGAGCTGCGGGTGCCATGCACCAACCTCGCATTGTCTGCCTGACCCATGAAGCGGCATCAACATGGGCTCCCTGCACCCTCATTCCTCCACCGTCAAGTTTCAGTCCCATCGCCTTTCTGCCTGACCCATGAAGCGGCATCAACATGGGCTCCCTGCACCGTCATTCCTCCACCGTCAAGTTTCAGTCCCATCGCCTTCCATGTTCACAGCTCCAATCTCACTCCTTGAGATTCACGCACGAGAGGAACAGATCAAATTATAGTTGGAATTGGAGAATTGGATGCCTATTGGGCTACCTTTCTAGGAGGAAGCGAAGGTAATTAAATGGCAAGACTTGGTGAGGAAGGTGCAATGGATGCTCTATGCTCGATGGCTGATTGCAGCATTGGCTCGCATGTTGTTGTTCTGCTTCTGAACTGATGGGACTCCCAACTGAATGCCTGATGTAAAATTCTCGGGTGGTTCTATATACACCCCCCCTATTGCTCAGGACACCCCCCAAAAATTAAAAAAAAATTAAATACTCTCTACACCCCCCCATTTGCTAAGGACACCCCTAAAAAATTTAAAATTCCTAAATTACCCCCCACCCTCCCCACCCCCTCACCTAAATTGCTCTCTACACCCCCCAAACCCCCCCCCCACCCCGCTCTTCCCCTCCAAAACACCTCGCCAACGCCCAAAACCCCCCCGTTCCCCCTTCTCCCTCTCGTCGCCGGCATTCTCCCGATCTCCAACCACCTCGCCGGCTTCTCCCGGAACCACCTCGCCGGCTTCTCCCGAAATTTTTTTTTTTCACGGTTCGTGCTCCGTTCGGCACTGGATCGTCGAACAAAAGGCTTCTGTTCGGCTGAACAGTGCCGGACAGAAGCCTTCTGTTCGGCACTGTGCAGCCGAACAGATCTGTTCGGTTGAGGGTTGCCGAACAGAAGGCTTCTGTTCGGCACTGTTCAGCCGAACAGAAGCCTTTTGTTCGGCGATCCAGTGCCGAACGGAGCACGAACCGTGAAAAAAAAAAAATTTCGAAACAAGGTGGAACACGTACCTTTGCGGCCGATTCTTCGTCCCAAATCACTAGTTGCTTGTCCATGCTTCGAATGGGGCTTAAATCTCCTTCAAAGATCGCCTAAACGATGTAAATGGATCGAGGGGTTTAAGGGGGGTTTGAGGGGTGTTTTTTTTTTTCTTTTCAAAACGAAACGGAGGAGGAGGAAGGGGGGTGTATGAGAAAATTTCAAGGGCAATATGGTAATTACACTAAAGGTTAGTTTGGGTATTTTTTTTTTGGTTTTTGGGGGTGTCCTTAGCAATAGGGGGGGTGTATATAGAATCGGCAAAAAAACTAGTGTAATTCAGAAAATGGCCCTCAATTCGAATAGAATCCCAAGCATACCCCTAAACACTCTCAATAAGTTCAAAACTTAATCTAAAAATGGGAGAAAATTCTTTGGTCGCTATTGGTGTCAATGGTGCCATGAAATATGGCATCCTCCATGTAGGTGAGGGGACACACCATATCAAAAAGGAGCTTGGGGCAATCCTGGCACTTGATGTTATGATCGAGTATGCATGCTCGATCAGTTCTGGACTGAAATGGATGGTTACAATGATGATGATAAGGAGGAGAGGAGGTGTCTTGCCCAAGGCGATGCATTTATAGTACCAGCTTGTTCGCTCCTTTCGCCACATAATCGATGAATGGGTACTCCAGATCACCACAGGTGTTGAAGAGCAATGCAGTCGTGCTGTCCATTTTGGTCAGGCCCTTAACAACGACTACACATTAACAACATGGTAATCGTCCTACATGAGCAGCCCATGGCATCAATTACGCCAAATCGTGAATTGACTACATTGTCGTCATAACTGCTAGTTATTACTAACTCGAGCTGAGTGACACCTCGATTTTCATCAAAGTTGTTCACCTTAGTTAATACCGAGGTCAAGAAGGTCGTTCTAAGATGGAGTCAAGATGTCCAAAATTTTCTCCATCAGCAATCATGCCCATGTCCACATGGAGGTGGTGGAGGGTCCGCAAAATGCTCATATTTATGACCTGACCCGTCAATCCGACTTGCGAACAACCTACTTTAAATAGGTTTGAGTTTGACATAAATGGATTGGATTGTAAATGGGTCAACCTGGCTAGACCTATTTATTAAATGGGTTAGGTTCAGGTTAAACCTTTGACCCATTTAACCCGTTTAACCCATTTTGACCCATTTAATAATTGGATCGGGTTATGAGAAGCATTTAATGCAACTTCAGTTATCCTTGACCACCTCATTATGATCCAGAAGGATCCCTAGACTCGATATGAACTACTTTGGCCATTATGAGTAGGACTAGATATGATTGAAGAGCGAGATCAGCTACATCGGAAAGCCGAGTCATAGGCCAAACTTACGAATGCTATAATTTAGTCATACGATGTCCGATTGATATGATTTTTTTTGAATTTACGATCAAGCACAAATTCCATCATTTGGAGGTTAAAATTGGCAAGTCAAACCAAATTTTTTTTTTTCGAATAAGATTTTGACTAGCTCTCTATCTAAGAAGAATCATAAACGCAAGATGTCACTGATCCCAACCCAATATAACTCCACCCGAAAGACCAGCAGCGTCGCGGTGGATCGAGCTCGAAATTTGACCACCTCCATAGGAATTCAGAATTGCATCAGATAGGGCAGAGACTTTTGTGTTTTGCAATAGTGTAACTTCACAATAAGTAGGAAACTATCGGATGGCTAACTTCTGCTCTCCTCGCCGGCGCTGCCAAGCCATGATCTTCTTGGTCCAAAAATAATATTTAATTAGAAGAATATAGGAAACAGAAAAACCTCTTCCACGAAAAAGTCGTGTCAGTCCGGCAGTGCAAGAATTGCATCAGTAAACATCACGGAAGCAATTACGAATACCATGAAAAATCACTTAACGCAATGAAAATTCTTTTAAGTAAAATAATCATAATTTAACCAAAAAAGAGAAAGTAAAATAATCACAGAATTTGTGCCCCGATAAATCAGCAAAAGTAAAATCCAGGAATAGAGGCAAGCATGCCTCCGATATTTCAGTACCGCGCCGGAGTTGCAGTACTTAATTCCTGGTGGGGCGTGGAGGTTTTGTGGAAGTAAATTAAGATGCATGGCCGGCGGAGTCAGCAACTTCATTTTTCAAATTTCCATGTCTTATTTGTGCTAGACGGACCCAAAAAAATAGACAAGGTTGCTTGTCACGGTCACCATGCCGCACGCAAATTTCGCGGGTATGGTTGGTCGATCTGGAATATTCCAGGAAGCATCTCGTTTGATCCATGTGGCACGAGCTAGCCGTGCGTGCGTGTGGCTGGCGCCGACTAATAAATATTTAGGAGGAGAGAGTAGTTCCTTCCGGCACCGGTTAGCAGATCCGGTCATCGAGCGAGATCGACGGCCGTGGACGCTCGCCGAGTCTAACCCAAGCAAGCACCGGGGATCCATCGGGTGGAAGACCTCGCGCGAAAGAGCCTGCGAGATCAAACATAATTCCTAGCCGAGGAAAAAGTCAAGAGCCTGTTGAATTGAACTTCCGTTTTCGCCGCCCTCACCTATGGTCAGTCAAGTCCAAGCTACTCCATCTCTGACTGCTCCGATTGAAGAGGAGGGGGGGGGGGGGGGGGGGGGGGGTGCGGATCGAGTCCACAAAACAAAATGAGGCACATGGGCGTCACGTTGGGGTATATCGCTTTCCCGTGTCGTTCGTTTCCGACCAGCTGGTTGGGCAGCTCATTAATTTATATATATATTCGCTCTCTTATTCGAGAAACATTACTGCACGTATCTTTTACGTGTACGCTCGGAGGGTTCGATATTAAAATTTCTGCACATATATCTTTTACCTATACGGTTGATTTTTCCGCCGCAGAAAGAGTTGAGCGAATATTACTACTGGCAGTTGGACTGGATGATTGCGACGAGGCTGCGACCAGGTCTCTGTAGTCTGTTGCAAGCAAGCTGCTCTCGATCATGGATGCAGCTAATTCAAATACGACGCCTGTTCGCAGGCGGCTATGAAGATATTAGCTGCCGGATTTCTACTTCAGCATCAAAGCTAGCAAAGTCGTCAGTTTATATATGTCAAACCACATGTCCTGCCCCACAAAGAAAAATCCTCTTCATTCTTCCGAACAGGCCGGTAAACATTTGCTGCCGGTATGCTTGACCGACTGTGGTATGCAAGTTCAAAGGGCCAGACCATTCAAAGGATGGCATCGGAAAAAAACAATACAAAAAAAAGAATCATCTTCTGATGATGATATAAAATATATATTCTCAACAATTTAGCCTGCAGTGGAAACCAAATGGACCTTTCCCATTGGGATGGAAGATCCACATGCCATTTTAAAGAGAGAGACGCCAGTGTACTGCTGATCACATTGAGTTGGAAGAGGACGAAACAAAGTCGTTGCGTAGAGTAGACAACAAATGAAATCAGCACCTAAAACTCATGGCTGTGCTTAAAAAGTTTCAAACTTTTATTTCTTAAGAAATTGACATTAACTCGAAACACATTTTGCATCCAAAGTGATTTAGCATACGATCGATCTGAAAGCAGTAGCCCCAGATATTGCAGAGGTAAATTCTACGCCCTTGGCCTAGGCACACCAAGACACTCGTTCATACCTTCAAGGCAACATAAAATTATCTTCGAACATCTAATATCATGGTCCTTCGGAGAGCAGAAGAGGAGTGTAATAATCTTACAACCGACACCCTTGATTAGCCTCCATTCCTCCACTCACAACAACATTCGGTGCAGATAATCAGCTGTTAAGACGAACAGCTAGCAGAGGAGATATATATATGGTCATATGGGGTTTCCTTGACGCCAATATTCGATAGTAGGACCCTGCTGCCCCCGCTCACCGCTGCAGGTACTTTAGATGAGTTCCACTCCCGCGATCCAAGAAATCCGAGTCACCGAAACGCCTTGCTCAAATCACCTCACTCAATGGATCCCAATCTAGAAGATCGCAAGCTTTCTCATTGTCAAGCTTCAGCATCCCTGTCACACCGTTCAGCGTAAAACTCAAATCTCTTCTGCACCTGAAAATTAGTACCAGGAAGGACATTTTTCACCTCACTAACAAGGGAGGTCATCACGTTTTTTAATCAATTTGCTAACACGTTAATGCACTGTTTGGCAGCGGTAAAATCACAGAATAAGGGCTTTATTCCATGGTTATCCTGCCAAACAGCCTTTTTACTCATAGGATAGACTGACATCCTCACGAAATTTTGTTCTTCGCGGCGCCCTGAAGGATAAAGCCACGTCGCCACCTTTCCAGCTGATAAATAAAGTATTTTCCGGAATGGATTACTCTTGATCTCTTCACCGGCTATAATCTTACAAATTTCCACAGACCATTCAATACAAAAAGAACAGTTATAGATCACTCCATACAGATTATTTTTCAATATAATTTTTTTAAAAATTTTGAATCTTTCTTTTTGATTTTAGAAAGGTTCAAAATCTTTTTATCGGCACTATTACGACCAGCTATCCGACCTGAAGAAGTACTGCATCTCAAAACTACCAAAAAAATTTCAGATAGAAATTGCTTTTCACTGATCAATAAATCTTCCTCATGAATTTTTTAAACTTTTTTAAATAGTATTTGGTTGTGGAATAAATTTTGAAGGGCTAATGAAAATTTAACTAGAATTTTGTGCTTTCCATTGGAGGGATAGGTGCATGCATTTAGTATGTTGAATTTCGTCATAATTTAGATATTGTCACAAATAATAACATTATTGTACAAAACTTACTATAATAGGTTAAGAATAGTTTTTTTATTACAGAAAAAAATCAAACAATTTACTTTAATTTTCAACTTATTCTAAACATTTTGACAACTCAATAAATTCTAGAATAAACACGCACAACTCTCCCATCAAAATGTACAGATGCAAGCTCTCAAACAACCCAACGTAACGAAACCACACCGCACTTTTGTTTTCTTTTTTTTTTTTTTTTTTGGTGGGGGGCTCGTGCCATTTTAAAACAACTCTCCTCTCACGCGGCCGGTAAAATGAAAGATATGATAACAAAAACAAAAACCAATTCATTCAGCTGTCATATCAATATTCCTCCTCCATAGCGCGCGCTGTCTACCTCTAAAAGCTCTCATTTCCATATCTTGTAAGTCACTTTGGTGCTTCCACTAGCTTTTCCATCGAGCCTTGACCAGCGGGTTAGCGAGCCATTTCCAGCGTAAAGTCCAATTTACATTCCTCAGTAACTTGTGCGAGTTCTTTCATGAAGAAGATTTTCGCCTGCACCAGCAGAAGTACTCAGGGATTGGCCCCTCCTCTCCAATGACCCAAGGATGCTCTGCTACAGCACGCAAGGTGATCCGGCGTTTGGGATCTGTAAACAACGAAAGCAAGCATGTATGGAAGAATCAATTGTGGGACTATCTGGAGCATACATCTAAAAACAGGAAATGTGTATTGTAGGATATTCACTAACCTTTACAAAGAAGCCCTTCCAACAAGCTCTTCAGTTGAGGATTGATGTCATCAGGCATGAACAATGGGTTATTAACGATCTAGCGGACATGCCACAGTTACATTAGGCTAGATGTTTGTTAGATAATCAGCAAAAGAGAAAAGAGTCACCACAAGTCCACACCTTATCATAAGTGTCCTGCAGCGTATCCCCGAGAAATGGATACTGACCCAAAACCATACAATACAAAGTAACACCTACAGCCCATGTGTCGGCAGCTTTACCATGGTGGGTCAAACCTGCATAGAAGGCATATAGCGAACACCATGGTATCATTTAGTCAACAGTGAGTGGCAATGGCTGTTAGAATGCTGTCGTGTTTCAAAGTCTAAACTACCATATTACCTAAGCAGCATTCTGGTGCAGTAAAGACAGGAGTGCCTGGAGATCTCCGGAGCACATCATTATCATCCTGCAATTTAAAAATCAACTTATCGCTTTTAAGTCATGGAGTTCAACCAACTGATTGGTAAAGCACTAGCAATTTAACACTGGATTTGAGATCCTAACAGAAGACTACAAAAAGAATGTGACATGCAATCACATTTTAAAAGAGTGCTCCACCCAAACTGCACAAAATCGCATTCGGATGGACACCCAAATGGGGTATGAAGAAGAAGCACCATCAAACAAATATAACTGAAAAGCGCAAAGATTACCATACTAGCAAAGATGAACATGTGAAAACAAATACATGAAAAGATTTGCGGACCATTGACAACCGAGAAAGCGAAAACAAGAAAAAAAATGTGAGCTTTTCATTAAGCAAGCAGACTCCAAATTACTTGAATCCACCGCAAAGGTGCAAATACAATATATTTTCCAAATCTATTTTCGTATAATGTTTACTGATACAAGGAAAGGATTAAAAGGGTTAAGGGCATAGGCTTAAGACCTAAAACTACTCTTATAATGATACCTTGGACCAGCCCAAACTGGCCCTGTATTGGGACCTTTCCAGGTCAATTCTCACATAAAATTGGACTATCAAAGTGTCATGATCCATGTACTAAACATCACTGGGCCATCCCCTGTATGGTATAGAATAAGAACTTAGACAAATAAGATCAAAAGCGGAAATAGTCTGACCTCAACAAGTTCAAGGATTCAGTCTCCAAAAGGAAAATACAAACTTAATCTGTGAGCACCCACCACTTGCAACAATAAGAAGAGTCTTTATCTATATTCCCTAGGACCATCCTTATTTAAGATGAACAAAAGAATGCAGTAGCAGAAGCCTAAAGAAGAGGAAGAACAAAGAAATCCAGTTAGTAGTTCTTCTCTCTCTCATCCCAGTTGTTGCGGAGATCCTATCCCCATTCAGATCCATGCCCCCATAACTCCTAGGACAAGAGGAGAAAAAATATAGAATTATGTGTAGCCTTTTAGTCTGACATATAACTTCGGATTTTATTATTTCATTACTATGAATTTCAATTAGAAAACAGTCATATAATATTATTCATTATTTTTCACCTTAAAAAATGTAAAAAGGGGTTAAGATACATCATAAATAACAGATACATATGCTTAATATCAGTTAAATTATATCCTTAATGCCAGTACATTGTTTTATATTTACTTCTTATTGGAGAGAGGGATGAGATGGTTGGAGAATTTGCAGCTTTAGGATCGATTGGTCATAGATCTATGTTAAAAAAAAATAGGCAAAAAAGTAGATGCACGGTTAAGGAGACAATCTGCAATAGACGGGAAAAAAGTCGAGTGATTGCATAAATAGGGATTTAACTCGTGAGACTCAGGCAATGTTCCAGGGCATGCAGGCACTGGAAATGGAACTGACAGATGACAAAATGAACTAATGCTGTAGCTATGGTTATTTCCTTATAATCATGCATTATATTACGGAAAATTAGAAATATTTCATACATAATACAATATTATGCAGCTGTTTGGACATCACATCCCTGCATGTTATCTGGATACCCAATTGCCAATATCGTCGTCAGGCAGCCTGTGCCTAAAGGACTGCATCCAGGGAGACCATCTGCATTTAGACAGCTTCACCAAAGTATAGCAGATAGTATTTCAATATGAAACAGGCATCTGAGCAAATTTAGATTCTTGAACGGAACAACATTAATCTTTAGCAGGACAAACAGCAAGGTACTACAGAGAGTATACAATAATTACCCGCCACACCCCCCCCCCCCCCAACCCAACCAAAAAAAAGATAAAAATCCAAAACAAAAAGGCACAAATAAAGAGAAATGCGACAAAAACATATTATAAATGCAGGAAAATACACATCTTTTGGTGATTATATGTTATGATTGTTTGGTAATAAAGTATGTTTAAAAAAAAAAATGGGCTTGCCAAAATTAATCAGCTACCATATTCACCTATATGCTGTCCACCAATTATGAAATAACAATTAGTAAGAGTATGCAAAAGATCAGACAATGAATGGCAGAGACAAACATTTTATCTTCCACCTCATTCTTTCTGTATTTTAACACCACCTAATTCTGTTCCATCCCATTAAAAATCCGTACAAAATAACAATATGCCAATATTACCTCAAAAACCTGGCTAACACTGAAATCTCCGATTTTTACTTTGCCATTTCTTGTCACCAAGAGGTTATCAGGTTTAATATCCCCATGGACAATATTCTGCACATGAGAAAAATGACCAAGATAATGACAGTAATAATAAACACAATGATAGAAAGAGCTGTAAATGTTTCAAACAGGAGTTGAATCACTTCTTTCAAAAGCATTATTACCTATTCACTAGCACAAATTAGTAAATATCCTATTCGCTAACATGAATAAGTAAACATCCTAGGCAAATATTCAAGTGTAGAATTCTTTATATTCTGGAAATTCCTAGTATACAATATGAATCAAATTTGACACAACAGTTAGGAAGTGAGAAATGCACTCTCAGGTTGTTCCCATACATCAAATATCAGCTATCTCTGATAGTCGATCTATAGGCCTCAAACTCTTACATGCACTTTCAAAGCAGACTTGCAATTATCTAAAGAGTTCTAACTTATTAGTGTGACAATTTTGTTTTTGTTTCTTTTCTCTTTGATTTTAAGAATCATTTGAGGATTGTGCTTCAAGTTGGCTCTCTAGCTTATAATTCAGCCTCAAAGTCAATGTGATTTCCCTCATCACGCTCATCTTTTTTTTTTCACATTTTCTACCTTTTGAAGTCTAGGGAAACATCAAGCGGCCACTTTTTGGTTGCATAAATTTCTAAATGACTAGTAAAGAACCCACTAACCACCCTTCTAGATTTCATAGCATACATCTGCAGCTGCATTGACCAGGAGATGAGCATCAAATCAGAAATCCAAATGTTATTAGACTTTGTTGGACCAAATTGATTTACGTGAGAACCCATGTGGGCATGTGTTTAGTCCCACATTAGCTATGCCCTGGATAAATTTTGGCTACTTATACGGGACCAAGGAACCCAAACAACACCTTCGAGCTAGCTCTTTTGGGCAAGATCTTGGATTGTTACAAATGGTATCATAGCGGAATTCACTTATGGCAAATGTGGACTAAGGGACAATAAAGCATGGGCCCATTTAGGTTGATCACGGCTGATCGTGGTATTTTTTTAGATAAACAGTTAGTCGTAGTATTTGTGATTGGATTTGAATAGATTGGACCTTTAGCCCATCTTTAGCCTAGCTAGATGCCAGGGCCTAAATAAAGGCATATATGAGGATTCGCGCAAACATATGTTTAGTCCAACATCAGTTATTCACTAAGCAAGGTTTTCATCCCTAAGAGTGCTAATGAGCCGAGCAACTTGAGAGCTGTTCGAGCTCAACTCAAGCCCAAGCTCAGCTCAACTTGGCTATTACCGAGCTCGACTAGCTCGACTAGCTCGAATAGCTTTTCAAGTCAAACTCGAGTAGCAAAATACTCAGCTCAAAGAGTCGCAAGCCTAGTCGAGTATATATACATGGTAATATTATATTATATTATATTTATATTATATATCATTAATTTAAAATTTTAAAATAAAATATTTATTTTTTTAATCTGACCTAACTCCTAACTTCTAACCATATTTTTTAATTATAACTTGAGCTTGAGTATGGCTCGGAGGATATTTGAGTCTAATCGAGTCCGAAATTGGATATTCTAGCTTGATCAATGTCGAGTCAAATTTCAAGCCTGAGTATTTTGAATATAGTTGAGCTCAAGCCTCTAGATACTCAACTCGGCTTGGCTCGGCTCTATTGTGCCCCTAGGAATCTCGATCGTCCCATCCAATTCCTATGACAAAATAGGACCGGGATCGAGTTGGAACTCTGAAACCCATCTATGTGGCAAGAGAAGAAGAAAGAGGAAATAAAGGAAATAAAGATGAAAGAAAGGTAAAAATGAAAGGAAAGAAGAGAAGAAAAATGAAAAAAAAAGAGAAGGAAAGGAGAAGAAAAAGAAAGAAGGAAAAAAAGAAAGAAAATAGGAAGAAGAAGAGAGAAAAAAAAAAGAAATAAAGGGATAAGAAAAAGAAAGAAAAAGGAAAAGAAAGAAAGGTAGAAAAAAATAGAAAGGAAGAAAGGAAGGAAAGAAAGAAGAAAGGAAAGAAAGAGAGAAAAGATAAAGAAATGATGAAAAGAAAGGGAGAGAGACGGTGGATATCTATCGAGATATATGATTGAGATTGCCGCTAGGACAAAGGCTAAGAATGGGACCGGAGGGTCGAGACTTTGAAACCCATCCATGCAAGAGAAGCAGAAAGTGAAAAAGGAAGGAAGGAAAGATGAAGAAAAAAAAAAGAATGGAAAGAAGAAGAAAAAGGAAACAAAGAAAGGAAAGGAGAAGAAAAAAAGAAAGGAAGGATAGAAAGAAGAAAGAAAAAAGAAAGAAGAAGAAAAAGAAAAAAAGAAATAAAAGGATAAGAAAAAGAAAGAAAAGAAGCTAGAAGAAAAAGAAAGAACAGAGGAAAGAAAAGAAAGAAAAATGAAGGTAAGTAAGAAAGAAAGGAATAATGGAAAGAAGGGGAAAGAGATGGAGGATATCTACCGGGATGCATGATCAGGACTACCGGAGGAATGCAACAGGACAGCAGGACATCCCGTTCCATTGAAAAACCAGAACACCTCCATCCCACAGGATTTAAAACCTTGGCACTAAGTAGATCTTGTGTTTTTATATAAAATCAAGGGATCCAAATAATATCTTCCAGCTAGCCCTTTTGGGTGAGGTCTTAGAGTATTACAATTTATAAATCTGACCTCATGTTATTGGATTAAACTTGTCGGTTAAGGTTATCGACCATATATCTGAGCAACATACATTAAATAAAACCTCCAAGGGTTCAATTCAAATAGGAAAACTTATAAGTCAGATTTTCTTGCTCTGCATATTAAAACCATGAGTGAAGGAATGCTATAATCAAGATCACCAACTTCTCAATGGAAGAGCATCTGAGAGATCATAGAAAATCATATCCATAAATTCTAATACCATTAATTTCCAAATTTATAAAGACCTTGATCATTCAAACACGTTTTGCATGTATGCAATGCCCTATGAGAAGATCTTAAGTTACGTCTGACCATTATTCAAGAATAAAAATTTTAAAACTTAAAAAGATACTAAAAAGTTAGGGGTGGCAATCGGGGCAGGTCAAATACAAATTAGGCCAAAAAATTCTCAACCCATTTATTAAACAAATCAAAAATCCAAACTCAAACCTAACCATTTTATTAAATAGGTAATCCAACACGATCTACAAAGCGTTGAGTCAAGTTAAACGGTTTAAACGAGTTAAGCATTGCCACCCTCACTAAAAATAAGCTATTTCACAACATGCTAATTAACTAGCACAAAATATATTAGAAAAAAATGTCATTTAAACATGATAACGGTTCAATATAAATAAAGAGGCATGTATCGCATACACGGCACATTGATAAATCAGTCTAGATATCATGGTTGTCCATGGACATGTATGTCAAATGCCATAGCATGAACAAAACTAATATCATAAAGTTTAACCCTGATTTAGACCTACGAGCAAAAGATTATGGATGTTCAAAGAACAAATTTTACATCTTACATGAGAGTGGAGATACATAAGACCTGCAACTATGTCCCGCAAGTATCTTCTAGATGTACTTTCTCCTAAACCACTAGCTGGACCAGAAGCCTCACATACCCACTTCCCTTCAACATATTCTAGAACTGCAAAAGAGAGAAGGACGTAAAACCACATACATTTAATTCATAGTTTCTAATAAAGAACATTTTTAAAAGTGGGAAGACAAAATAAACAGAAAAGGCCCGTGCAATGATAGGACAAAAGTGTTAATAAATACCCATGTAGAAGTGATCTGTGTTTGGGTCATCAATCACCTCAATGAGATTAACTATATTGGGATGATCCAGCATTTTCATGATGGATGCCTGCAAACAGAAGATAACACTTTGGACATCGATTTCTACAATACCTTGCCACTTGCAAATTACAATGATTTAGAAAATAGTGCATGCATTAAATTTAAAAAAATAAAGAATACGTAATATGCGAGAAAAGGACAATAAATTGATACACAACTCTGAGCAAAGAATGTTTTTCTATCATTGTAATTATAATGTTGAGCTTACCACCATTTTTTTCAATTAAACAAAATAATTCAATAAAAAGCCAGAAACACATTGAGTTTCAGTAAAGTTTGTAGTCAAGAGTATTCTATTAGTCATAGAAGTTTAGTATTCCGTAGTCCATAAGTCGGAGGTTCATTAAAAGCCATCCATTCAGGAAGAGGAAAGACAAGAATCAAGTTATATGGTTGACTAGATTTCTTGTCTTTTCTTTATTGTCCATCATCCTTTTCTTCCTCATATACGTTCTAATTCTTCACTTTGTAATCCTTCTTATCATCTTCTTTCTTCGTCCTCTCGTACCTTCTCTAGTAAAAGAAACCGCTGATTCATCTTATTTTTCTTCTAAGGGAGTGAGAAAAAGAATTGCACTCTTCACTCTTGTCTCATCTCATTTATATAGGGAAAAAAGAGGTATGAAAAGGCACAGCTATTGAAGTCTCATGGTGCCACCTTCATTTCATTTTTGGATATGAATTCCTATTTCCCATCTATTCTAGCTTCCACCCTCTATAAATTGCACAACATCATTGATCATGTAGAATTGCAGATGTTGATGAGTTTTTAAAAAAATTATACTGGAAAGTTGAACACTCAACAGAGTTTGACAGTGATTTACAGACAACTCTAATGTAACATCAAATAAAACCCTTTAGAAATGGTGTCCCATTCTTGGCCAAGGCAACTTTAGGCAAGAGAAAGCCTTTCCATGAAACCTAGAAGGTCAATTTACAAGTAGACCGACCATTTTGGCCATGCAACTTTCACTTGTAGAATCATGGAGCAACTGCCAAAGGTTCCTCTAGACCTCAGAATAGTCTTAATAAAGTGGAAAGATTAACCTAGCTTTACCTGAGACATAAATAAGTACAAAGCAAAACAAGAGAAAATCCCTAAAAAGTATAGTTTACATTCACAAATATACTAAGTAACCACAAAATGGCATACGCACCTCCCGGAGAACATCAGTCATGGCTGTTTCTGAAGGTGCCACTCTCAACTTTATCAAATGTGATTTGTGGAAAACCTACAAGTATAAAGCATAATTGTTTACATTGGATTTCTGGAGCAAATCCTAGACACGATTACAAAGGTGGCTGAAGACAATAAGCATTTGACATAATTACAAAGGTTGCTAAAGATGACATGTCCTGCAAATTGTAAGCTCAACATCATGATTTGCTTAAGAGTTCAGATTAGCTAGTTTTACAGTAAATAGTGCTGAGAAAGTAAATAAGTGAATGTATGAGCCTACATGCACAACCAAATTTGGCATGCCAATTAAATGAGATCCAAACACAGATTTCATATAACTATGACTGATTATCAATAAATGGCAAATATTCTTGACCTGAAAACATGGCAATGACTTAAAATTGCTCAGTTAATAAACAGGCCATACTTGGGTAAGGGTTGATCAAGTTCAATATTCACCAAACCCTGTATGATATATAATATTATTAAGTATATAAAACTATTTATATTCTTCTACATATTATGTACAACACATTTCACTCTCATCCAACATTTTTTTTTTGGAAAAAAAAACAACTTGGCCACTTAGTCAGCCACATAAGGTCCTTAATGTTTTGCATCAACGTTGAGTATGGAGGATGAGATAGACCTATGAATTAGTATTGAATGTTGCCAAGTTGGTACTTCCGTTTGACTCATATATTATTTTTCATTTTTTTGCTATTAACTGTATTTTTATATTTCTTATATTTATTAGAATTAATGTTTTTGACTGCCTTGACCTCTGGCCACCTATACAATCATTTGCTATCCCTCTAGCGGCCCATCCACCACACAATCACCCTCTTCCTTTGCCCTCTCCCACCCCTTTCTAACACCATCCACCCCTTCCTTTTCCCATCTAACCCTGCTGTTGACCCCTTAAGCTACCTTTCCTTCATCACCTCCTTCAAATCTCCTCTAGTCGTAATGCATTTTCTAGCTCATAACTACACTGAACTGTGCAATTGGACAGAAAAACCAATCATAATCAATTCAGGAGCAGGTTTAGTTTTTGAAATTTTGTGGATACTAAATAAACTCGGGAGTTTCAGTTCATGGATCAGACTCAGAAGGACCCAATGTGATCCAAATTTGATCTACTTAGAGGCCTGAACCAAATATTGACATGCATTTGCATAAGGCGCTCCAATGCCTAAGAACAAATACCAAAATTGGCATTGAACAAATATAGTCGGTACCAAATAAAGTAGTAATAGCTGTAATGACAATCAGTATTATCTATGGAAGGGGAAAAGAACAATGAGAAACAACTTGGGTACCTTGATTGCATATTGTCTCCCATCTTTAATGCTTCGGTAGAGCACCTGTTTGTTTGCAACAAGAATTTATTTATTTTGAAAAGCTAAACTAACTAATGTTAATAGTGCCAATCTTACCACTTTCCCATAACTGCCCGAACCAATCTTACACTCTCGAACATATTCATTAACCATTTTGTTTCCATTTTCATCCTGAAGCACATCAAAAATGACGAAAAACAAGCAACTGTTAGCATCATCACTAGATATGGAATATAAGCAATAAAACTGAACAGTGCTCATTCTGCAAGAAATTTCATTAGAATTGTGTGCGTGTGTGTGTTCCAGTTGCAAAGAACACAAGAGAGTGTCCCATATACTTGATCCTTGACACTGGAAGTTACAGTTTTATGGGTTAAAGCAGTAAACCTAGAAATGCCGAGGTTGTCAAACCCACATTTCAAAAAGAAATGGTTGGATCAAAAGCACAATACGATAAAATAGTTATGACTGCAAAGCTTATACAATTACTAGCCATGGTGAACTGGAAGCAGGAGCTTTTATCTACTATATCTGCAGCTATATAAGGGACCAGATTCAAACAATGTGCAGATAACACCAAATTATGAGCTAACACAATCAGAGAACATATTTATGGCCCCATGATTGATTTTAAAATGGCACATCATGAGAGAAAGGTTCAAATCATCAATTTAAAGCAAGCTTTATAATGCAGAAGGGGAACAGAATGAAAATTTTCGTCTACCTCAGAGAGTTTAACTTTCCAAGTTTCCTTCACTGGGACTTCCCTGCATATCAAGCCATTTCGAGCTCTTGACAAGAGGATTTCTTCAGAATGCTTAACGGACCGATGCACACCATTGTCACTTGCATTTCTACTGTCTCCACTGTACAAGATGCCATCCACATCTTCCATGTTATCCGGCAGAAGGAGCTCTTGGGAGAACCGGGTGCCAGAGCCTCGGAGCGATATCGGGAATCTACGAGGCTTCCTCAAAAATCCAAAGCAACCACAGCAGTCCATTTCTGTCAGGTTCAAGAAGGAAAAGGCACCCCCACACATGCAGTACCTACAAAATCAGAGAACAAATACTATGGCAGGAGGCCACATGCGTGTTGTGTCTGGAGCTGAAAGTTTTGCAGTTTCCAAAGCGCTGCAATCAGAAAATCAGAGAAGCTCATGGATCCTGATAGAATGATTATCATAAGTGAAGAACATCAAAATCCAATCTCTTGATTGGAGAGTAAAGAACAAACAGGAATTGAACTCTAAAGAGAAGCCGTGACTCTAAGGATGATATGATATTGTGGTTTGATATTTTATTTCTTTTCTAAGACAAAAATCTCATGCTGTTTTTTTTTTCTCTTGTTCCCATAGCCTCGCAATAAACCGGCAGGTATCAATCTCCAGGGTTTCACAGGAAACTTCCATGGTCACAGGCGTGATATCCGACATGAAAACCTTGTCTTAGGCCATATGATAAATAATAGTAGAATTCCCAGATCAATTCTACTCTTGAATAGAGAAACAGGTTGACCACAGGATTGACAAGACAAGATGATCCGAGGGTTACATGTACGAAGGAGCCGGGGAGGGGTTGGGTGCTACAAGCCAAATAAGAGCGGGTGCCACTCGCAAAGAGGGACGAAGCAGACCGTGGGATCGACGCCCTGGCGACCCACCACCATCTCAGCCCCGCCCGGCGGCGCCCGTGATCCAGCGTACCAACAAACCTACCCGCAGCTCACCTCTTCTATACTCTCTCTCTCTCTCTCTCTCTCTCTCTCTCTTTCTGCAGCAGCGTGGAATTAAATTTTCCACGATGATGATCGATGATTGGTGTCAGAAAAATAACAGACAATAGCCACGAGGAGCGGAGCAAGGGAGCGAGGGAGAACCCACCAATGGTCATCCCATCGCCGTTTGTGCCTCCTGGTAGAGGAGAAAAGCAGGCGGCCTGCCCCTCGATTGCTTGCTACTAACAAACGACAAATTCTACAAACTAAAGAGAGGAGACATAGGAGGAGAAGAAGAAGAGGGGAAAGCAGGAGGAGGGGCATAAGCGTACCATACCCGCATATCGGGGAAGCTAAGAAGACGGAGAAAAGAAGAATCGAGGATCGGTGGTCTACCGATTCATCGATCCCGCTTCTCCCTTGCTGTCGGACGCGAGCAAGGGGCAAGGGGCGTGCGAGCGAGCGGAGAAGGCCGCCGTTCGATGAAGAAACCCTAGTCAACTTTCGCCTCCGAGCACAGCCGAGAGATGAAATGGAGGAGGAGGAAAGGGGACGAGACCTCTTTTGCCCTCCCGCTCACCGTCCAGAAAGGAGATGGACGGACGGACGGACGGACGGGCGGGCCGGCGGGCGGGCGGAGATGCGCGGGTGTACCGGTGCTGCCGCAGCCCCGAGTCGGGATTAAGAGAGCCAAAAAAAAATTCTCCTGATTTTATCCCTAAAATCAATTTATCACCATTAATTTAATTCCAAGAGGGGGTATTGCGGCTTCATCCTTCTCGAGGGTCAGCTTTGTCGAAATCCGTGGTTGCATTACGGCATCCCCGGTATAATTAGACGTGCGCACGGTTCGGTTGGGATCGAGTTAGGATTATTTTTGAAACTGCACTGATTTGATTAATTTTTTAAATAATCAATCGCCTAAAAAAATGGTTTAAATTAATTAAAAAATCTTGCATGGTTCGAATCAATTGGATTGATGCTCCCTTCCCAATAAATTCTAGTATCGATAAAAAAAATTCTTTTTTCTGTCTATATATTATGGTTCGAATGCACCAATTTATTATTGCTGTACATGGATGATGAATTTCCACAGCCAATTCTAATAAACTTATTGTAGGTTCTTATTAACATACATCCAGCAAGCATTGAATTGTTTGATATAAGGAGAACTTATTTCTCACGATTCTAAAATAAAATTATTTTATTGCTTTTACTGTTGCTCAAATTCTTCTTTTTAGCTAATCAGTGTTGTCGAGATCAGAACTAAGTCATCCTGTCTAAAGCAAAATCAAACAAGGGGAAAAAATGAAATTGATAGGAAATCATAGCCAAATGGCTAAGGTAGAAATCTGGAAAACTATTATTTGTCAAAAAAAAATATAAACCGGCTCCCTGTATCTTGAAAGTAGACCACCATTAATAATTTATATATAAGCAGGACAAAATTTATTTTAAAGAAAGCACCTTTCATAGCATGCCTCGAACCAAGTAGCATTAAAACTTAATTTATTTATTTAGTATATACAGAAAACTATTAATGAAATATTAGAAATAAAATAATTAAATAATATAAAAGAGATTTATAAAATTTTAACGGATAGATTTTTTAGACACTATACTTGCATGCACCGTAGAGTTTTTTAACCACGGTCATAACTTTGCAAATTTGCATGATTTCTGTTAGGGTTTGAAAAACCACATGGTTCATTTGATCCAGTGCTAGTGTTGTTTTTCTGGGTGCATCTTTTACTAGCACCCATGGGTTATCCATATGATTTTAGTTGCATTGAGGATTTTCTTTACTTTTCTTTTTTCTTTTTATATAGAGAGAGAGAGAGGCTGGGGAGGCATTCTAACCCCATTGCCTATAACTCTCTCCCACCACCGAAGCCCAGGTTCCTGGGCAGATCGAGTATGGTGCTCACGACATTGAGGTACTGGGTAAGTGTCGGATCTCTTGGCTTAATCGGCAAAGGGTCGGACCATTTCAAACTAGGGTGTGGTGTTTCGCTGAGTTTTTATACGGATGATTCTTCATAGCAGAAACGTTCCATGTGAAAATGTTTTCATGATGATAAATACAAGGCAATGCAGATACATATTGTGACACCAACTTACATGAATCAACAAGATACAGCAACTTCTAAGATGCTCACAAGAAGTTCTACAGTGCAGTAGGATAAAGGTCACAAGCTTATGGCATAAT
This sequence comes from Phoenix dactylifera, assembly GCF_009389715.1. Classification (NCBI taxonomy): domain Eukaryota; kingdom Viridiplantae; phylum Streptophyta; class Magnoliopsida; order Arecales; family Arecaceae; genus Phoenix; species Phoenix dactylifera. The sequence goes on along the minus strand of NC_052409.1, from coordinate 61,091 downwards.
GGATCGGGGGATTATGACATTGCCGATGTTGTTGTGCCATGGATCAGCCAAATGGCTTGCCAGATTCTCCAACGGTCCTGTTCCAGGGTAAGCTGATTGCTGGACGCAGAAACCAACAAAGGCCAACAGCGCAAGGCGGCCTATGAACCAAACATATAAAAGCAAAAACCGTGAGCCATAGAACAGTTAAATGTGGAAAGGAAACAATATTTCCGAACAGTTAAATGAGGATAAAGCCAGACCATTCTTGATCTCCTTGACCTTGTACTCCTTGAGTTTTTCGGGATCCTTGGAATAGCCCAGAGGATCAAAGGCTCCACCTGGGTACTTCTTCTTCTCCGGGTCCTTCTCCATGCTGCGTTGGTGCTCCACAAAAGCAATGGCGAGGAATTCAATAACAAGGATGGTCGGTAGGGTGCCCCAAGGGACTGGGTTGCCTAAGTACGTTGCCTGTCCACCGGGTATCGCTGCCCACTCTTGAGCCTTCACCCAGTTGCCCAGCCCCAGTGCCTCTGGCACCAACATCCCTGGCTGCAAAACCGCAAACCAACCCCATTAGCCAGTCAACTATTAAAACGAACCTAAGCTAACCTAGAAGGATGTTTCGAGAACTTAAAAAAAAAGGGGAAAAACAATCCCAATGTACCCACCACGGGTTTATGAGGTCTCACATCTTTCAAATTAGCTATTTCGCACATTACTAACAATTTGAGTTGAAAGGAATTACCTAGAAAAGCTTTAGTAGGATATGGTGGTCGATGTCACACCAAGCCTCCCCTAACTAAATTATGTATTTTTATGTATGTTAGCCTCTCAGGCTTTCCTAACAAATCTTTTATTCTCTTAATGTCATAGGCCCTATTTGGAAGAGCTTTTGAAGTGTCAAAAAATACTTTCTGGCCCTCCAAAAGTACTTTTGAATGAAAAAAAGGTGTTTGGTAAAAATTTCGGAAAAGCTGTAAAGCTGAAAACAGTTTTCTGGAAAAAGCTCCATTTTGGAGCTTTCCGAAAATACTATTTTCAGCTTTATCGGAAAGCTATTTTTTTTTGACCAAAATACTCCTATTTAAAAGTCTATTTTCTTGCCAAAAACCTCCATCCCACGCCTCTTCCTCTCCCTCACTGTTCCCTCTCTCTCCCTCTCTATCTCCTTCTTCTCAACGCGCCACCTGTTTTCCTTTTTTTTCTTGGTGAACCCATGGTGGCAGCCACTACATCGGCCACTACTCGTGGCCGGTGACCCTTCCTTGGGTCGTCGTGACACCACCTGTGGTGCGCGGCCGGCTAGTCGAGCGGCCAAGCTCGGTCGTGGGGTGGCCGGACCTCCGCCAGCCGCGGAACCACGGCGTCCCAGCCGCGGAATTGGGGAGGAGAAGAAAAGAGAAGAAGGGAAGGGAGGAAGGAAGAAGAAGAAGAGAAGAAAAAGGAAAGGAAAAAGGAAAGAAAAAAAGAGAAGAAAAGGGAAGAAAAGGGAAAAAAAAGAAGAAAAGAAAAGAAAAAAAAGAGAAGAAAAGAAAAGAAAAAGAAAAATAAAGAAATAAATAAAATAAATAAATAATTGCATAAATAAGGAGAAGAAGAGAAGAAAAAGAAAAGAAAAAGAAAAGAAAAAAAAGAAGAAAAAGGAAAGAAAAAGAAGAAAAGGAAAAAAAAAGAAAAGAAAAGAAAAAGAAAATAAATAAATAAATAAATGCATAAAAAAATAAATATATAAATGAATAAATAAATAAATAAATAAGATATAAATAAATGCATAAATAAATATGTATATAAATGAACGAATAAATAAATAAATAAAATAAATAATAAATATATTTTAATGAAATAAATAAATAAATATAAATATTAGTAATAATTTAACTAATTTTATCACGTAGCTAGAAAATTTGTAAGAGAGATAAATGGTCATCAGAAGGATGAAAAATAAATTTACACTAATAATTATAATATTTTATACATTTATTATTGTATTATACTGTAAATATAATATTATATTATATTTTATCATAATACATTGATATATTATGATAAATAATTTAATATTATATTAAATTATTATTCTACAGTACACAATGTTGTAGTACTATATTATAATAATATTATATTACATTACAGTAATATTATACTATATCATATTTTTATGTATTAATACATATTATATTTTATTATGCTCTGTTGTATAATACTAATAGTGTCCTTCATGGTCATTTTGTCACACAAAAATACTTTCTCAGTTTGTTTACCAAACATATATTAAAGTGCCACAGCACTTTAGAAATGTAATTACCAAACAGCAAACAGTTTTTTATAAAAGCTCTACTTCAGACAACCCTACTTTTAACAGCTCTACTTCCAAAAGCTCTACTGCCAACAACTCTCCCAAACAGGGCCTTATACATCAAAAGCAGAAAGAAAGGAAAAACATGCCATTTTTGCAAACTTGAGAACAGACAAAAAAAATCAGATGTTTTTGGTCAAAGAAATTTAGATTCCGAGCTAGCGTTGGAGTGCGAAATTTTTTCTTGGAAGACAAAATCATAATAAATTTATGCAATAGATCCTTTATTAAGAAAATATTGAACATTAAGATCCATATTAAAACACTAATTAATTTCTCTCAGGAATATTGAAATACTAATCAATAGATCAATTTAAATCTCATAAAAAAAACTGTTTTTTACCAAAGTTGAATAGGAATAAAGGAATATTCTTTGGTTTAACTTGAAAAATGTTATAACTACTATTAGAATGCAGATCAAATAAGGATTACATGATTTAGTGGTAGAAAAGTATAACTGGTTGACCACATAGAGTTTTGTTATAAAAAAGATGCGTGATAGAAATACAAATGATATGCATTATTTTTTTTTTCTCGTCCATGTATTGCAGTAGTGGAGACACCGTGCATTGGCTAGTTGATAGTGAATTGTACATATGCTGCAGAAAATATTAGATATAGTAGGGAAAAGGCTAGCAAGACAGTAGCAAAATAAAAGGGGAACAAAAAGTTTATCGATTGAGGCACATCTAAAGATGCTGTTACTGGAGAAATATTTGCTCCACAACGTGCACAGACTGCTTCAGAGCTTTCTTCCAAGATACAACAATTCTTTCACAGAATGTGCACAAAGTAAGTAGTACTCAAACACAAACAATATAGCAAAAATCACTCAAGCGGGGGAGGGAGGGAGGGAGGGAGAGAGAGAGAGAGAGAGAGAGAGAGAGAGAGAGAGAGAGAGAGAGACCTTAAAAAATATTCATATAATCTTAGAAACAACCAGCTTTTTTCTTGACCATTCTAAGCTGCTCAATAAAAGAATGAATACCCTATTTTAGAACAGATCATTGAGCCAATCAAGCGATAACAATCAAAACATAAATATGATAGTCTGTTTGGTGCATAAGTAAAATCATATGTTAAATATGTGACAAAATCAAGCCAAATGTTAAACTAAATGTGACTAAATAAATAAAAGGTAACAATTCAAATAAAGTACATGGTTGTGCAAGAAATTTTAAAAATAGATGTCTACATGTGCCATATTATATCATAGTTAGGGCAATATGCATTTAAACTCACCAAGTTATACCATGTCATGTTTGCACATTTAACAAAGCACATCCAAAATCCAAAATGTCTAATATTTATATATATATATATATATATATATAATATAAAAATACTGAATAATTTAAATGTTTTTAACTTTTTCCACGAAAGTAAAAGCAGTGAAATATAGAAAAGATTATAAAATTCTTAAATGTACGCATAAGTTATCTTTGAATGAGATCTCTAACGCGTCTCTGAAATATAAGCTGAGAATTTAATGTAGGTAGATGTGAAGAAACTAATCAAGAGTAGCCGAGCCCGGCTTCTGCAAATGAGTCATAACATCTTTTGGCGAATTTCCACTTGGTATTGCCAAGGCAATGATGGGCAAGTCGTCGAGCAGACTGATGGGAAAGAAGGGGAAGAAGAGGCTTACCACGGCAAGCATCGCCCACCTGCAGTGTATGAGCTCGGATTCCTTGAACCTCTCTAGATTCTCTGGGACCTCTCCGAGTCGAAGCGGGTCGAACCCAAAGTCGCTAATATACATTCAGAACAAGGGCACGATGGTTAAGAATCGGAACAGCCATTTTTCCAAGCACAAGGGGAACTCAAGTTCTGGGGCCCCTGGACAGAGGGAGCGCTTACCCAGGAGCGGAGCCATCGAGGTAAGGGGGGCGGGGCTGGCCGGGCATCCACTCGGCCGACATGGAGATGCGGGACGAGGTGTTCGTGCCGGGGAGGGCGAGCGAGCTAGCGAACTGAGATTTGGAAGAAGAGAGGAGGCTCGGGAACACCACCACGCAGCTTCTCAGAGCAGCCGACGCCGCCATCTCTCTCTCTCTCTCTCTCTCTCTCTCTCTCTCTCTCACTCACTCACTGTGTGTGCGCGCTGGCTGGTGTGTGGTGCAGCAGAGGAGAGCAGGAAAAGCGCGAAATAAGCGAGACTTCGAAACGTTCGGCAGAGAGGATATGGTCGTCATCTAAAAGCGCTGCCGAGTGAATGGAGGAGAGCGGGCGAGGTGCAGGCATACGATAGGGCGAATCCAAATGCGGACTCTTATTGGCCGCGATACCCGCTCGCCTAGCTGCCATTGGACCATCTGTAAGCCGCATATCCGATGGTGGCGTAAAACCGTATAACGTCCGTTAATACGGTCATAACTTGTCTAGACACAGCCGGACACTCTTGTCATACGAAGTCTTGTGCACGCGCGGACTCGCACACAGGGAAACAAAGAGAGGTTCACAATTGGCTGAACATAAATGAGAGTCTTCGAGAGAAGAAGGATACTTCTGAGGTTCATTATGGAGAGAGCTCTCCATTAGGTTGCGGAGATTACCGAGGCTACCATGGCTGTTTCATCTGAGATGGCTAGGGACATTTGGGATCCCTTCTCTTCTATAGCAGCATGCAGATATATCCTTGTTTCTTAGGAGCCCCCACCTTATAGTCTTCTCAAGATGAATTTCGATGATAGTATGTCTATTGGGGGAGACATAGTTGGAGTGACATTCATGATCAAAGACTAGTACTCTAGATTGGTCACTATCGGAGGACGTCGATCCTTCGAGATGTCAACTTTTGGAGAGGATCCAAGAGCAGCGTTGGAGGGGCTCTCCTATGCAAGATCGGTGCTTGAGGCAAGCTGCATCATCCTGAGATGGTTGAGCACATCCAAAAAAATTGGGCGGAAGGCTGAGCATCCACGATATTCGGCGACTGTTGAGGAGTTGTTATCCTTTCAGGGCATCCACGTGCTCAAATAAAAATTAGTGGAGCAGCTGATTTAAAAAAATAATTAAAAAAAGGAGGAGAGAGAGAGAGAGAGAGAGAGAGAGAGGTCCACTCCTTGGACGGACGGATGAGAGAGGGCCGCGCATTATTGTCCCGCCCGCGTCCCCCCGCCCCCCTCCCCCCTTCCCGACTCCGAGTTCGCTATCCAGTCCTCCCCCTCCGACATGCCAGTGGCAGCACGGTCGCCTCTCGTATCCGCCGTCCGGTCGAGGTCGGCGAGGGAGCACGAGAAGAGGAAGGAGGAGCGGGGAGTTATGGGGCACGTGCTCCGGGTGGTCCGGCGCGACCGGGAGTTCCTGACCCGGCGCTTCCGGTCCGTCTCCAAGGCTCTGGGCGATATCTTCTGGCTCCGGAACCTGGAAGATCCCCGGGCTCTTCATGCCTCTCGCCCTCCTGCCCATTGGCCCAAGATTTCTCACCCGCCAGGTCTCTCTTCCGGCTTTCCGGAGCTGTTTTCATTAGCTTATTAGGGTCCAAAAGAAATCTTCTAGCAGAACATGGCCCTTGTAGATCGAACCAAACAGAATTAGTCCCAGCAGTGGAGATTGGTATTAAGCTGTTTTCTTTAACTAGCTTTGGATAGTCCAGCCGGCGGCAGTTCTTAATGAAATCAGATGTATTGGTATGATTCGAAGCAACATAGAAGAAAGGGCATTGCTGGATAGCATTGAAGTTCCTTGTACAGTTGTACCATCATATACTTGGCGTTCAGGTGACCCGAATACCATCCTTAATAGTGCCATTATATCCTCCCGGCGTTCTCGAGCTTTTCTAATTAGCTAATTAGGGTCCAAAAAAAGCTTTGGGCAGAAGATGGCCCTTGTAACTTGAACCAACCAGAATTTGTCCCAGCATTAGAGATTTGTATTAAGCTGGTTTTTAAACTAACTTTGGATAATCCAACCGGCAGCAGTTCTTAACGCAATCAGATGTACTGGTACGATTCGAAGCAACATAGAAGAAAGGGCATTGCTAGTTAGCATTGAAGTTCCTTGTACCATCGCATACTTGGTGCTCAGGTGACCCGAATACCATTACACTAATAGTGGAGATGATGGACGACTACTGATGTTTACCCCCTAAATATAGTGCATCATTATATCCAATTCAATTAACTATTAAACTATCCATTTTTTGATTAGGCTGCCTCTCCATTAAAAATGAAAAATGCTTTCTTGGAGTCCTGTTTTACCACAGCAAAGCAGAGTGTGTTTTTTTTGTCAACTTTCCTGATCGATCTTTCTTACCAAATTGACAATTTGCTACTCGGTTGGTGTGACATCAAATGTTGACAGGACTATGGGGAGTGGACTTGATGATGGCTGATCTAGAAGCCTTAAAGGTGTATGCTGGTTACATACAACTTGCTTCCAGAATTTGGTCTGTGCCTCTACCTGATCTATATGATCCGCAGAAGGTATCAGACTACTTCAACTGCCGGCCTCATGTCCTAGCATTCCGAATTATTGAGGTATTTGAAATGCTTCTTTGAATTATTGCCTTGTTTGCAAGTTAGGTTTGACCAAAAGCTTCGATAATTCAAGAGTTTATGATGGAGTTTAATAGTATTATGATGACAAAGTTTATTGCTTCTATTATTTCTATAAGTCGATATCTTTTTACGCGGCTATAGAATTAATCCGTTTTGGTCAACCCTGTTGGAAGAAATCATGCTACATCACCAATCACTTTACATGAAGACCACATGTTTTTGGTTCTGTTAAAAGAAATCGACCCGACAAATGTGAACATTGTGTTGGAGCTTAGATTCCTTCTGCCTTTTGTGCTCTGCATGGTGAGGAATAATATACTCAAATGAAGTTTATTCATCCAATTTTCTTTTTTTCTATATTGTACAAGCAACATTTTGAGATTCCATTTAGAAAGTGGATTTCCCTCTTCTATCAGAACTTGTAGTTTTGTTGCGAGGACTTGTGGGGGCATATGTTTACTCCTATATTGGTTATGCATTGGAGAGATCTTGGATATTTATACAAGGTCGAAAATCCAAATAATACCTTGTAGCTAGCTCTTTTAGTTAAGCTCCTAGATTGTTACAAATGTTATTAGAGTGAATCCACCCCATAACCCATGTGGACTATGGCATACTGCAGCATGGGCCCTTTTAGGGCTAATCACGGACCGTTGCAAATGGTATCAGAGCGGATTTGGCCTATGGACTATGTGGACTAGGATACACCATAGCATGATTTTTTTTTGGAGTTGACTATGAGCCGATCATGGTGTTTGTGATTGGATTTGAACTCTTAGCATGATAAGGATATCAAGACTTAAACAAGGAGAATATGCGAGGACCCTTGTGGGCATGTCTTGGTCCCACAATGATTTTGTACTTGTGAGATCTTGGGCAATTATACAAAGCTAAAAAATCTAATTAATAATACCTTTCAGCTAGTCTTGTTGGTAAGGTCTTGGGTTGTTACATACATATTGAACAACAAAGACCATGTATCATAGCATAAGCCTATTAGATAGGATTTCTGCAGCATGTATTGTATTTCTCTAACATGGTGCATCTGTAGGTAGTCTCTTCATTTGCCCTTGTTGCCTTAAAAATGCAAATGTCAAGAAGTTTCAGCTTGAGTAGGCATGGTGTGAGCAGGGATGACAGCTTATACACTTCACAATACTATATTGGGCTGCTTCTGAAAGAATCATTTCTGAATCTTGGACCAACTTTTGTCAAAGGTTAGAGAGTTATTGAACAAAAATATTTTGCATTAAAGTTAAAAAGTTACCAACTGCAGAATGAATACTAAAATATAAATCTGCTTATGTTCTATTTGAATCTTCACCGTTTTTCATTGTATTTGCCGAATGCCAGGTTGCTAATTACATGTCTCTGCTAATATATGCAGTTGGGCAGTCCCTATCTACAAGACCAGACATAATCGGTTCAGAAATTTCTAAGGTCGGACAAAGCTAACTGATATTCTCTCCTGTACTACCGTTGAGCCATAATTGGGACATAGTGGTGATAGTTGTGTGGATCATTTTAACATAAGAAATCAACTAAGGCTTGGTTTTATTATGCATTTTCTCTTATCTCAGGCACTTTCTGAATTGCATGACAAAATTCCTCCTTTTCCAAGGGCAGTTGCAGTGAAGATTATCGAGGAAGAACTAGGATGCCCTGTAGATAGCATGTTTAGCTATATTTCTGATGAGCCTGTAGCTGCTGCGTCATTTGGCCAGGTAATACTGCGTTTGAAAATTTGCTCTTATCTGTTATTCGAAACAAAATAAGCATGTGGTTCACGACGATGTCCTCCCCTGATTAAAACCCAAGTTTCAAATCTTGGTTTGGGAGCATGCTGTGTTCAAGGATCTCAACTGAATTGTCTCAGTTCTGGTCCAAAAACCTGCAAAAGTAGTATTTGCTTATAATAATTACACATAATGGAAAAAGGGTTGCACAAAGCATCAGGAATCAGTTAGAAAACAAATAAATAAGAGATAAATTAATATCTCAAAACTATTTTGACAAGGTTTTCTTGATATCTAACATAGCCCTGGATCAGGTCAAGATTCTGACATGCCAAGTATGAAAAAATGTTTTATGCATGGATGATATGTTAACTAGGGGCATACACAAAATTACATGTCCCCCAAAAGGCATAATCTACCATACTAAGCAAGAGGTGTCTATGAACTAAGAAATGAATTAATATATGTGATGTAGGACAATATGGGGTGTCTTTACATGTGATGGTGGACCAAGAAGCATGGATTAGGGTTTGGGTGAAAGGATCAAGGGTTTCATGAAACAGGGATAAGGTTTTTGAAGTGTTTTCTTTTCAACGGTTAATGATAAATGGCAAGAATTCTAGTGGTCTTAAGGGATCAAAGTAGAGCAAAATAAACTGATTATAGATCCAAGTATAATCAGGTCTAAGATCAATTATCAACAATAAAAAACGAACAGCAATAATATGGGATAATAGGAAAAATAGAAGAGCAATAGTTGAAAGATAGAAGAACCAGAGGGAACAAGAAGAAGAAATAAAGAGAAAAATAAGAGAAGGAGAGGGAAGATAGCTGAACCTTGGCTTCTTTACTTTCTTTCCATCAAATCATGTCGTAAACCATCTCCCAAAAGAGAGGATTGCAGCCTTTATATAGACTCAAACCCTGATAATGTTAAATCTTGACCATTGATCTCGAAACAAGTCCTAGCCATCAGTTAAAATATAAGAAAAAATTTGCAAGACACAAAAGCCCCTAACAAGTTGCTCCTATGGTACCATGAATAGTTCTTAATACAGTATCATGAATAGTACCATGAACAGTACTTGCTACAATAATGCTACAGCAACTTGATATTAAAGACTTTTTGGACATTTCTAAAACTCTTTGATAAACATGGACTGTTTGGAGTTTGGATCTTTTAAATTTGTACTCTCCCACATCATTCTCTTCCGTGGATCTCCTCCTCGAGATCTTGACAATTTGTGTTCTTGTACTGGACCATTGGAACTTCACTGTCTGATGATAGATACCCACATAAGTTTCTCTCATAGTCACATTGTTGATAGGTTGTTCTAATGTCCATCGATTGACAATGAACAAGCTGTGGATCCTCTGTTTAGTGGCAATGTTTGATGAAACTAACATATCAATATGGAATGGATCTTTATATTGTTTGATTCCAATTGTGGATTCTTGAGTGATGACATGATTTTGCCATAAGTGCTCTGCTTATGGATGCCCATTGTTTTGAACTTTTGGTCTTGTCTTTAAGAAGTCTAATGAACAATCAACTACAATATTTTTATTTGACAAATCTTCATTCTTGATTGTAGGCTGTCCATGTGATGAAGCTTCAATTTTATATTCATGTCACAATGATTCTTCAGTTTTGCGAGTCTTGACCTGTGGTTTTGCCTCAATTTCTTCAATACCTAATGCTGCTGCTATTTTATGTATTGTAGCATTTGTTGACATCACATCATTACTGATAGATGTCACTTTTGTGTCCAACTTCCCAAAAATATTTTTCTTGTATTTTACATACTGGTGAAGATCATTCATTTTGAAACCCAACTCCTCATTTCATTAACATGTTAAAGGGGAAAGAAACAAGAAGCAAATAGAAAGAATATCAAGAAATAAAACAAGGTAGGACTGTTTAGCTCTGATACTAAAATTGATGCAGGACAATAGGGGACTAGATTTGTTTCTGGGCGATGTTGGACCTAGAAGCGATAGATTAGGGTTTTGGAAAAAGGATTTAGTGGCAAAAGGACCTAGGAGAGTTTTTTAAGGGCTACTAAAGTATGGAAAGAATTCTAGTAGTCTTAAGGATTGAGGTACAACAATATAAACTGATTAAAGATCCAAGTATAATCAGATCTAAGATCAGTTATCAATCATATAAAATAAATAGTAATAATATGGAATCATAAGGAAAATAGAAGAGCATAGTGCAAAGATAGAAGAACAAAAGGGAAGAAGAATAAGAAGAAAGAAAGAAAACATCAGAGAAGGGGAGGGAAGATAGCTGAACCTTGGCTTCTTTGCTTTCTTTCAATCAAATCATCTCGAAAACCATCTTGATAATCAGATCTCAAGATATAAACTCATAACCTCAGCAATGTTAAATTTTGACCCTTGAACTCAACAAATTCTAGCCATCAATTGAAATATAAGAAAAAAATTTCTAAAAGACATAAAAACCTTTATAAGTTGTTGCTACAGTACCATAAAAAATACCTATGAATGGTACTCTCTACAGTAATGTCACAACAACTTGAAATTAAGAACTTTTATACATTACTTAAACTGCTTGATAAAGCATGGACTGCTTGGATCCTTTACATCTGTACTCTCCCACATCAATATGCTAATGAGTTAAAACTTAAAACCATAAAAAAAATGATAGAAAATTTCTTAAAAATCTTCCTACGTCCACATATATGTTTTATTCTTCCCCCTTAATCTAACCCATGCTATGGTAATTGTATCATGCACATTATTTCCTATCATGGCTTGATCCATTGATCTTACATCTTGTCATATCATGTACAGTGTTCTTCTGTTAAACAAACACTACAGTGGTTGTAATTTGAAAAAGGTAACTTCTGCTGGATGCTGGGAAACACAGTAAGAACTCAATATAAAGGAATCCGTTGGACAACTTACCTACATATAAGACATTTTGATGAAACCCGATTGAGGCATTTATATTTGCTTCTGTCTGGCTACTGCCTCCATCATATTCATAGTTTGATTTTACCTGACTTCTGCATCCATCTAAACGTTGCTGGTGCCTTTGTATGGTCCTTGTTGCTGATGCTTCCCACTGCCAGCTTTCTCGCATTTGCCTCCGCTACAATAATTGCTGCTGCTGCTGGTATGTTGCTGCTACCTTACTATGGCCACTGCCACTGGTTGCTGCCCTCATTTAGTTGTCCTGAGCTCTGGCATCACAGATAAATGGTGTTAAACAGAAGTTCCTGTTATCTTTGTAAAGCAAATAAAGGTAAAGGAAAATATAATGTTAAGTATGCCATGTTGGGGTGGGCCGGTGGGGGTGGTGGGTGGTGGGCTGGGTTTTACCAACATTAGCTACAGGTTGATTGAGTGGAAAGCATCTTATAAAACATAATGGAGAAAGGACGTATTACTATTTTATAAGCTTATCATCTTGATGTTACCAATTCGAAGTTGCTTGGCTGCCTTTTGCAACGTGTAATTCAGGTCTACCGAGGCTGTACACTTGATGGCAGTATTGTGGCTGTAAAAGTCCAGCGACCAGACTTGCTTCATGTGATTATGCGAGATATCTACATTTTACGTCTTGGGGTCAGTATTGACATGCATTGTAGATTTCATAACTTGCTTAATTTTGCGCTCTTTTTCTTTCTGCTCAAGTTGTTCTCTTCAAATGTTTTTATTTTAATTATTATTAACGAAACAACTGCTTGTGTTGTTCTAACAATTTGCCTATATCATATAACAAAATTGCAATGTTAGTCAAAACTCCACTTTCATGTATATGTAGCTTCTACTTACGAACTAGTACTTTAGTTCATCTATGCTGCATAAAACCAATATTTATCACTTTTTCTGATTAATAACTCGAGGTTAACACTACCAAAGTAAGAAGAGGCTAAGGTAGAAGTACATGTGCCAAAATGACAATGACAATTTTTTTTTGTCATTTTTCTATAATATCATGAGTACTAAGTCTTTCATGAGGGTAGATAATGGGGATCATGATGGAATTCAAGTCCACAAAAGGCAAGCAAAGAAACATATGAACCTTTGGATTGACTTGGATGACCTGGTGGCACGATATGGGAACTTCATGAATATCATGGAATATCATTGGTGTTTGTCAAGTTTTATATCTTATTGTCATTTGTTTTTATATTTTAATTATAGTTTCTGTTTTAGCCATGCTTTGTTGAGTATAGTTTATTGTTTGAAAAGGACTGAATTAAGTGATTAGATTAGTCACATGTTTTATTAAAAAGTCAAGAGGTCATTTTAGGAATTACATAAGAGGCAGGTTACTGTACATGATAATGTGGCATGAATAGCAATGCTACAGTGCTGTGCCTTTTTAAGGCTTCTTTGTTTTAGGTTTTTTCATGAACATTGTGTGCAGAATTTTCATCAATGAAATCAAAGTTCTCTTTCTCTTTTCCCTGCATGTGAGGCCTGAAATATGGGTGTGAGGCCCTAGAAAGTGATTCCCTATCAAAACGGTGTGAGATCGGTTTGTTTTCTTTTCTTCCTTCTGGAAATTATCTTTTCGCTGCATTTATTTTTTTTCTCTTTTCTCTCGTTTTTGCCATATTGTAGCCTAAAACAAATACACTTCTACTTCTCTCGCAGTAGTTACTTTGTAGCCATCAATTAACACCTATTTCTGGCTTTGATCTGTCTAAAACCTGATTCATGTGTCCAATCAGATTTGGAACTTCTGCAGACCTGTAAGCCCTCCTTCTTTGGTTCTAGAAAACCTCGCTGTAAATCAGCATATCCTAAATCTAGTTCTTGGAGGGCATCAATGATCACTATAACCGAAAAGAAAATCTCTTAAATTGGGCTGTCGTACATGATCTACATGTTAAAAACAGGAAAAAGACTGGATCTGGACAGTGATTGCAGCGTATTCACCTACATGAATGAAGATCTATTGCTTTGCATTCTTCAAGAATTCTAGTAATTTTCAATACTTTTGTTGCAGGATCATATACTTCATTTGTGAAAAGCTGTTGCCAGAATCTGATTTCAGGAAGTGGCATTTAGGCATCTATATCAAGCATCTCCTTTGCATTAGAATATGTTGTAATTTGAGTCCTAATACTGGTAGTTTCTTAATTTTAATTTCAGATTACTATTTAGTGTCGCATAGAATCATATTTCAATTACTTACATTCATAGTATTTAAGCTTTGAAAGGTCTGGGTTAGGATTTATCATATTTGTGTGGCATTAATTATTAGGTTCGCTAGGGTTGTCTTGCATCAGCATGCCATTTTGTGACTTATACGGCTGAAGCTCAGTCAAAAGATAGGGCATCCTTCATCATGTTGTGGAACTGGGCTTCCTCAGTGGTGAACTTGTATTTAGGTAAAAAAGATTCATCATCTTGTTGTAGAATGTGGGCTTCCTTTTGAATATTGCTCAATTACCACAAGTCATTACTGAAGTAGCTAACCGTGTCACAATAAATTCTGTATTTGTAATTTTGAAGAAGTTGATCAACTCTAGGGAGCAAGCCTACTATTGACATGTACCAACTATACCGTATTGTGCAAGTAATGTATTTATATGGTATCAAGGTTCGGCTCGGCATATGAGTTGAATTGGTTCATACCATTCCAAACCAAGTGGAATTGTCTTGTACGTAGGGGTGGCAATCGGGTCGGGTTGGGTCAGATACGGATTGGGTTAAATGCGGGTCGGGTAAAAAATTTATCAACCCAAACCTGACCTATATATTAAACAAGTCAAAATTTTAAATCTGAATCCAACTTGTTTATTAAACAAATAACCCAACCCGACCCACATAACTATTTATTAAACAGTTTAAACAGGTTAAAAGAGTCAAACAAGTTTTTAACGAGTTAAATGGATTTAAAAAATGAGTCGGGTTAAATATGTTAGAAATAGGTTAATCAGATTTCAAATAGGTTAAACATGTTTTAAACAGGTTAAATAGGTTGGGTCATAACCCGATCCAATTATTAAACGGGTCAAAAAGGGTTAAACAGATTAAGGGTTTAAACCTAAATCTAACCTATTTAATAAACATGTTTAGACGGTTGACCCATTTATGATCCAAACCTGTTTATGTCAATTCTAAACCTGCTTAAAGCAGGTCGTTCGTAGATCAGGTTGACGGGTTGGGTCATAAATTGTCCCCTTTACTTGTACCTTTTGAAATTAGAGGTGCATACCATACCATATCATACTATACTAATCTATACTGTCCGGTTGCAGGCGGTACTATAATAAAAAGTGAGAAAAAGAGGGGGTCGGGATATTTCTTGGAATGTGGTGCATGCGGTACTTTACTAAAATGGTAACATACTATTATGGTACCTGGTACTAAGATTGCGAACCTTGCAAGAAAAATTTACATACCATTAGGGTAATTATCCTATCTATCATATGTAATTGTAGTTTATTCAAACTATTTTGGTTTATTTGCATCCGGAAGCAAAATGATTGCAGACATATGTTATTGAAAATATGGGATAAACATAATGTATAACGGCTACATCTGATGGCACTAAATGAGTTCTAATTGAACAAATAATTGCTAACAGCTTGGTGCAAATTGCAAAATGAGGGCTGGCATGGGTTTAGGATCTTTGAAGATATGACATTCATATCTTTAGGTTAATGGTTATCACTAATTTGGAGTGGTTGGAGGGTGTACCAGCCAGCGACCGGTTCAGCATAGTACAAGTATTTGCTATGCCGTTTTAGGAAGTACCGAAAATAGGAAGAGAGGAGAAGAGGGAGGAAAGGAGGGAGGAAGGGGTAGGAGCTTCTAAACCCAAACCAAGCAAGAGAGAGAGAAACAAAAAGGGAGAGAGGAAGGGAGAGGGACCGAGGAAGGGGGAGGGTCGCTAGCTTACTGGTGAGAGGGAGCGAGTAGTAATGGCCATCAATATGAACGGTGGAGTGGGGATTGCGAGCGGCCGGGGAGGTGGGGGGGGGCGCTCCAAACCATCATGAGCATCAGAGGTTTGGGGGAGGGGGGTCGATCGAGTCTTCTTTTTTTTTTTGAGTTGATAGGGGCATCAATCGACTCGCACTTTTGAGCAAATAATTGGCGCTGAAGACTCAGACCTGCCAACTCAAATGGGCTGAAGGCTGAACTGTTGAATGTGTGGCACAACCCGAATTGACCGGTTCGGCATAGTTTGGCAATTCTTGAATAAAAAAAAGAATATTTTTTATATATCTAGAAAGGCTTCCTCATTGAATTTTTTTGAAATAAAATTCAGAAAAGGACAGATTCTTCAAGAGGATTCTGCATAAATCATTCTACTCAAAGCATTCTAGTTGGAATACTTTGTTGGTGCATTTGGGATATTTGAAACACACATATTTTAAAAGTATTAAAAAGAAACCAAAAATTGATCTCAAGGTTGTTATTCTTGTTGGAATGTAGCATATTACTTTAATTTAATGCAGCTAGATAAGAAATTGCAAGAATATTTGCTTTGGATATCTAGAAAAGGTTGCCTCATTGATAAGTTCTGTCAGCTTCCTCTCATAGAGTGTCCTTCATTGGTGCAACTGGAATATCCAAAACATATCTTTTGGTTGAAGATTTAAAGAGAAAGCACAAACTATGTTAGGATTGTTATTCTTGTTGGAAGGTATCATAAACTTTTAATTTAATCAATGCAGCTAGCATTTTTGAGGAAGGTAGCAAAAAGACAGAGTGATCTTAGTCTCTATGCTGATGAGCTTGGCAAAGGTTTAGTTGGCGAGTTGGATTACACAAAAGAAGCTGCAAATGCCTCTGAGTTTTTGGTATTTATATGCTAATGATTATTTATAGGTTTTCAATATAATAAGTTTTTTTTCCACTAATGATTTTTTTCTAGATTTTCAGTATAATATGTTTTTCCCCTCTCCCTCATGATTATCATATCTATGTTCTACAGGAAGCTCATTCCCAATATTCATTTATATCGGTTCCAAAAGTTCTTAGAAAATTAACCAGAAAGAGAGTTTTAACTATGGAGTGGATGATAGGTGAAAATCCAAATAACTTACTTATGCTATCCAGGGGATCTGGTCAAGGAGGTAATCATTACTCAGAGAGGATAAAATTGGAGGCCAAAACATGCATTCTTGATCTGGTGTGCACTGATTACTAGTAGAATTACTTTCTCCATTTCCATAACATCTATGTTAACATAATTGATTATAATTTGTGCATGTATTCATGTGCATGATACACTATGTCACCATGAGCTTGACTAGCATCCGCATGCCATGATTTTATCTGCTCTCATGCCCCGTAATAAATATAAGTCAAATGGTGATGTTTTTTCGTCATCTTCTGTCATAAGAAGAGGATGTATACGATGTACTTTCTACTATCTTTGAAAAGTCAACACAGTAGGTCTCAAAATCTGATTTTTTTAGGATTAGCTGGATTCGGTCTGCTGATTTGCTTAGTTGTATCTAAAATACACTGACTTTTAATTTGCAGATCAAACGAAGCTTTTCTTTATTTTTTATTTAAAATAAAATCAAAAGTCTTGTCATTTTGTATTGTGCAATAAGATATGCCATCTTGGTACTGGACCCCGTACCAGTACGAATCTATTACTATGTCAGTATGCCTGGTATGGGGGTTAGTTGGGCGTATCGATACTTGGTATGCCCCTCATACTGTATACCGATTCGATACTGGTACGATATGATATGGTTGGTACACACCGGTACCAACTGGTACGGCATTTCTTGTTTTACAATTTATTTGTACATCTTTTTCCTCTTCTAGTTGTGTTATTTGGCCTTGATCGAGACTAAAATTTTTAAACTTGCAACCTCAGATGAAGAAAACCTTCTTTTTTTTTCCAATTATATTTGAAGTATCTATCAACATATATTTTATTCCCTCCGATATACTTTCTTTGTTTTTCTTTTAGAAAAATTCTTCCTCCCCTTATTTTCATTTTTCTAGTCAATAAGTAAAAATTTCTAGAAATATGGAGTAAGATATACATATTTTACTTGTCGAACTTCAAATTTCATCTTTAACTTCATGTTTATTCTTTTTACTGCTCAACTTCATGGTATGTGTAATTTTTTAATGAAATCAAGCATAGTTACTTTTTTCAATATTTGAAAACTTATTGTTTTAGGAGTTATACATTTATTTCTATCCTGAAACAAAGTATGCATGCCATTTAAGTCCTGTCTCAGAGTTCAGGCTGTTAATTGTTGGTTAATTGCAATGGATCTTTCTATTTTACTAATGTACGTGGGTCCAACTTGTGGAAAAAAGAAAAATAGAAAATTGTATGGGATTGCTTCAAATTTAGACCCTTTCTTATTGCATGCGTGGTTATATGTGGGTTGTTAAGTGACTTTGCATTTTTTTTTTTGGTCTACTTATGATAAGGGAGGCAAGATGCCACCCTGTATTTTATTACTGAAAGAGAGTGACTATGCAAATGTAGGTGCCTCTGTTTTGTCATTCTCTGCTTATGACTACTACCATTTAACTCTTCTAAGTTTTCAGAGTTCAGGCTGTTAATTGTTGGTTAATTGCAATGGATCTTTCTATTTTACTAATGTACGTGGGTCCAACTTGTGGAAAAAAGAAAAATAGAAAATTGTATGGGATTGCTTCAAATTTAGACCCTTTCGTATTGCATGCGTGGTTATATGTGGGTTGTTAAGTGACTTTGCATTTTTTTTTTTTGTCTACTTATGATAAGGGAGGCAAGATGCCACCCTGTATTTTATTACTGAAAGAGAGTGACCATGCAAATGTAGGTGCCTCTGTTTTGTCATTCTCTGCTTATGACTACTACCATTTAACTTTTTTAAGTTCTTATAGTGAATCTGGTTAGAAAATCATGCATTTTCTTGGTGTAGATTCTTAGGAGATAAAACTTGAAACATGATCTCTGTTTTAGTATTTTTAATCAATCTCCATTTTACTCAGATTAGATAGCACAATCCAAATGAGCATAGCAGTTGAATAATTTCTCTATTTCAAATATCAAGGTTCCTCACAGTCAGGTTCAATGCAATTGTCCCCTATTAGTGGAGTACCCCTCTTCCTGATTAGGGTTTGAGGACAGCAATGGCTTGATGAACCGCTCCATTCACCCCATGTTGACCATGAAGTTTGCTTAAAGTCAGATTGGAAAAAGAGCGTATCAAAAAGTTAAATTCTGATCTGAGCAGGCTCGATAGAGGGAATACCCCAACCCTGAGAATTGGGACCTGGTCTTCCCATCCTAGTTGACATCCTAGCAAAATTTGTCTGTTGATAGCTGATGAACCTGGGGATCCCTTCCCGGAACCCATATGTGTTTCCATAGATCTTACAGTCGCAGGTTTGTTCGCAAGCAAATCATACCCATATTATTTCTAAACTCATTTTCTCAGTGATTCTAAACAAATCATACCCATATGTGTTTCCATAGAAAGTCTGTGTAATTTAAAAATTCTCATACAGGTTGGGATGATATGTAACTGAATACTGAATAGTGAATTCTTATGAATTTCTATTTTATTTAGTCTAAAATAAATTATATGTATTCCCTCTAGTTGAGTTGAAAATGATTAAACCAAGATATTGATATTTAGTCTATACTTTTTTAATACTGACATTCTCCTTCAAACCCAATATATCTATTAGTTTGTTAATTTTTTGGAAGATGGATTCTGATCAATTAATTTATCTATGCAACCCAATAACCATGCTATTTCATGTTTGTGTCAATTTAAGGTTAATAAAGGAGTGGAAGCTACACTAGTTCAACTTTTTGATACAGGCCTATTACATGCTGATCCTCATCCCGGGAACTTGCGTTATACACCTGAAGGATGTATTGGGTATGACAAACTTGTTTCATTCATGAGATATGCAATTCTTAGTTTCATTTGTGAAACAAAAATAATGGAGATGCCTTTAGTTGCATCATATCCAGTTGTGCACAAGAAGATTCACTTCAGCTGCTGAAAGATGCAGTAGTTCATTGGAATGACTCGGCATCTGCTCCTCTGCTTCGAAGTGAAATTGTTTTTCATGTTCTCTCTGTTTCTTTAAGAAGTGCGAATTGTTAATTTTTACCTAACTTTTTAGGTTTCTTGATTTTGGTTTGCTTTGTCGGATGGAGAAGAAACATCAGCTTGCTATGCTTGCTTTCATAGTGCACATAGTAAATGGAGACTGGGGTGCGCTTGTTTATGATTTGACTGAGATGGATATTGTTAGGCCCGGAACCAATCTACATCGTGTGAAAATGGTATTCCATTCATTACCAAATTTCTTTTTTCATCTTTTTAACTGAACATCTTAGCAAGGTGCTAAAAGAAGACCAGTTTGTTGTAGCATGTGCTTACATGCGACTTGTAGTAAGTGGTATGATAAAAGAGGGACAAAGTAGAGAACAAAAGGAAATGACCTAAATGGGAAACTATAATATTAAACTGCAAGCATCTAAGAGGGAGAAAAAAAGGCCATAAAAGAAGTGCTACAAGATAACATACCTGAATACATAGTTTACTCCTTTTCACGCATTCACTGAGATCACCGTGTGTTTTGATAGAGAAAACGACAAAAAGCTTAAAATTGGCTTATTTTTCCTTGCACACATTTATAGATATCTTAGCAGCAAGAGAAATACAAATGAACTTCGTAATTTCTTCTGATTATATCACCACTTGCCAGTTGGACAAAATTATCTTTTACAGAGTGTTCTTTAATTAGAGCTATGATTTGTAGCTGGTGTTCATGGAAAAAGGCTTGGATGATGATGATGGAATGCCTTTGTTGGCATCAGCTCTTATAAAACATAATTTCTCTGTTAAATTGGTTATAGGTTGCTTAGGAAGTGAATTTCAATTACTGATCATTAACTATATGATCCAAGGATGTCTTAATTTTACATAGTAATGATGGTTAAAAGGTTTGTGATGAGAAGGAAGACTCCTGGAAAAATAAGCAAATGATTAAATTTAAATTCCAAAAAGGTTCCGTACAAAGTGTGATGCAAGGTCCGCCGTATCGGTACCGGTGGCGTTCCGGATTGATACGAAACTGGTCCCGTACCGGTGGCGTACCGGTCCGAACCGGTGGCGTATCGGTCCGAACCGGTTCTTCAACAATAAATTACCGGTACCGGATTTCACGCTGATCCGGTACCGGATTTCACGCTGATCCGGTACCAGATTTCACGCTGATCCGGTACCGGTCCCAGGCCGGACCGGTACGTACCGGCCGGTACAGACCGGTACGGCAGACCATATGACATAGGCTAAATTTAGCATGGAGATCGGCACAGTAGCGTACTCCAGATAATAATGCAGACAAACAGTTGTGCAAATGATCTGCATCATACTATACTTTATTTTTTCATTCCTCTGTAGTTTTTATGAAAATATATGCTCAATATGTTTTCTTGCCTTTCCTTAATGTCCCAGGATTTGGAAGAGGCCTTGGATGAGGTAGTCTTCAATGATGGAATACCTGACATCAAGTTTAGTAGGGTGAGTATTTGACCTATATGTTACTTGTATAAGTTGTTTTAAATTTTCGTAGTAACAAAATAGTTTCAACTTTTTTCTTCTCTTCTACAGTCATGACACCGTGCTATTTTATCATTCATGTGGTGTCATGTGAATTATTATTGTTATGTTAGGATGGAATGTCAGCTAAGGTCTTGTATCCATATCGATCAAGGTTCTGAAAGTGCATGTATGAGGACATTAGATTCTGGGCTGGAATCATGAATTAGACTAAAACAGCATGACACTATTGTAGGTTCTTTTACTTAACACTGGAAGCTAAAAGAAGCAAGAATATATGGCATAACTCATTTGTTTAGATCAAACAAGTATTAGAATATTAGAGTGACAAGGATGATAACATCCTTAAAATGTTTTACAGCACAAAACATCCAAATATAAGGCACCACCATAACATGTGTGTGACTTCTACACTTACCATCTAATACAGTTTCCTTTTCACCAAACATCATGCTCTTTTTTTAATTTTACCTTTAGAATTAAAATTTAGTTTTAATCCGTTTTTATTGAAACCTATGTTACATGAAATGAAACCAGAAATACTTTGGCTTGAGGAACAACCAACACATGGCCCAAAACCAAAATTTATACCTTGAATTTCATTCATGTGCTTGTTTTGGTAACACTGGTTTTAACTATCATACCCAGTTATTCTTTTAAAACTCAAATTTGTTGCTACTTTAACAAACATCTAGAAATAGCATGCACTAATTGGTTTTTTGGGAAAT
Organism: Phoenix dactylifera; assembly: GCF_009389715.1. Classification (NCBI taxonomy): domain Eukaryota; kingdom Viridiplantae; phylum Streptophyta; class Magnoliopsida; order Arecales; family Arecaceae; genus Phoenix; species Phoenix dactylifera. Next base: position 39,239 of record NC_052409.1, on the reverse strand, counting down.
CAAAATTTAAAGATTTGTACACCTGTAAGGCTGTAACAATAAATAAAAAGTTGGGGCTTGAAGCCAATCATCGGTGAAGGCTTATTACCATAGAAAACACCCCCATCTATGCACAAGCAGCTCTTATACTTGCCATTGCTTTTGCCCACATGAAAACATTTCATCAATATACCGATTCAATATGCCTTTTTCTGATTACCCATCTAATAAGTTCATTTGGCTTTTCGATCATAACTACTTTCCACATCCACAAAAATCATGTGCAGCCTTTTCTTTCTATGAATATTATATTCATTATTTACCTGAGATAATTATATTCTTGGCATGATGTTAAATTGGTATTCTGAGTTGATATTACTTATTATTTTTAACCTTTTTTTTTTTCTGAACACCCTTTAAAATAGCTTGACGTCATGACTCACAAATTTATATATTGTTCTTATATATTAATTTTGTTGTGCATTTTTTCTTCATTTATATAGTATCCTGTCACTTGTAGGATCTCATGAGATAGATTCCTCTATTTTGTTTGCTCCACTCATTTTCAAATGATGATCTGTTACTTCAGCATGCTGATACAATGATTGTTATGCAACAATAATAAGTCATCTGATATACAACCTGCATAATCATTTTCATTCTTGATTTAGATATCAGCATACACAACACAGATTTTACTTAATTGTTTGAAAAAAAGATATTTGTCTGTTCTGGTGGCCAACAGTTACCCATGTTTTGCAGGTTCTAGGTAAAATTTGGTCCATAGCACTTAAGTATCAATTCCGTATGCCACCATATTATACATTGATCTTGCGCTCTCTAGCTTCCCTGGAAGGTTAGCTTATTCTATTCCCGTGTTGGCATGCACAGTGCACACATGTGTGACAACCACATGCATCACATAAATACATGTGCATGGCATGCACACTCAAATTATTATGTTTATAAGATTGTTTATAGTTGTTTTCATCATCAGGATTGGCACTGGCTGCAGATCAAAACTTTAAGACATTTCAATCTGCATACCCTTATGTTGTCCAGAAACTTCTTTATGATAATTCAGCTTCTACGAGGAGAATCTTATACTCGGTATACCTTTTTCTTTTTTCTGTTTGGTGCCTCTAGATTTATTTAACTTGGGTTTCTGCTTTTTATTGTTATTCTTCAATTATCTTTTACCTGTACTACTCCAAGTATGGTTTTATTTCACACCTTATTAGGGGTGCAAATGGGTCGGGTCGGATCCTGAGTGATCCCGATCTGATCCGGTTTTTTGTTCGGGTCCTAATTTTGAACCCAGACCTGATCCAGTTGAAGATTGGGTCGGGTCGAGTCGGGTCCGGGTCGGATTTGGATCGGGTTCGGGTCCGAATCGGATCCATTTTTTTTGAAAAAAATTTAGGCAAATTTAATTTGGTCATATCATAATTATGAGGTGCTGGGTGACCCATGACTCGAAAGACTTGCAATTGACCTCCGGTCAGAACAGATGACCCATGACTTACTAACTAAGTCGGCCTACAAGCCAATTTCATATCACACTAATTTTTATCTATATGACTGATTGGACGGAACTTGGTGTCTCCCAGCTCCCCTCTCACGAGGACAAAAAAAATCCCAGACCTTCTTCCAAAATCCAGTTCCATTGCAGAAAACTGGCACATGACCCATATTCAGTTCAGTGTTCCCTCACTTCCTCCCTGCAAAAGTAAAAAAAAACAAAAACCAAAAAACAGAACGAAAAAAAAAAGACAGCTACCGAGACACCAGAGGTATCAACAGTGTAATAGATCGAGAGAGAATCCTGATGGACCAATAGTGCCACGACCTACACACACACAAGAAAAAACTCTCTTTTGCTTTCCCCCCTCTCTCTCTCTTCGGGTCCATTCGGGTCTGTCCGGTAAACCCAGACCTGACCCAAAAAATGATTCGGGTCCAATTTTAGAACTCGATCCGGATCCGCGGGTCCTAAAATTCGGATCGGGTCGGGTCTATGCGGGTCGGGTCTCGGGTCGACCCGACCCATTTGCAACCTTACACCTTATTGATGTTTCACAGGGAACATTTTTTTTAATTAAACAATAAGATTGTCAGCATTCTCTTTAGCGTGGCTTGACAATAGAGTAAAAACCACAATATCAAAGCATGCCGTACCGGCCTGAATCGGACGGTACAGGGCATACCGTATCATATTGGTTTGATACCGGTATCCAGTATGGGTGGCATATGGATACTCAGTATACCAAAAAAATATTCTGTATCGTAGCGTACCAATATTATGCTAGTGTGGTACCGATATAGGGTCCGGTACCGAGACGGCGAACCTTGCACAATATTTTTCATTGTCATGTTTTATGCTTCTTTGCCAATAGATTTGAAACATGCTCCTCATTTAAAAAGCACTTCTTTTTTCAGTTATGTAGATATTACATTATGTATGCTTTGGTGCATAGCATCAGAAAATAACCACTTACATATAATAAATATAGATAGAGAATTTGGATAATGTTACTAGAGCTTAACCATAAAGGCAATTTTACAGAATGAAAGGAAAAAAACAATGTGTGAAATATATGAAGAAATTTCGCTAGAAAAAGAAATAATATGGGTTCATTGGGATGAGAAGAGAGCATCGAGATGGAATGATACTAATAAACATAGACTTGATTTAACATGGAAGAGCAGATTGTATAGGAAATGAAGATACCTGCTGGGTAAGAATTTGGTGATTGGAATATTGTAGGAGATAGAATATTTGAGTTTGCGATAATATGTAATTTAGGAGTTACATTCTATAAGATGAGAATTGGGCACTTAGATAATTCTAAAGCTGGTAAAGTTTGTTAAAAGCATATGCTCTCTCTTCTGGAATATGGAGTGCATGGGTCGTTAAAAGACATTAGGTTAGTGGTTGTTTTGCAGGTGGATCTCCCTCCCTTTCTCTCAAAAAAGACATTAGTCAGTGGTAGTTGATGCAGGTTTTAAGCCCATAGCTTAATGCTTTAGCTATTTCATGACATAAAATACTTAACGGGTGTGTGCATAAAAAAGAATCAAGAAAGAATGTACTTAAAGCTATCTACTTGAAGAGGAAAAGCTAGAGGTTGAATGATGTCAAAAATGGAGTAGAATGTAGACATAGTTGCGATGAAAGTAATGAAGGCTTTTGTTATCCTCTTTTTAGATGAAGTTATATTCCTTTAAGAAACCTAATGACTTTGAATATTATCTATATCAAGACTTTAAGTACCGACCAGTACCAGGCATATCTTACTATACCATTAGGGAACTAGTACTTGGCATGCTCCCTATATTAGGGAAAATTCTAGAGTTAGTAGGGGGCTTGGTTGCAAGTTCCAAAGTGCTGGCCATATATTTTTTTTCTGTTTTATGCGGCTCAAAAGACGTATCTTAACCTCATGCTATTTGTATATGGATGTGGTTCCTTGTTGATGAAATGGTTAGATCTCTACATTGGGATATGAGTGTTCATCTCTAAATATGTTGATATAGTTCACCGAGTCTTCCAACTGAAATTGATTCATTCTGTACCTTCATGTCCTGTTGGTAAATATTCTGCATAGAGAAACAGTAGGCTTACAATTTTCGATGCTCCCCATGTAGGTTGTCTTCAACAAAAGGAGGGAATTCCAGTGGAAATTTTTTTTGCTGTTTCTGAGAATAGGTTCAATGAGGTAAGCTGTGATATTTTTCTCAATAAACCTTGTGGAAGAATACATGATTGTTCCTCTTAATTTGATGACAATTTACTAGCACAAAGCAATAAGCTTTCTACAGAACTTTTGTTTTTTTTCTGCTTCCTTAGCAAAAGATTACTCAGCACTGAAGGTTTTCAACTACAGAAATGAAAACTGCAATGTGCTACCGCAATTTATTTCATTTAATAAGCTCACTTTTAAGGATGAAATATGTTGAGGACATGGTGGCTTTGGTATCCAAATTAGAGAAATACTAGCATTCTGGAGTTCTGCTCTGAACGAGTTTAAGCAGAAGACTTTGAATATTACGTACTCCAAAAATTTGTACTTATTCCTAGAGATATCACTGCCCTGCTTACTTGCATAGGATACTCTATCATTGTCAGCTCCTTATCCTTAACTTACAAGCCTATTCCTGTCTTTAAGTTCTGTGTTAAGGTTCGATTACTGTAATAGATGGATGTCAACCAGGTACCAAACTTATGTAGAATTTTTTTGGTCAAATATGGGCAAAAGAGGTGTTGCCACTAAGTCTGAATTGATAGGAAGTAGAGCATACTGTCATCAGTAAAGCAGTTTGATGTGCAACTGGGTAGCAACGCCCCAAGATAACACTGGACTTGAGAAGTTCTAGAAGAAATATAAAAAGACAAAACAGATATGTGGGACTGCATTTTTCAGAAAAATTATATGCTAAAGAGCCAAATTAAAGGACTGTATGATACCCTGTCATTGTTAGGGGAAAAATCTTTAGTTTTTTCCTCTAACTGAAAAATTTCTGTAAAAATATTTTAGGGATACAAGCTGCATTAAGTTATTTTCTACAGAAGTATTGAGATATGAACATAGATACTTTGAAGACCATCTCACATATAAAATTTTGATTCTATGTTACTTCGTGTATTGATTTCTTGAGGAAAGATTTGGGAGACTTCTTATATTGATTTCACTTGATCATAACATCAGATATCTTGTTTTTGTTTCACCTTGATTTTATTCTTACAAGCCAGGAACTTACTTGTATCCTATATGCTGCATGCAGAAATGGTACAAATGTGCATAACATGTTACTCACCTGCAAATCCTCTGCATACAGTCAAAATGTTCGAGAGGGGGTCTTTGAAGTTGCAAATCTAATCTTGCAGCTCTTACCATCAAAGGATGGTATCGTCCTAAGAAGACTTCTGATGACTGCGGTATGTGTTGTGACCTATACATGACCACACATCCATGTTAGTCACTGTTGTGGGAGTTTGCAAGCTTGGAAATCAGATTTGTCATATTTTATCTCAATGTGGCTGTTCTGTTTCCTTTCCCCTACATTATATTTTAGAGCATATAACACATAAACTAGAAACCTGTACACATGCATATATGAACTTCAAAATGCAAATAAGAAAGGGATAACATGGGAAAGAGCTCTAACAAGGGCAAACAATAAAGACCACAGCATGGTATTTACTAAAAATAAATGTGCAGCCTGTTTTTCTGAAGTGTGAATTGATTTGTTGTAATATGTTAAATAGAACTATAAAAGATATATAAAATTTAAATACAAGTGTCCAGATGAAGCGTACTGACATTCTCAAACATGAAAAGTTTCAGTATCTTTTTATATCCTGTATAATCATCTACAGAATGTAAGTGAGGATAAAGTTGATGAGTTAAGTGAGGATAATCATCTAGGTAGTTCAGTAGCCACTGCAACTTCATAGCAGAATGCTTGATTTATAACAATGAAGCACAAGTAGGCAAATGATCTCAAAGGTAGAGGGCATCAGGCAATCTTGCAAAAGATGCATGTAATTATTGTCAGCTTTGCCATCCTAGATCTTTCTATTTTCAGAATTTGGAAGTCTGAGCTTGCCGGTCGCTTGTTCGTAGCCATGCAAGTTGTCCACTTTGTGTTTAATGCATTTGTTAATCAGGTATTGAAGGAGGCTTAGACTAACCTGGTGCTTCTTCCATTGAACAGGATGCAACATCCTTAACTGGAGCAATGATTTCTAAAGATGCAACCTTCATCCGTCAACATCTTAGCTGGGCTATTGCTGATATAATCTGCCACTGGATGATTAAGGCTGTTGGATGGAATGAAGCACTAGGCCAGCATAATCATCAAGTGATTGTGGTGAAAGGACAGCAAGAGAGGCAAATGGACCTACCACCTGCACCTTCTACACATGTCTTGCAGAAAGTCCTAAGTGACCGCCGGATGAAAGTAATATTTTACAAGGTGCTGCACGATGTAAGAGGAGATCCCATATTGATGCTCAGGTTGTCTTGGAGTTCCTTCACAATCTTTGTGACAGCTGCAGCACTTGCACTGCATCGTTTTCTTGTCTACTGCTTAGGGGCACTCTTTACCTCTGTATCATTTGTACCGAGGCATGTTGCTGTCATGTAGTAAGCTATTGGAAAAATAGAGGAAAACCGACTCTTAGTGGTTACAAAAATGAAAGATTTCTTTATGTGCACCTTAACTGTATGGACAACTATAGGTAGACGATCAAGCCCTCTGATATAGATAGAAGGTGATATGATTGGAAGATTAAAGTAAGGGACCAGTAAATCTGGCTGACAAAATAATTTGAACGGATATTTACTGATCCACTCCCTGTCATCATGTTAACCCATGTGGGACTTGCATTCGAAGCTGAGATAAGCGGCAATATTGGTTGTTATATTGGTTGTTATCATACCTGCTGGATCATGATTAGGCGTCCAATGTCTATAGAACAAAAGAGGAGGAAATAGATAATTCTAATGCATTTTTTACAATCCTAATAGTATCAATAATGATTCAGTCCAATTGCCTTGCCAGCCTTGTCAAGGGAGGGGAACCAATCCAAAGAAATTATGATGGTTCTTGGATGCACTATTTCAGCATATAAGAAGGAAAGCAGTTCCTCTTGAAGATTTGAGTTTTGTAATATCTCCACTATTAAGATTCTTTTTCCAAATTTTAAACTTAAGCTTGGATCAATCCGGGAAGCCCTGCGGAGAAATCTCAGTGAACCGAGATATGAACAGAGAAATAGAATGCAAAAAATCTCGATGAACCGGGATATGAACCTAGTCTTTGATACCAACCCTTAAAAGTTTACCCTTTAATTATCTTCACTTGTATTAAACAATTCTAATGCATACCATACAACTGTTATATTCGATGACTCTTGGAGAAAAAAGGGAAAATATCTAACTATGCATGCTATACAATTGTTCCCAATTTATAATTATGTTTGCAAAAGTTTTCTTCCAACAGTACATATCCTTAAATTATCTTATCCATCTGCATAAAGTGTCAAGTCTATAAAGAGCAAAATCAGATGATCATAATATTTTCTTGTCGATTCTGCATTGAATCGAAACCCATTTCTGAGGGGGAGCCCTCTCGCCCACTCTGTTTTACTAATTTTGTAGATGAGAAAACCCTTTATAGGATGGGCTTTCATCGGGTAGAGGGTGACTGGATTAGGAGAGCCATAGACCCTGCTGCTTCCCCTTCTGCTCTACATCCAGATATTCTTTCTGTTCCTACTAATTTGCCCTCTAATTCCACACAAATCCCATCTTCATCTACCTGTGCTCCACCAACATCCGGCTTCTGCTTCTACTCCTTTCTAATTGAATGAAGATCTGATAAGGAGCCTAGTGAGCAGCATTGCAGATGAAGTGGCCTCAAGAAATCAAGTTGAATTCACTAGATTATCTGAGCAAATCTCTCAACTGCAAGAGAAACAGATTGCTCTGGAGCAAATGTCTCAAAATATTCAGCAGAGGTTCAATGAGTTAGAGAGGCCAATAGATATCTCGGAGTTTGCCAAGGAGGCTGCACTGCTCAGAGAAAGATCCACTGAGCGGATCATAAATTACATGGGTGAGTTTCATAAACTTCAGAAGAACAAGTTTTCCTCCATGATGACTTCACTGGAGCATGTCACACTTGAGTGAGAGCATTATTTTAATGATCTTGCATCTTCATCTAGACCATCCACCAGTAGACGGCATTCTTCCCGCCATCATGAGACCTCTTCTTCTTTTTCAGAGTGACTATGTACTGAATTGAGCTTCATTTTGGTGTACTTGTGCTCAATGTAAACCTTTTTTTTATATATACAATACAACTCTTTTGTAATACATCTGCAATGAAATGAAATTTCCTTCTGAGCAATTTCAATTTGTGTATTCCTTTTACTTATAATTGATTTAAATGAAATCTACTCCCCTATGGATGAATAACTTTTCTTTTTGCTGATGACAAAAAGGGGGTGAAGAATTAGGAGATGAATTAGTATAAGAATACATTGTTTGAGGGGGAGAAGAAGTATGCAATGAATAAGTAAGAATTTAAGAGAAGAATTAAATTTAATGTGGGATGAATAAAAAATGTTTGGGGTCATGCATTGGTTAAAATTTAAAATTATCATGCTCTGCTACATTGGTTAATTAAACTCGAATGCATTGATTGAATGGAGCTCTGATATATCAAAGCATAAATTCAGATTGAGAAGTTTTTTTTTAATAGTAAATAATGAAATGACAAGTACATGACTTAAGTAAGTATGAGCAAAACAATTGAGTGCATATTATGAATGCTTTTACAATTTCAAGTGAAAGGAGGACCCTTAAGTTTTAAAAGTTTATTGTTCATACCTTTCAACCTTTGGATAAACTAAATTATCAGATTGAATTCATTTTTATTCTTTTGACTCAACTCTTAGTATGTGTAAATTTATTTGCATATACTCAATGTTTTGTCATCATCGAAAAAGGAGTCGTCTCCCGCTTTTGGCGAGTCAACTCCGGAATATCGCGAGCCGTCTCCTAGAAGAGCGCCTGTATAGTACTTCTAAAGATGCCGCGAGTGAGTCGTCTCTCGAAGAACATGAGTCGTCTCCAATTTCAGCCGAGCCATCTCCAAGTCGCGCGAGTCGACTCCAATCTCAACGAATATATTGTCAGGCTGTACAGTCATGTCAGAATGGCTCTTTCACCTCTTCCAACGGCTATTTTTCGAAAATTTAAAGCTCTGAAAAGTGGTTATAAATAAAGTAGAGACGAATACAATAACAAACCAGGAGGATTAAAAGTTAACAACCACCAAAGAAGAGTTAGAGCATTTTCAAAGAGAAAAGAGGAATAATTGCGCCTACATCGATTTCAGAAGTATTCTTCACATTCAAGGCTCGATTTATTGATCCTCAACCACTGGTATATTCAAGAGAGGATTCAGAAAAGGAGAAGCCACATTTTCCTTCAGCTCAAATCTGTTTGAGAGCTTCTTCCTTTTCATATTGCTTATATTGTTAAATCTGCCTTTTTAGAAGCTGTAACTTCTAAACACCTATACTCTAATTTAGTTACTTGATTCAATCAGAAGATTGAACTAAGAGGATTGAGGTTTGTTGGTGAGCCAGTGAAAACCAACGTTATAAGGTTGTGGTTGGTGAGCTGGAAAAAACCAACTGGGTTGGATTGTGAGCCTGGAAAAATAATCGGATTGGTTCTAGTCGGTGAGCCTGTGAAAACCGACCGAGTTCGTTGTGATCTCGTAAAAACAATAAGTTAGGTTGTGAGCTTATAAAACAACCGGGTGTAATCATAGGAATTATAGTGAACTCCCAAGTGAGGCTTGGGGAAGTGGACGTAGCTATAAAATTCTGTACGTTTGTGTTGTGGTTTTTTGAGCATCTCTTCTTTATTGCTTTCTTTATAGGTTGATTAATCTCTTTAATTTAAAATCAAGAAAGCTTTCATAATTTTCATTAGATTAATCCAAAAAAATCTAAGTTTTATTTAGTACCCAATTCACCCCCCTCTTGGGTTGTCTACTGGGCAACATGGGGCCTGTTTGGCCGAAATTGAGTAGCCCCATCGTTGTGAGCAGGACGATCCATTTTGGCCCCCATCACAAGCTTAAGTTTGAAATTTAGAAAAAGAATCTTAATAGTGGAGATATTACAAAACTCAAATCTTCAGGAGGAACTGCTTTCCTTCTTATATGGTTTCCTTCTTATTTCAGTGGCTCGACCGAACCCATGTCCTTTCGAAATCATCCATCCATCCCATCCGCACCCTGCCCCTGCAGTGTCCGTCAGAGCTTGACTAGTTGTCCCTCTTCGGCTTATCACCCATTTAGACCTGTTCGTTCAGCCGAGCAAACTAGGGAGATGTCAAACCAAATTTCTTATCTGAAATGGCGACATTAGTGAGCTGGTTAAAATGCATGGAGTGAACAAGACTACCTTATTGGAATTTGAGTCTGGTGACCTTGTGTATGAATCGAGGGAAGGGCGGCTACTAAACGTTAAAGCAGCTAGCTCCCTCCTTTGCTTTTTTTTGGAGAGGAAAAGAGCATCGCAGCCGGCCTGCCCCCCACCTTTTTTTTTCCAGCCCCTAATAGGGCCCCCCTCTGATAAGGAAGAAAAGTTTATTCACACTTTAATGACAAATTCGGTCCGATGGCTGTTCTCTACTAACCACAAGGATATCGATACTCTATATTTAATTCTCAATGCCATTGCTGGAGTGATGGGCACATGCTTCTCGGTACTGATTCGTATTGAATTAGTCCAACTCGGCGATCAAATTTTTGGTGAGAATCATCAACTTTATAACGTGAGATTGGACGTCGACTTACCTTATTTTTTTTTATTGCTATCCAATCTAAGACAACGCTGATAGCTTGTAGTGAACAACCCCCTTATGAAACGCCTTTGCTTTGGTACTTAAGTAGTTAAGGCGAACAGCCCCCTTGTTACTATGATAAAGTGCGGTCTGCTTGCTGCCAAACCAACCCAGTTCGCCTTTCTTTTGAATCGAAGCTGATATGAAAAGCTTCGATCGTGATAAATAGAGCTCGTCACAAAAAAAAAGCATGATTGTCCCGAGTGTCTGCAGGCGAAATAGAGGCAAGGGGGAAAGCCTAGAAGGGAGCCACAAAAAGCTCTAGCAAATCGAGAGCAGTCCTCTACGGCTAAAAGCCAACAAAAAACCATCATAATTTCTTTAGATTGGTTCCCCACCCTTGACAAGGCTGGCAAGGCAATTGGATTAAATCATTGTTGATACTATTAGGATTGTAAAAAATGCATTAGAATTATTTTTGTCCTCTTTTATTCTATAGACACTGGACGCCTAATCATGATCCAGTAGGTATGATAACAACCAATATTGCCGCTTGTCTCAATTTCAAAGCTTCGAATGCAAGTCCCATGTGGGTTAACATGATGTCAACGAGTAGATTAGTAAATATCCTTTCAAATTATTTTGTCAGCCAAGTTTACAGCTCCCTTACTTTAATCTTCCAATCATATCACCTTCTATCTATATCGGACGGCTTGATCATCTACCTATAGTTGTCCATACAGTTAAGGTGCACATAAAGAAATCTTTCATTTTTGTAACCACTAAGAGTCGGTTTTCCTCTATTTTTCCAATAGCTTACTACATGACAGCAACATGCCTCGGTACAAATGATACAGAGGTAAAGAGTGCCCCTAAGCAGTAGACAAGAAAACGATGCAGTGCAAGTGCTGCAGCTGTCACAAAGATTGTGAAGGAACTCCAAGACAACCTGAGCATCAATATGGGATCTCCTCTTACATCGTGCAGCACCTTGTAAAATATTACTTTCATCCGGCGGTCACTTAGGACTTTCTGCAAGACATATGTAGAAGGTGCAGGTGGTAGGTCCATTTGCCTCTCTTGCTGTCCTTTCACCACAATCACTTGATGATTATGCTGGCCTAGTGCTTCATTCCATCCAACAGCCTTAATCATCCAGTGGCAGATTATATCAGCAATAGCCCAGCTAAGATGTTGACGGATGAAGGTTGCATCTTTAGAAATCATTGCTCCAGTTAAGGATGTTGCATCCTGTTCAATGGAAGAAGCACCAGGTTAGTCTAAGCCTCCTTCAATACCTGATTAACAAATGCATTAAACACAAAGTGGACAACTTGCATGGCTACGGACAAGCGACCGGCAAGCTCAAACTTCCAATTTCTGAAAATAGAAAGATCTAGGATGGCAAAGCTGACAATAATTACATGCATCTTTTGCAAGATTGCCTGATGCCCTCTACCTTTGAGATCATTTGCCTACTTGTGCTTCATTGTTATAAATCAAGCATTCTGCTATGAAGTTGCAGTGGCTACTGAACTACCTAGATGATTATCCTCACTTAACTCATCAACTTTATCCTCACTTACATTCTGTAGATGATCATATAGAATATAAATAGATACTGGAACTTTTCATGTTTGAGGATGTCAGCACGCTTCATCTGGACATTAGTATTTAAATTTTATATATCTTTTATAGTTCTATTTAATATGTTACAACAAGTCAATTCACACTTTAGAAAAACATACTGCACATTTATTTTTAGTAAATACCATGCTGTGGTTTTTATTGTTTGCCCTTGTTAGAGCTCTTTCCCATGTTATCCCTTTCTTATTTGCATTTTGAAGTTCATATATGCATGTGTACAAGTTTCTGGTTTATGTGTTATATGCTCTAAAATATAATGTAGGGGAAAGGAAACAGAACAGCCACATTGAGATAAAATATAACAAATCTGATTTCAAAGCTTGCAAACTTCTACAACAGTGACTAACATGGATGTGTGGTCATGTATAGGTCACAACACATACCGCAGTCATCAGAAGTCTTCTTAGGACGATACCATCCTTTGATGGTAAGAGCTGCAAGATTAGATTTGCAACTTCAAAGACCCCCTCTCGAACATTTTGACTGTATGCAGAGGATTTGCAGGTGAGTAACATGTTATGCACATTTGTACCATTTCTGCATGCAGCATATAGGATACAAGTAAGTTCCTGGCTTGTAAGAATAAAATCAAGGTGAAACAAAAACAAGATATCTGATGTTATGATCAAGTGAAATCAATATAAGAAGTCTCCCAAATCTTTCCTCAAGAAATCAATACACGAAGTAACATAGAATCAAAATTTTATATGTGAGATGGTCTTCAAAGTATCTATGTTCATATCTCAATGCTTCCGTAGAAAATAACTTAATGCAGCTTGCATCCCTAAAATATTTTTCCAGAAAATTTTCAGTTAGAGGAAAAAACTAAAGATTTTTCCCCTAACAATGACAGAGTATCATACAGTCCTTTAATTTGGCTCTTTAGCATATAATTTTTCTGAAAAATGCAGTCCCACATATCTGTTTTGTCTTTTTATATTTCTTCTAGAACTTCTCAATTCCAGTGTTATCTTGGGGCGTTGCTACCCAGTTGCACATCAAACTGCTTTACCGATGACAGTATGCTCTACTTCCTATCCATTCAGACTTGGTGGCAGCACCTCTTTTGCCCATATTTGACCAAAAAATTTCTACATAAGTTTGGTACCAGGTTGACATCCGTCACTTACAGTAATCGAACCTTAACACAGAACTTAAAGACAGGAATAGGCTTGCAAGTTAAGGATAAGGAGCTGACAATGATAAGAGTATCCTATGCAAGTAAGCAGGGCAGTGATATCTCTAGGAATAAGTACAAATTTTTGGAGTACGTAATATTCAAGTCTTCTGCTTAAACTTGTTCAGAGCAGAACTCCAGAATGCTAGTATTTCTCTAATTTGGATACCAAATCCACCATGTCCTTAACATATTTCATCCTTAAAAGTGAGCTTATTAAATGAAAGAAATTGCGGTAGCACATTGTAGTTTTCATTTCTGTCGTTGAAAACCTTCAGTGCTGAGTAATCTTTTGCTAAGGAAGCAGAAAAAACATAAGTTCTATAGAAAGCTTATTGCTTTGTGCTAGTAAATTGTCATCAAATTAAGAGATGAACACTCATATCCCAATGCAGAGATCTAACCATTTCATCAACAAGGAACCACATCCATATACAAATAGCATGAGGTTAAGATACTGTCTTTTGAGCTGCATAAAACAGAAATGGCCAGCACTTTGAAACTTGCAACCAAGCCCCCTACTAACTCTAGAATTTTCTATCCAGCTAATGCCATAATCTCAACCCATAGAATATCCTTTTTTGTTACCTTCTTTAAGCATCTAATATAAGAGCAGTGTCAGTATAGGGAGCATGCCAAGTACTAGTTCCCTAATGGTATGGTAAGATACGCCTCGTACTGGTCAGTACTTAAAGTCTTGATAAAGATAATATTCAAAGTCATTAGGTTTCTTAAAGGAATATAACTTCATCTAAAAAGAGGATAACAAAAGCCTTCATTATTTTCATCGAAACTATGTCTACATTCTACTCCATTTTTGACATCATTCAACCTCTAACTTTTCCGCTTCAAGTAGATAGCTTTAAGTACATTCTTTCTTGATTCTTTTTTATGCACACACCCGTAAGTATTTTATGTCATGAAATAGCTAAATCATTAAGCTATGGGCTTAAAACCTGCATCAACTACCACTGACTAATGTCTTTTTTGAGAGAAAGGGAGGGAGATCCACCTGCAAAACAACCACTAACCAATGTTATATAATATGAGCTCCATCCTTCTGTAACTTTAATGACCCATGCACTCCATATTCCAGAAGAGAGAGCATATGCTTTTAACAAACTTTACCAGCTTTAGAATTATCTAAGCGCCCAATTCTCATCTTATAGAATGTATCTCCTAAATTACATATTATTGCAAACTCAAATATTCTATCTCCTACAATATTCCAATCACCAAATTCTTCCCCAGCAGGTATCTTCATTTCCTATACAATCTGCTCTTCCATGTTAAATCAAGCCTATGTTTATTAGCATATGATGGAGGGCAAAATAGATCGTCAATGCTCCCAACAATGGGACTACCCAATTTCGGCCAAATAGGCCCCAGCACCGACTGAGCCGCACATCGGCTCCGCTAAGAGCCAGTCTGAGCTCGGACTTTGCCGAAGGCACAGTCGACCTCGACCGAATCTCTCCACTGTTGCGACCTACAACAACCTTCTGACGCTTATGATGACGTCTCGAGCCCGAGTTCGGGATGCCCCAAAAGCTTCTTCATCTTCGAGGTGCCAGCAGGTATTCGCCGACCCGCCCCGATCAAGCTCGGGGCGCCTCCTGTATTCGCCGACCCGCCCCGACCAAGCTCAGGGCGTCTTCTGTATTCGCCGACCCACCCCAACCAAGCTTGGGGCGCCTTGTGTATTCGTCGACCCACCTCAAGCCTCCAGCTCGGAGCGCTTTATTGAGGAAGCTAAGCCGACCTCATCAAATATGTGGTGTAACCTCTCACCGAGCCCAGCCTCGCCAACAGCCGCATCCACTTGCGTACCTACGCCTACCTGTGTGGCCGTACATTGTAAACACCTTCGCGCCGTGTTTTGCTTGATGGCCAGCGACAGTCAAGGACAATGCCTTTCTACTCCAACCATACCCTGCTACGACTGTCAACGCCTTACCGTTTACAAGGACGGATGGCACCGTACGCCACAAGCAAACTCTGGCTGCGTGCCATCCCCACTCATGATGGGAACGGGCCATATCTCCGCCATTTGGGTGCCCCTACAGGAACAATAAATAGTCCCATCAGGTAACGTCTAAGGAACTTTTGGCTAGACCAACTGAGCTCCACTCTAACTTGATCATTAGAGGACCCTTACCGGAAGCATCAGTAAGGCTTTGTGCAGGTACACCGTCATGCGGGAGGTGGCTCTCATCCTCTTCAACACTCTAGTGGCTCCCTTGACTCCTTCGGCATGGTCACCCTCTGGCCATATTTGAACCACAACATTTGGCGTTAGAGGAAGGGCCTGAGTCGCGACCATAAGATTAAGGAGTCACGGAGCTCCAAATGCATCGAGTAGCCGGGTACCATCGCCCGACCACTCCCTTCAAAGTCCACCCCCTGCAACGCCTGCACCAGCGGACCAGATTCCTCAAGTCCAGCCAGAGTAGTTTTACCTACTCGCTCAGCAAGTCCAAGCTCTTACCGCAGCTGTTCAAAGCCTTCAGCTGGTAAGAGCCTCATCTATCAGCTCGATAGGAAAATCGAGGAAGTGGGGCGACAAATCCAGATGCTCCGGGATCAAGTTGCGGAGCGCCACAAGGAGCACCGTCGATTAAGCAGATCCCCCTGGAGGTCCGGTAAATATGCCCCCCTCCAAAGTTTCAGAAAGTACACTCCCCTCATATCCTCCTGGACAGAAATCCTCATGGAAATTAAGGATCACGGCTACATCCGACCTCTACTAAAGATGCGACCATTGGGGTCGCGGAAGTGTTCGGACAAATATTGCCGCTTCCATAGAGACCACGGTCATGACACGGAGGACTGTTACCAGCTCCATGATAAGATTGAAGCGATTGTCCGCCAAGGTTTGTCGAGTCGGTTTGTCTGTAGCCAAGCCGACAGAATGGAGCTTGAGGGACAGAGCTCGGAGCTGTGCAACGGGCCCAATGACAATCGTCTCAACGTGGGCGCCATCAACACCGCACACGTGCATCCCACATGCTAGCTGCTTCTTGACTTTGGGGGTAGAAAAGAGGCTGCACCCCCATCAATCCGGGTCTGACGACCCGGGATGTAAGCTAC
Source organism: Phoenix dactylifera (assembly GCF_009389715.1). Lineage (NCBI taxonomy): Eukaryota > Viridiplantae > Streptophyta > Magnoliopsida > Arecales > Arecaceae > Phoenix > Phoenix dactylifera. Next base: position 22,973 of record NC_052409.1, on the reverse strand, counting down.
AACCCCCGAATGGAACTTTAGCCCCTCCAGGTCATGATTTTTAAATCCCAGAACGGGTCAATTAATAAAGTTACCCTCTAGAATTTCTCCAAAGCGTCTCTTAAATGCCTTAATGGGCTCGACACGTTCCGGTTGCCTCCGCAACACGAGTTATATATCGACGAATCTACAAAGTCATCCCTCGAGCTCGGCTCGGGATGCCCTGCAGCATCGACCGAGAGCCAAAGAGCCTCACGATTGCAGGATCTATCTGCAAAGTCGTCCCTCGAGCTCGGCTCGGAACGTCCTGCAGCATCGACCGAAAGCCAAAGGGCCTCGCGACTGCAGGATCTATCTGCAAAGTCGTCCCTCAAGCTCGGCTCGCGACGCCCTGCAGCATCGACCGAGAGCCAAAGAGCCTCGCGACGACAAGGATTTACAAGTACGCCCCCGATCTAAGTGGAGGGCACTCTGCGGCATCAACAGGGAGCCGCTGAAGAGCTCCCCCCACCGCAGCAATCTACAAGGTGCCCTGATCCAGATGGGGGCATTTTCTATTCTCGAGCTGGTGCCGACCCTCGAGCGGACTTCTATTCTCCAGCTGGTGCCGACCCTCGAGCGGACTTCTATTCTCCAGCTGGTGCCGATCCTCGAGGGGATTTCTATTCTCGAGCTGGTCTCAAATCGGTTTTCCTTGTTCACCAACGTCGCCCTTCGAGCCAGGTTCAAGGTGACTTGCGATATCAAATAAAGAGCTGCAAGCTCATTCGACTGCAGGGTTATCTCCAAGCTGGAAGTAAATGCCGAGCACGAAGACTTCGGCAAACACCCGACATATCTCCTGCTACGCAAGATAGGCCCGAACTTAAGTTATGCAGTTCGAATTTTGGTAACCAGACAGAAAATAGGACAAGCTCAAATGCCTAGTTAGATTTCAAAGACAAAGCAAAACAAGCACAAATACTTGGTCTAAGGTATAGCGTGCTGAAAGAAATGCATACTTTATTGGTATCAAAAAGGGCCAAGGGCCAAATACAAGAGAGCCCGACCTCGAGGTTGGGTTGAATACAAAAGGCCCAGGTGGCCGACTTTACAAAAATAAAAATAAAAGCTAGTCGACTTGAACGACCTCTACACTGACCTCAGGAGCGGCTTTCGTTCCGATAGTAGCCTCAGGAGTGGTTTCTACACTAACCTCAAGGCCAGCCTCAAGAACGGCTTCTGATTTCGTCCCAGTGGCGACTTCGGGGATGATCTCTGGCCTAATTTCGGGGATGATCTCTGCGGCACCCCCGATCACTTCAACAACCTCATCCAGATTCGGCTTAAGGCCACTAAGGTCGACTGCAAGGCAGAGTCATTGGGCTTGACCACGATAATTTTTAAAGCCTTGGATCATGGCACTAGTAGCCCCCTTTGCCAACTCGTCAACGTACTCCACCGACTGACGAAACTTCTTAACGGCCTCGCAGGCAAGTCGCGCGCCCCCCAGCCTCAAGGCCTCAACTTCGTCCCGCTGGCCATTCAGAGCAGCTTCGAGCTCGAAGATACGGCCTACGGCGGACGAGCAAGCCTGAGAGTGCTCGACCTCCATATCTTGAATTTGGGCGAGCATGTCCTTAATCAGAACTTCAGCTGCCCGTACCTTCTTTCTGGCCCTTCGAAGCCGCTGCTCGGCAACTGCAGCCTTCTTCTCGGCCTTGCGCCACTGTTGCTCAACAATTGTCGCCTGTTCCTCGGCCTCTTGTTGTCGCTGCGCAGCAGTTATCACGTGAGCCTCGGCCTTCTGTCTCCGAAGCTCAGCATGCTCCATCCTCGGCCCGAGTGCCCTTATCTCCTTCCGCTGAAAGAATAGTGCCCTAAAAGCCAACCGCAATCTGTATTACAATAGAATTTCTTTTATTTTTCAGATCATGTACATGACATTTTGATTATAAATAAAAGGCATTATGTTTCATTATTTGTTGTATCTTATATTTGTGATGAACCCCATAGATTAGGGCAATGGTTTTAAGGCTATGATGAGATCATGCCAGTGAGACCTAAAACTCTAAGACCCTAATCTAAGATATTCCTAATTTTTTGGTACATTGAGTCGGAGATCAATGCTACCGGTAAGACTAGCACATCTTATGTATGCTCGATGCAGAGGGTGATTGATCTCACAGTCACTTGTGTGGAGACACTAATACAAAGATGTGGATGCTCATTAAATGAATGAGTGCACTGAATTGACCTGCCAAGAGAATATCTTATGGAGTCTTACTTATATGTCAAAAGATGATTCTCTTAGTGGAAGTTGTGCAACTGATCCTTTGACCTAAGATCACCATGGTATCTTGTGTACATGAATCCATATTTTGGTTTACACTCATTCATGACAATAAATTGTGTAGGTCTTCTGAATATGGTGAATTGTGTACAAAGATTATGAGTAGATCAACAAGAAATCAATCACTTCTAATAAGAGTAGACCGCATCCTACTTACTCTAATCATATGATAATTCAGAAAATCTTTGATTAAAGTAGAATGAAAATTAGAAAGAATTTCTAATATTTTATTATTCGAATTATCATTAGAAGATTGAGAGAGACATGAATATGTAATTGAGTTTGACATAGATCGACACTCGTATCATATTCAGGATGCAGTATGATTGAAGCATTGAATTGCACGATAACTTGCCACTGAAGGGTACGTTTGGTATTTCCACCAAATTTCATATCTTTTGGATAGACATGATACGTTGCTAGACATCAATTTTTTCTTGTAGATTTGATCGAATTAAAAAGTTTAATTCGATCACTAATTAGAAAGGGTTGTAATTGTTAAGTTCGGGTTCGCACAGTTTTGACCTAAATCGATTAGAAGAGTTCTAATCAAGTTAGGACAACTAGCTCCTGCACCTACTGTTGGCTAGATATGGAACCCAATGGGTCACACACAAGAAAACTGATCAAGGATCTAATTAGATTAGACAATGTTTGCAAGATGAACATGCTAGCATGTGTTGCAAACCCTAGCTCCTGATTTGAATTGGATTCGAATCTGATTCTTGATTTGGATTAATCTAATTTGATTAGATCATATCCTGGTTTGGGTTGGCCAAGAGTTGGCACCTAATTGGCTTGGTTTGAACCAAATTGGATTATGTTTGATGACTCATTCACTTTTGACCATTAGATCTTCATCAACCGTTGGACGAAGACATAATGGTGAGTTGGTTTGAACCATAGTCTGCCGTATCGGTCCGGCCTGGGACCGGTATCGGATCAGCGTGAAATCCGGTACCGGTAGTTTATTGTTCGGACCGGTACGGGACCAGTTCGGACCGGTACGCCACCGGTTCAGACCGGTACGGGACCGATTTCGTACCGGTCCGGTACGGGACCGATTTCGTACCGGTCCGGGCCGCCACTGGTACGCCGACCGATACCGATACGGCGGACCTTGATTTGAACCCAATTGGATTGGGTTAGATAGAGCCTTCACTCATAACCATTGGATCTTCATCAGCCGTTGGATGAAGATACAATGGGATTGAGGTGAGGCGCCTTGGATTTGGACCATTGGATCTTCATCAGCCGTTGGATGAAGACACAATGGGATTGAGGTGAAGCGCCTTGGATTTGAACCCTTGGATCATCATCAACCGTTAGATCATGGAATGCCGTACCGGCCCGTACCGGCCGGTACGGGCCGGTACGTACCGGTCCGGTCCTAGACCGGTACCGGAACGGATAAAAAACCGGTATTTTCCGGTTTTTTATCCGAACCGGCCGGTACGGGTGCGTACCGGCCGGTTCGGGCCCGTACCGGCCGGTTCAGAGCCCGTACCGGCCGGTACGGGCCTCGTACCGGTGCGAACCGGCCGGTTCGCACCGGTACGATTTTTTTTTTTTAGAACCACAGCGCCGCGCGCTGTGGTTTTTGAAACCACCGGTACCGGCCGGTACGGACCGGACCGGACCGGTACCGTACCGGTCCGGCCGGCCACCGGTACGCCGACCGGTACCGGTACGGCGGACCTTGCGTTAGATGATGAGATAACCAATGAATGGCGTGAGGATGATGGCGTGAGAAGCATTTTGAGTGCATGAATTGAATTAGCGTATCATGAAGAGGCGCCTCTTGGTTGGATAAGGATGAAACACAACTAACTTCTTAACTGATAGGCGTTTCATACTTATCTAATACATCTCCTTTTATTTGATAGCGCCCCATCTTTGGATACGTCTCCTCCTTATGGGTGCGCCTCCTAATCGCACGCCTCCTCATGATGAGGCATTTGGATGGGATGCATCTTTTGGTGATGCATCCCCATGCCAACTATAAATAGGAGTGCGCTCCCGGGGTTTTTAATCATCCGCATTCCAAACCAACTCTCTCTCTTATCCTTCTTTCTTACAAGTATTCTTTCTTTCTAACATCTCTTTCCTAGTTTGTCCTAAGCCAAGACAAGGAGGTCTCCTTTAGGACAAAACGCTTAAAAGATTTAGAAAGAGGAAGAAAATTAGAAAGCAAGGAAAGCAAGCCAATTGAGTTCTTTGGAAAAATTCAGCATCAAGGATCAAGTTCTTTGGAGTTAGAGTCTTGAACCCAAGTCCTATGTAGATCAACATTGGAGGGTGAACACTTGGACACCTCGTGAAAATTCTGCATATTGGATTTAGCGTTGAAGGTATTCCTTTATTCCTATATTTATATTTATTTGTTTGATTGTTACCATTAAGGTGATCTTGGCTCATTAGGGTTTGATGTAACGAGATTTTATTAAGAAATTCTTTGAAATCCCGCACTTCCGCTACACCTCTACATCGCTATGAAACCCTACAGTTGTATCAGAGACAACCTCTATTGGTTCAATCAAATGATCATGCATGTTGTAGGATTCATATTTGCTATGAGATAGCAATATTATATGATTGTTATATGCTATGAGATGCAATGTTATATGTTGTAGTATGTCTATAGGAATGCTATGTATGTATATGTTACATTTATAGAATGTGCAAGAGACCATAAAGCCCTCATAAAAATTATATCAAGTAGTAGTGCAAAATACTTTAAGCTGACTCATTCTGGATCAATTGATCAATTGGTGTCTAGGAAAGTGTCAAAGGTGGTTACTTAATTAGGACCGTTGCAAAAGCATGGAGAGCCTCCCACCTACTTACCTGGCCAATTTGGTTAATTATCTTTTATGAATAGCTTAATGTTGAAAAACACTACTCCTAGCCTTCCTTCATGCCTCGACACTATTTTGTCAAGATCCATGCTAGTTTGTTGTGCTAACACAAGGCTTGCTATGGAGACTGATATAATATTGTCTTGGTGCATTAAGATGCTTATGACATCTTAATATGTTGCTTTGTTGTGCTAACACAAGGGCAGCATTATTCAAATATGACTGTATGGAAATGAAGGGTCTGACTTAACTAAAACATTATAGTTTGTTGTGCTAACACAAGGTTATAAGTATTTTAGAGGACAAGATAATGTTGAGAATTGCATGAGATGCAATTGAAAAAAGTTTTCTACCTTTGAACTCATAAAAGTTTGTTGTGCTAACACAAGGCTTTTATGAGGAATTAGGATCTCAACCCCACTAAGAAAATCAATTAGAATTTTCTCGTTTATCATAGGAGAGCTATGATATTCAATAAAATAGTGGAAGTAACAATTAGATAAAAGTCCTTATCTAATTGTATGTATGTCATAATGATTGGTCTGCTTATATTAGTTTTGTTCTTTGCTTATGTAGAATTAATTATGAATTAATAGCTTCTTCACTATCACTGAGAGGCATCTTGGATGCCAACAAGTTGACCGGTCCAAACTATATGGAGAAACTTTCTTACATCCTTGAAACCCCTAATCTTGGAATGATAAGGGATGATGCTACTGAAGAAGAGGTTGCCACACACAAGATGTGGAAGAATGACAGTTTAACTGTCAAGTGTATCATGCTGGCCTCCATGAGTAATGAATTGTAAAGGCAGCATGATAGCATGAATACTTTTTCTATACTTCTCAATATAAAGGAGCTGTATGTAGAGCAGAGTAGAACTGCTAGATATGAGATATCTAAGCAATTATTCCGTGCAAGGATGAATGAAGGGACATTCGTGCAAAACCATGTTCTTATGGTTATTGACTAAATCACTAGATTGAGTCAATTAGGTTTTGCTATGGATGGTGAGCTAATTCAGAATTTGATCCTGCAGTCACTCCCTAAATCCTTCTCTCAGTTTGTTGTGAATTATCACATGAACAAACTGAAGACCTCTTTACCCGAGCTGTTGAATATGCTCAAGATAGCCGAGACCCATATTAAGAAAGATAAGGGTCCACTCCTTATAGATAAAAGGAGGTCAAGCAGTAAGGGTTCTAAGAAAAGATTGAACCATAAAAGTAGCAAGATGAAGAGGAAGAAAGGAAAGAAAATCTCCGGATCAAGTACCTGTTTCCATTGCGGCAAGGAAGGCCACTAGAAAAGGAATTGCAGGAGTTTTCTTGCAACTGTAAAGCCTGATGCAAAAGTTGCGTCAAAAGGTATGTTTATGTTACATGCCGGTTTGTCATTAAGTTCTTCAAATTCAAATTCATGAATATTGGATACCGGCTGTGGTTCTCATATATGCAAGTCATTGCATGGACTACAGAGAATTAAAAGTTTGAAGAAAGGTGACTTTGAGCTTTATTGCGCTGGAGAAGAGTCCATCCAAGCTGAAGCTGTTAGAACCTACAGATTGGAGTTGCCATCGAGCAAGCTCTTGGAGATGAAAAACTGTTATTATATACCAAAAATTATTAGAAATATAATTTCTATTCCTTTATTATTAAAGGAAGGATTTGAAATTAATGTAAAGAGCAATGTTTGCTCTATTTCTTTTTCTAATGAATTTTATTGCAATGGCATTATGGAAAATGGTCTTCTAGTTCTGTTTCTTAATGACAATGTCTATCATATTGATAAAAGCAACAAAAGGAAGAGAGAAAAGGTGAATAATACCCTCCTTTGGCATTGCCGACTTGGTCACATAAATGAATCGAGAATAAACAAGTTGCACAAAGAAGAGTTCTTTGATCCTTATGAATCATTAGGAACTTGTGAATCTTGTCTTATAAAAAAAATGACCAAATCTCCATTCACTGGACATGGAGAAAGGGCAAGTGAGTTATTAGGACTTGTGCATACAGATGTATGTGGTCCTATGACAACTCCAGCTAGATGTGGATACTCTTACTTCATCACATGCACTGATGATTTATCAAAGTTCGGATATGTGTATCTTATGAAACATAAATATGAAACCTTTGATAAGTTTAAAGAGTATCAAAGTATGGTGGAAAAACAAACTGGAAAGAGTATTAAAATCCTTCGATCAGATCGAAGAGGTGAATACCTTTCTAGTGAGTTTTTAAATCATCTTAAGAAAAAGGATGTTCTCTCTGAATAGACACCTCCGTATACGCCATAGTTAAATGGTGTAGCAGAAAAAAGTAATCGTACTCTATTAAATATGGTACGATCCATGATGTGTTTTACAGACCTTTCTATTTTCTTCTGGGGTTTTGTCCTAGAGACTACTGCATACGTATTAAACAGGGTACCGTCTAAATCTGTATCTAGCACTCCATATAAGATATGGAGAGGTAAGAAGCCAAATCTTAAGTACCTTAAGGTATGGGGCTGTCAAGCTTATGTCAAAAGAAATTTTAGACACAAGCTAAGTGCTAGATCAGATAAGTGTGTATTTGTAGGTTATCCTAAAGAGAGTATAGGATATCTCTTCTATCATCTTACTGAACAAAGATTTTTGTTAATAAGCATGCCACTTTCTTGGAGAAAGAATTTATCCTAGAAAAGGGCAAAGATAGGAGAATTGAACTTGAAGAAGTTCAAGACCTACAAATGGAGACACAAGATATTCCTCAACCAGATATACCCATGGATGAGGTACAACCACACACATCTTCTCTCCGAAGGTAGGTTAGAGTGCGAAGAGCACCTGAGAGGTATGGATTTATTATTGAGAATGATGAAGCCCACATCATTGAGAACGATGATCCTCTGACCTATTTTGAAGTTATCATGAGTAGGGACTCTGACAAATGGCTAGAGGCCATGAAATCTGAAATAGACTCAACGTACACCAACCAAGTATGGACTTTGGTTAATGCACTAGAGGGTGTAAATCCTATAGGTTGCAAGTGGGTCTATAAGAAAAATATTGGAGCAGATGGCCAAGTAGAAACCTATAAGGCCAGATTGGTGGCAAAAGATTTCAGGCAAAGGTAAGAAATTGACTATGATGAAACTTTTTTGCCAGTTGCCATGCTTAAATTTATTCGAATTTTGCTTGCAATAGCTGCATACTATAATTATAAAATCTGGCAGATGGATGTCAAAACCACCTTCCTTAATAGTTATCTTAAGGAAGAGATTTATATGACTCAGCCAGAAGGATTTGTTTCAAGTGGAAGAACAAATAAAGTATGCAAGCTTAAGAAATCCATTTATGAATTAAAGCAAGCGTCGAGGAGTTGGAACATCCATTTTGATATGACAGTCAAAGAGTTTGGCTTTATCAAAAATATGGATGAATCTTATGTGTATAAGAAGACAAGTAGGAGTGCCATTGTCTTCTTAATTTTGTATGTAGATGACATACACATCATTGGAAATGATATTCCAATGATGTAATCGATCAAGACTTGGCTATCAAAAATGTTTTCCATGAAAGACTTGGGTGAAGCATCCTATATACTTGGTATAAAGATCTATAGGGATAGATCTAAAAGGATGCTAGGCTTGTCCCAGTCTAGGTACATAGATCATGTGCTGAAAAGATTTAGCATTGATGGAAGTAAAAAAAGTTACTTACCCATAGGTCATGGCATACGTCTCTCTAAGAAGATGTCTCCTAAGACACCTGAAGAAAGGAATAGAATTAATTTATTCTCTATGCTTCAGCAATAGGATCAATTATGTATGCTTATGCTATGTACCAGGCCTGATGTTGCTTATGCCTTCAGCATAGCAAGCAAGTTTCAGGCTGATCCAGGAGATGATCATTGGAAAGCAGTGAAAAGCATTCTTAACTACTTGAGAAGGACTAAAGATGGTTTTCTAGTATATGGAGGATCTGAGTTGAAACTAGAAGGATATTTTGATTCTAGTTTTCAGTCAGACCAGATGATAGCAAGTCCATTTTAGGGTATATCTTTACCCTGTATGGTGGTGCAGTGAGTTGAAAGAGTTTCAAGCAGCAAACTGTAGCTGACTCAGTCACTGAGGCAGAATACATTGCTATAAGTGAAGCTGCTAAGAAAGCGGTCTGGCGAAAGAACCAAGATCTCATCACAAATCCAAGCACATTCTAAGACGCTTCCACCTTGTTCGAGAGATTGTCGAGAGACAAGATATCATGATTGAACGAATAGATATAAAGAACAACCTAGCAGATCTATTCACTAAAGCTTTACCTCAACAGCAGTTTGATCGCCAGCTTGATTGTATAGGGTTAAAGTTTAAGGACGATTGGCTTTAGTGCAAGTGGGAGAATGAAAGAATAGTGCCCTAAAAGCCAACCACAATCTGTATTGCGATAGGGTTTCTTTTGTTTTTTCAGATCATGTACATGACATTTTGATTATAAATAAAAGGCATTATATTTCATCATTTACTGCATCTTATATTTATGATGAACCCCATAGATTAGGGCAATGGTTTTAGGGCTATGATGAGATCATGCCAATGAGACCTAAAATTCTAAAACCCTAATCTAAGATATTTTCAGTTTTGGTACATTGAGTCAAGGATCAATGCTACCAGTAAGACTGGCACATCTTATGTATGCTCGATGCAGAGAGTAATTGATCTCATAGTCACTTATGTGGAGACACTAATACAAAGATTTAGGGGCTCATTAGAGAAATGAGTTGCCAAAAGAATATCTTATGGAGTCTTACTTATATGTTAAAAGATGATTCTCTTTGTGAGAGTTGTGCAACTGATCCTTTGACCTGAGATCACCATGGTATCTTGTGCATATGAATCCATGTTTTGGTTTACACTCATTTATGACAATAAGTTATGTACGGAGTCTTCTGGATATGGTAAATTGTGCACGAAGGTTATGGGTAGGTCAACAAAGAATCAATCACTTCTAGTAAGAGTAGACTGCATCCTACTTACTTTAATCATATGATAATTCAGAAAATCTTTGATCAAAGTAGAATGAAAATTAGAAAGAGTTCCTAATGTTTCATTGTTCGAATTATCATTAGAAGATTGAGAGAGACATGAATATGTAATTGAGTTTGACATAGATCCACACTCGTATACATATTCAGGATGCAGTATGATTGAAGGATTGAATTGCACGATAACTTGCCACTGAAGGGTACGTTTGGTATTTCCACCAAATTCCATATCTTCCGGATAGACATGATACATTGCTAGACGTCAATCTTGTCTTGTAGGTTTGATTGAATTAAAGAGTTTAATTCGATCACCAATTAGAAAGGGTTCTAATTGTTAAGTTCGAGTTCGCACAGTTTAGACCTAAATCAATTAGAAGAGTTATAATCAAGTTAGGACAACTAGCACCCGCACCTACTAATGGCTAGGTATGGAACCCAATGGGTCACACACAAGGGAACTGATAAAGGCTCTAATTAGATTAGAACATGTTTGTAAGATGAACATGCTAGCACGTGTTGCAAATCCTAGCTCCTGATTTGAATTGGATTCGAATCTAATTCTTGATTTGGATTAATCTAATTTGATTAGATCATATCCTGGTTTGGGTTGGTCAAGAGTTGGCACCTAATTGGCTTGGTTTGAACCTAATTGGATTAGGTTTAATGACTCATTCATTTTTGACCATTAGATCTTCATCAATTGTTAGATGAAGACATAATGGTGAGTTGGTTTGAACCTAATTAGATTGGGTTATATAGAGCCTTCACTCATAACCATTGGATCTTCATCAGCCGTTGGATGAAGACATAATGGGATTAAGGTGAGGCGCTTTGGATTTGAACCCTTGGATCATCATCAACTGTTGGATGATGAGATAACCAATGAATGGCGTGAGGATGATGGTGTGAGAAGCATTTCGAGCGCATGAATTGAATTAACGTATCATGAAGAGGCGCCTCTTGGTTAGATAAGGATGAAACACAACTAACTTCTTGTCTGATACGTGTTTCATACTTATCTAATACGTCTCCTTTTATTTGATAGCACCCCATCCTTGGATACGTCTCCTCCTTATGGGCGCCCCTTCTTATCACATGCCTCCTCATGATGAGGCATGTGGATGGGATGCATTCTTTGGTGATGCATCCCCATGCCAACTATAAATAGGAGTGCGCTTCCAGGGTTTTTAATCATCCGCATTCCAAACAAACTCTCTTTCATATCCTTCTTTCTTACAAGTATTCTTTCTTTCTAACATCTCTTTCCTAGTTTGTCCTAAGCCAAGACAAGGAGGTCTTCTTTAGGACAAAAAGCTTAGAAGGAGATTTAGAAAGAGAAAGAAAATTAGAAAGCAAGGAAAGCAAGCCAATTGAGTTCTTTGGAAGAATCCAGCCTCAAGGATCAAGTTCTTTGGAGTTAGAGTCTTGAACCCAGTTCCTGTGTGGATCAATGTTGGAGGGTGAACACTTAGGCACCTCGTAGAAATTCTGCATATTAGATTTAGCATTGAAGGTATTCCTTTATTCCTATATTTATATTTATTTGTTTGATTATTACCATTAAGGTGATCTTGGCTCATTAGGGTATGATGTAACGGAATTTTGTTAAGAAATTTTTTGAAATCCCGCGCTTCTGCTGCACCCCTACATCACTATGAAACCCTACACCCGGCAGGCGAGAATGTTGGACGCTAGCATGTCAACCACATGGAGGGAATGGCACAAAAGATAAAGTCAGTGGAGGTCGAGCACTTGCAAAGAAAATGAATGAGGAATAGGAGGGCTGCGTCACTCACCTGGATGCTGGCTGAATAAGCATGACGAGCGAAGTCGTCAAAGTCCTCTTCCATTAGAGCTCGACCGCGCGGGAGCATAATACCGTGCACGAGCTCACGAGCAACGTCGCCAGACTCAAGGGCCATGTTGTCCTCGAACACGCAACACTGATGCCGCAATCGCCTCCTTCCGGATTCCGAAGGACTGGAGTCGATCCCAGCTGAGGTTGGAGCCTCAGGAGGAGCCGAAACCTTGGCTGAAGTCGGAGCCTCAAGGGAAACCGCAGCCCCAGCGGATGTCAAGGACACGAAGGGAGTTGGGAGCTCGAGCCTGCTCCCGAGCTCAAGACCCGATTCATGTAACCGGACGGCCTCTCCAACCTCCTGAATTTGGCCGATAGACACGACCGCCACTTGATCAGAAGGGCCCCCTCCTGGCGCCAATGGGGGCACCTCGGCCTCCACTACAAGAACCTGATCGGATCTAGCCCGAGCAGGGACGGCGGCCTCAATCAGAGCTAGCTCACTCTGCTCAATTCCAGAGCCAGAGGCAGCTTCGGCTTTCTTCGGCCTCCGTTCAGACTGAGCCCCCTCCGAGGCGGCCACCCTCTTCCTATATCTGGCCATTAATGTCTCAGCGCTGAAGATCATTCATGCAATATCTGGCGATAAAAGATCTTATTAGAATCCGACGTGGAAAAAGGAATGGAGCAGCTGTGCTACTCTTACCCTTGAGGCAAGCTAGGCTCAGGCTAACATTTACTAAGGCCTCCTCGCTGAGTAGGTCGAAAAGCCGTGGAGTTCATTCTAGTCCGAGCAAACTGTCTAGAATGCCCTGCTCGGACTGTGATAACTGAGGGAGCCTGTTATTCGCCAAGGCCAGCGGAATGCTCCAGGTCGGATTAAACCCCCACGATCACTCGGAGGAAACAAAGAAAAATTTATCCTTCCACCCATAAATGGAGGAAGGAATGCCTCCAAAGAGCTAGAGCTTGCGGCCTCCTCGGAAGGAGAAGTACCACCATCCTTTGTCTGCGGGATTGCCTTTTAATATAAAGCAACTCCGGAAGACACTCATCAAGGGGGACAGACCATGTGCAAGGCAGAGGGCGAGGAAGCCGATTATCATTCTCCACAAGTTTGGGGCGCTGTGCGGGCACAAGATGGTAAGTCGTCAGAAGCTCGTCCACGAACCCGTGCAGAGGGAACCTCACCCCCGCTCGGAGCTTTTCTATATACACCCCGATCCAACCTTTAGGCGGGTTGGTGACTCGCCCTCCGAGGTCCAGAAGCTTGAGGACAAACTCCAGAGGAAAGAAGAACCGAGCTCGAACCGAGCCTAGATCCTCATCACTCATGAGCGAGCCGGTCCCATACGGACCTTGGCCCACCTCGAGCTCAACCTCCTCCATATCGGAAGAAGCATGGGCTAGAGATGAACCTACACCGAGCATCAAGGCCCTCGTAGGCGAACTCATTGCTTTGGTCCCAGAATTATAAAGAAGGAAGAAAGGAAACTCTCCGAGCGACCGAGAGAGGGATAAAACGCATACACGAAAGTTCGCCGAAGAAGATGACTGGAAAAAGGAAGAATGATTGCCGGGGATCGAAAATAACGCTCGACGCAAAGGTCGACGGGAAGCTCCCAAAACACTCAAAAAAAAGCTCGAACACCACAACAATGGTGGTTGGAAAGAAAGGAGGTAGAGGCAGAAAGGATCAAATAGCGACCCTAGGGTCCCCTCCAGGTCTTATTTAGCCCACTACAACAGTTCTGATCAGATAGACTAAGCGATCAGGCGAGCTAAACTCCGCCACGTGGCAGGCCTCGAAACGACCTCAACAAATCTTTCCGAATCGCGGCACTAAATACCGTCATTATGGCGAGGTGCTTCGGAGAGCGGAACATTAATAACCGGCCTCTCGCATTCCGTTAGGCGAGGTGCTTCGGAGAACGGGACATTAATAGCCGGCCTCTCATGTTCCATCAGGCAAGGCGCTTCGAAGAACGAGGCATTAATAATCGCCCCCTTCGCGTTCCATCCAGCAACCTCTCGGAAAGGAGCGCAGAGCGTGCACGTGGAACATTAAGAAGCTCCCACGGCGGTTTCTGCTTAGGGCAACGTGGCAGCCTAAGCCACCTAAGTCCGGCCCCAAAAGCCTGACTCAAAGCCCTCAGCTATAAGATACACCAAGTGTTTCCTACTCGGCGCACGCATCTTCGCAAGCGCTTGGCCACACCACAGGACGACCAACAATTCGACTACTTCTTTCACCCGAGACACAGAGTAACTCGACTTCCGAAGTTGGGGGGCAAATGATGGGGGGCAAAATGGATCGTCAATGCTCACAACAATGGGACCACCCAATTTCGGCCAAATAGGCCCCAGCACCGACTGAGCCGGACATCGGCTCCGCTAAGAGCCAGTCCGAGATCGGACTTCATCGAAGGCACAGTCGACCTCAGCCGAATCTCTCTGCTGCCGCGACCTACAGCAACATTCTGACGCTTATGATGACGTCCCGAGCCCGAGCTCGGGACGCCCCAAAAGCTTCTTCGACCTCGAGGCGCTTTCCGTATTCGCCGACCCGCCCCGACTAAGCTCTAGGCGCCTCTTGTATTCGCCGATCCGCCCCGATCAAGCTTGGGGCACCTTCTGTATTCGCTGATCCACCTCGACCCTCGAGCTCGGGATGCTTTATTGAGGAAGCTAAGCCGACCTCATCAAATATGTGGTGTGACCTCTCACCGAGCCCAGCCTCGCCAATAGCTGCATCCACTTGCGTACCTACGCCCACCTGTGTGGCCGTACATTGTAAACACCTTCGCGCCGTGCTTTGCTTGCTGGCCAACGACAGTCAAGGACAATGCCTTGCTACTCCAGCCGTACCCTGCTACAACTGTCAACGCCTTACCACTCACCAATGTAGGGAAAAGGAAACAGAACAGCCATATTGAGATAAAATCTTACAAATCTGATTTCAAAGCTTGCAAACTCCTACAGCAGTGACTAACATGGATGTGTGGTCATGTATAGGTCACAACACATACCGCAGTCATCAGAATTCTTAGGATGATACCATCCTTTGATGGTAAGAGCTGCAAGACTAGATTTTGCAACTTCAAAGACCCCCTCTCGTACATTTTGACTGTATGCAAAGGATTTGCAGGTGACTAACACGTTATGCACATTTGTACCATTTCTGCATGCAGCATATAGGATACAAGTGAGTTCCTGGCTTGTAAGAATAAAATCAAGGTGAAACAAAAACAAGATATCTGATGTTATGATCAAGTGAAATCAATATAAGAAGTCTCCCAAATCTTTCCTCAAGAAATCAATATGCTAAGACCGGAAAACGTGGGTTCCTCAACCAGAAAGAGATTGTGGGGAGACAAGATCCGACCATGTCGGTCATAAAGAAATCCAATCCGGCCAAAGTTCCTGAGTTAGTCAAAAAAAATCAATGAAAGTACGTTTTGGATCGAACTAATCCATTGACACAAATCGTTCATGGGCAAAAATGGAGTTATTTGGGTCCTGGAGGATTGACAGGGCGAAGTAACATAGAATCAAAATGTTATGTGTGAGATGGTCTTCAAAGTATCTATGTTCATATCTCAATACTTCTGTAAAAAATAACTTAATGCAGCTTGTATCCCTAAAATATTTTTACAGAAATTTTTCAGTTAGAGGAAAAAACGAAAGATTTTTCCCCTAACAATGACAGAGTATCATACTGTCCTTTAATTTGGCTCTTTAGCATATAATTTTTTCTGAAAAATGCAGTCCCACATATCTGTTTTGTCTTTTTATATTTCTTCTAGAACTTCTCAAGTCCAGTGTTATCTTGGGGCGTTGCTACCCAGTTGCACATCAAACTGCTTTACCGATGACAGTATGCTCTACTTCCTATCAATTCAGACTTAGTGGCAGCACCTCTTTTGCCCATATTTGACCAAAACATTTCTACATAAGTTTGGTACCAGGTTGACATCCGCCTATTACAGTAATCGAACCTTAACACAGAATTTAAAGACAGGAATAGGCTTGTAAGTTAAGGATGAGGAGCTGACAATGATATAGTATCCTATGCAAGTAAGCAAGGCAGTGATATCTCTAGGAATAAGTACAAATTTTTGGAGTACGTAATATTCAAAGTTTTCTGCTTAAACTTGTTCAGAGCAGAACTCCAGAATGCTAGTATTTCTCTAATTTGGATACCAAAGCCACCATGTCCTCAATATATTTCATCCTTAAAAGTGAGCTTATTAAATGAAATAAATTGCGGTAGCACATTGTAGTTTTCATTTCTGTAGTTGAAAACCTTCAGTGCTGAGTAATCTTTTGCTAAGGAAGCAGAAAAAAAACAAAAGTTCTGTAGAAAGCTTATTGCTTTGTGCTAGTAAATTGTCATCAAATTAAGAGGAACAATCATGTATTCTTCCACAAGGTTTATTGAGAAAAATATCACAGCTTACCTCATTGAACCTATTCTCAGAAACAGCAAAAAAAATTTCCACTGGAATTCCCTCCTTTTGTTGAAGACAACCTACATGGGGAGCATCGAAAATTGTAAGCCTACTGTTTCTCTATGCAGAATATTTACCAACAGGACATGAAGGTACAGAATGAATCAATTTCAGTTGGAAGACTTGGTGAACTATGTCAACATATATAGAGATGAACACTCATATCCCAATGCAGAGATCTAACCATTTCATCAACAAGGAACCACATCCATATACAAATAGCATGAGGTTAAGATACGTCTTTTGAGCCGCATAAAACAGAAAAAAAAAATATGGCCAGCACTTTGAAACTTGCAACCAAGCCCCCTAC
Source organism: Phoenix dactylifera (assembly GCF_009389715.1). NCBI lineage: Eukaryota > Viridiplantae > Streptophyta > Magnoliopsida > Arecales > Arecaceae > Phoenix > Phoenix dactylifera. The sequence continues at coordinate 6,161 of NC_052409.1, read as the reverse complement.
TAACTCTATAATTTTCTATCCAGCTAATGCCATAATCTCAACCCATAGAATATCCTTTTTTGTTACCTTCTTTAAGCATCTAATATAAGAGCAGTGTCAGTATAGGGAGCATGCCAAGTACTAGTTCCCTAATGGTATAGTAAGATATGCCTCGTACTGGTCGGTACTTAAAGTCTTGATAAAGATAATATTCAAAGTCATTAGGTTTCTTAAAGGAATATAACTTCATCTAAAAAGAGGATAACAAAAGCCTTCATTACTTTCATCGCAACTATGTCTACATTCTACTCCATTTTTGACATCATTCAACCTCTAACTTTTCCACTTCAAGTAGATAGCTTTAAGTACATTCTTTCTTGATTCTTTTTTATGCACACACCCGTAAGTATTTTATGTCATGAAATAGCTAAATCATTAAGCTATGGGCTTAAAACCTGCATCAACTACCACTGACTAATGTCTTTTTTGAGAGAAAGGGAGGGAGATCCACCTGCAAAACAACCAATAACAAATGTTATATAATATGAGCTCCATCCTATTGTAACTTTAACAACCCATGCACTCCATATTCCAGAAGAGAAACTTTACCAGCTTTAGAATTATCTAAGTGCCCAATTCTCATCTTATAGAATGTAACTCCTAAATTACATATTATCGCAAACTCAAATATTCTATCTCCTACAATATTCCAATCACCAAATTCTTCTTCCCCAGCAGGTATCTTCATTTCCTATACAATCTGCTCTTCCATGTTAAATCAAGTCTTTATTAGTATCATTCCATCTCGATGCTCTCTTCTCATCCCAATGAATACATGTTATTTCTTTTTCTAGCGAAATTTCTTCATATATTTCACACATTGTTTTTTCCTTTCATTCTGTAAAATTGCCTTTATGGTTAAGCTGTAGTAACATTATCTAAATTCTCCATCTATATTTATTATATGTAAGTGATTATTTTCTGATGCTATGCAGTATGCACCAAAGCATACATAATGTAATATCTACATAACTAAAAAAGGAGTGCTTTTTAAATGAGGAGCATGTTTCAAATATGTTGGCAAAGAAGTATAAAACATGACAATGAAAAATATTATGCAAGGTTCGCCGTCTCCGTACCGGACCTTGTATCAGTACCACACTAGCACAGTGTTGGTACACTATGATACAGAATTTTTTTTGGTATACTGAGTGTCGGTATGCCACCCATATCGGATATCGGTACCAAACCAATATGGTACGGTATGTCCTGTACCGCCCGATTCAGGCCGGTACGGCATACCTTGATATTGTGGTTTTTACTCTATTGTCTAGCCACGCTAAAGCGAATGCTGACAACCTTGTTGTTTAATTAAAAAAAATGTTCCATGTGAAACATCAATAAGGTGTGAAATAAAACCATACTTGGAGTAGTACAGGTAAAAGATAATTGAAGAATAACAATAAAAAGCATAAACGCAAGTTAAACAAATCTGGAGGCGCCAAACAGAAAAAAGAAAAAGGTATACCGAGTATAACATTCTCCTTGTAGAAGCTGAATTATCATAAAGAAGTTTCTGGACAACATAAGGGTATGCAGATTGAAATGTCTTAAAATTTTGATCTGCAGCCAGTGCCAATCCTGATGATGAAAACAACTATAAACAATCTTAAACATAATAATTCGAGTGTGCATGCCATGCACATGTATTTCTATGACGCATGTGGTTGTCACCCATGTGTGCACTGTGCATGCCAACACGGGAATAGAATAAGCTAACCTTCCAGGGAAGCTAGAGAGCACAAGACCAATGTATAATATGGTGGCATACGGAATTGATACTTAAGTGCTATGGACCAAATTTTACCTAGAACCTGCAAAACATGGGTAACTGTTGGCCACCAGAACAGACAAAGATCTTTTTTCAAACAATTAAGTAAAATCTGTGTTGTGTATGCTGATATCTAAATCAAGAATGAACATGATTATGCAGGTTACAAATATCAGATGACTTATTATTGTTGCATAACAATCATTGTATCCGCATGCTGAAGTAACAGATCATCATTTGAAAATGAGTGGAGCAAACAAAATAGAGGAATCTATCTGAGATCCTACAAGTGACAGGATACCATATAAATGAAGAAAAAATGCACAACAAAATTAATATATAAGAACAATATATAAATTTGTGAGTCATGACGTCAAGCTATTTTAAAGGGTGTTCAGAAAAAAAAAGGTTAAAAAAAATAAGTAATATCAACTCAGAATACCAATTTAACATCATGCCAAGAATATAATTATCTCAGGTAAATGATGAATATAATATTCGTAGAAAGAAAAGGCTGCACATGATTTTTGTGGATGTGGAAAGTAGTTATGATCGAAAAGCCAAATGAACTTATTAGGTGGGTAATCAGAAAAAGACATATTGAATCTGTATATTGATGAAATGTTTTCATGTGGGCAAAAGCAATTGCAAGTATAAGAGCTGCTTGTGCATAGATGGGGGTGTTTTCTATGGTAATAAGCCTTCACCAATGATTGGCTTCAAGCCCCAACTTTTTATTTATTGTTACAGCCTTACAGGTGTACTAATCTTTGAATTTTGATATCCCAAAAAACCAATTAGTGCATGCTATTTCTAGATGTTTGTTAAAGTAGCAACAAATTTGAGTTTTAAAAGAATAACTGGGTATGATAGTTAAAACCTAGTGTTACCAAAACAAGCACATGAATGAAATTCAAGGTATAAATTTTGGTTTTGGGCCATGTGTTGGTTGTTCCTCAAGCCAAAGTATTTCTGGTTTCATTTCAGGTAAAATAGGTTTCAATAAAACCGGATTAAAACTTAATTTTAATTCTAAAGGTAAAATTAAAAAAAGAGCATGATGTTTGGTGAAAAGGAAACTGTATTAGATAGTAAGTGTAGAAGTCAAACACATGTTATGGTGGTGCCTTATATTTGGATGTTTGATGCTGTAAAACTTTTTAAGGATGTTATCATCGTTGTCACTCTAATATTCTAATACTTGTTTGATCTGAACAAGCGAGTTATGCCATATATTCTTGCTTCTTTTAGCTTCCAGTGTTAAGTAAAAGAACCTACAATAGTGTCATGCTGTTTTAGTCTAATTCATGATTCCAGCCCAGAATCTAATGTCCTCATACATGCACTTTCAGAACCTTGATCAATATGGATACAAGACCTTAGCTGACATTCCATCCTAACATAACAATAATAATTCACATGACACCACATGAATGATAAAAATGCACGGTATCATGACTGTAGAAGAGAAGAAAAAAGTTGAAACTATTTTGTTACTAAGAAAATTTAAAGCAACTTATACAAGTAACATATAGGTCAAATACTAACCCTACTAAACTTGATGTCAGGTATTCCATCATTGAAGACTACCTCATCCAAGGCCTCTTCCAAATCCTGGTACATTAAGCAAAGGCAAGAAAACATATTGAGCATATATTTTCATAAAAACTACAGAGGAATGGAAAAATAAAGTATAGTATGATGCAGATCATTTGCACAACTGTTTGTCTGCATTATTATCTGGAGTATGCTACTGTGCCAATCTCCATGCTAAATTTCGCCTATGTCATATTGTTTGTTCCTCCACAAGTCATCACACTTTGTACGGTACCTTATTGGAATTTAAATTTAATCATTTGCTTATTTTTCCAGGAGTCTTCCACAAGGTCTTCAGGAGTCCTCACCACAAACCATTTAACCATCATTACTATGTAAAATTAAGACATCCTCGGATCATATAGTTAATGATCAGTAATTGAAATTCACTTCCGAAGCAATCTATAACCAATTTAACAGAGAAATTATGTTTTATAAGAGCTGATGCCAACAAAAGCATTCCATCATAATCATCCAAGCCTTTTCCCATCAACACCAGCTACAAATCGCAGCTCTAATTAAAGAACACTCTGTAAAAGATAATTTTGTCCAACTGGCAAGTGGTGATATAATCAGAAGAAATTACGAAGCTCATTTGTATTTCTCTTGCTGCTAAGATTTCTATAAATGTGTGCAAGGAAAAAATAGGCCAATTTAAGCTTTTTGTTATCTTCTCTACCAAAACACAGTGATCTCAGTGAATGCGTGAAAAAGAGTAAACTTTGTATGCAGGTATTTTATCTTGTAGCACTTCTTTTATGGCCTTTTTTTCTCCCTCTTAGATGCTTGCAGTTTAATATTATAGTTTCCCATTTAGGTCATTTTCTTTTGTTCTCTAATTTGTCCCTCTTTTATCATACCACTTACTACAAGTCGCATGTAAGCACACGCTACAACAAACTGGTCTTCTTTTAGCACCTTGCTAAGATGTTCAGTTAAAAAGATGAAAAAAGAAATTTGGTAATGAATGGAATACCATTTTCACACGACGTAGATTGGTTCCGGGCCTAACAATATCCATCTCAGTCGAATCATAAACAAGCGCACCCCAGTCTCCATTTACTATGTGCATTATGAAAGCAAGCATAGCAAGCTGATGTTTCTTCTCCATCCGACAAAGCAAACCAAAATCAAGAAACCTAAAAAGTTAGGTAAAAATTAACAATTCGCACTTCTTAAAGAAACAAAGAGAACATGAAAAACAATTTCACTTCGAAGCAGAGGAGCAGATGCCGAGTCATTCCAATGAACTACTGCATCTTTCAGCAGCTGAAGTGAATCTTCTTGTGCACAACTGGATATGATGCAACTAAAGGCATCTCCATTATTTTTGTTTCACAAATGAAACTAAGAATTGCATATCTCATGAATGAAACAAGTTTGTCATACCCAATACATCCTTCAGGTGTATAACGCAAGTTCCCGGGATGAGGATCAGCATGTAATAGGCTGTATCAAAAAGTTGAACTAGTGTAGCTTCCACTCCTTTATTAACCTTAAATTGACACAAACATGAAATAGCATGGTTATTGGGTTGCATAGATAAATTAATTGATCAGAATCCATCTTCCAAAAAATTAACAAAACTAATAGATATATTGGGTTTGAAGGAGAATGTCAGTATTAAAAAAGTATAGACTAAATATCAATATCTTGGTTTAATCATTTTCAACTCAACTAGAGGGAATATATATAATATATTTTAGACTAAATAAAATAGAAATTCATAAGAATTCACTATTCAGTATTCAGTTACATATTATCCCAACCTGTATGAGAATTTTTAAATTACACAGACTTTCTATGGAAACACATATGGATATGATTTGTTTAGAATCACTGAGAAAATGAGTTTAGAAATAATATGGGTATGATTTGCTTGCGAACAAACCTGCAACTGTAAGATCTATGGAAACACATATGGGTACAGGGAAGGGATCCCCAGGTTCATCAGCTATCAAAAGACAAACTTTGCTAGAATGTCAACTAGGATGGGAAGACCAGACCCCAATTCTCAGGGTTGGGGTATTCCCTCTATCGAGCCTACTCAGATCAGAATTTAACTTTTTGATACTCTCTTTTTCCAATCTAACTTTAAGCAAACTTCACGGTCAACACAGGGTGAATGGAGCGGTTCATCAAGCCATTGCTGTCCTCAAACCCTAATCAAGAAGAGGGGTACTCCGCTAATAGGGGACAATTGCATTGAACCTGACTGTGAGGAACCTTGATCTTTGAAATAGAGAAATTATTCAACTGCTATGCTCATTTGGATTGTACTATCTAATCTGAGTAAAATGGAGATTGATTAAAAATACTAAAACAGAGATCATGTTTCAAGTTTTATCTCCTAAGAATCTACACAAATAAAATGCATGATTTTCTAACCAGATTCACTATAAGAACTTAGAAGAGTTAAATGGTAGCAGTCATAAGCAGAGAATGACAAAACAGAGGCACCTACATTTGCATAGTCACTCTCTTTCAGTAATAAAATACAGGGTGGCATCTTGCCTCCCTTATCATCAGTAGACGAAAAAAAATGCAAAGTCACTTAACAACCCACATATAACCACGCATGCAATAAGAAAGGGTCTAAATTTGAAGCAATCCCATACAATTTTCTATTTTTCTTTTTTCCACAAGTTGGACCCACGTACATTAGTAAAATAGAAAGATCCATTGCAATTAACCAACAATTAACAGCCTGAACTCTGAGACAGGACTTAAATGGCATGCATACTTTGTTTCAGGA